>NC_090440.1:1324748329-1325060579 GCF_031143425.1 Pleurodeles waltl | reverse complement strand
CCTAAACATTCCCTCTTCTTACATGTACGACATCCCTAAGGTAGGCCCTAGGTAGCCCCATGGGCAGGGTGCAGTGTATATCTAAGGTAGGACATATACTAATGTGTTTTATATGTCCTAACAGTGAAATACTGCCAAATTCAGTATTCACTGCTGCAAGGCCTATCCCTCTCATAGGTTTACATGGGGGCTGCCTTTAAATATGATTAACATGTAGATTCCGTTTGGGAGCGGATTGACATGTGGAATTTGGTGTCTCTGAGCTCACAATTTAAAAATACATCTTTTAGTAAAGTTGATTTTAAAATTGTGTGTTTGAAAATGCCACTTTTAGAAAAGTTAACATTTTCTTGCTTAAACCATTCTGTGACTCTGCCTGTTTGTGGATTCCCTGTCTGGGTCAGATTGGCAGTTGGGCTGTTTGCACCTCTCTCTAGACAGTGACGCAAAGGGAGCTGGGGTGTAGCCTGTATATCCTGATGCTAGGAGGGAGAGGAGGAGTGGTCACTTACACCTGAAAAGGCTGTGCCTGCCCTCACACAATGCAGCCTCCACCCCCTGGTGTATGTCTGGGGACTGGCCTGGGTAAGGCAGAATTTCATGAACAAGAGAGACTTTTCTTTGAAGTAAGCCTACTTCAAAGGCCAAAATGGGTATAAGAAGAGCACCCAAAACCACAGACTTTAGTTCACTTCTGGACATCAAGAGGAACCTCTGTCTGGAGAAGAGCTGAAAAGCTGAGGAGAAGTGTTGCCCTGCCTGTGACTGTGCTTTGTTGGGCTGTCCTGCAGTTGCTGCTTCTGCCTGTGCAAGGAGACATAGACTGGACTTTGTTGTGCATTCCTGCTTGGAAGAAATCTCCAAGGGCTTGTCTTAAGCTTGCCTCCTGTTGTTGAAGTCTCAGGGCCATCAAAGACTTCCCCTGCCAGCACCTGGACTCTCTGCTGAGACTCCTGTCCTGCCAAGTGGTGCCCTATCCAGTTCCTGGGGCCTTGGAAGGTGAAGCTGGCAGACCAAGACTGAAATTCCACGCACAGACCGCCTTGTGGGGAAAATTCTGATGCACCTTTCAAGACGTGGCTGAAAAATGACGTGCCACAGCTTTGCGAGAGAAATCGACGCTCCACCGGCATCGCGGCTGGAAGATCAACGCACGTGGCTGGAGAAACGACGTGCAACACCACTAACGGAGCCTGGTAACATCGCAGCCCACACAGCACGGTTTTTCTGATACTGTGTGGCAGGATTTTGACGCACGCCGACTGGAGAAACTACGCACGGTCTCGCTTGCGGGTGAGAAATTGACGCATCTCTGCCCTTTTTCAACGCACACTTGCCCGTGCGTGTTATTTTGACGCCATCAGGTACTTTTTAGCGCTAACACTGTTTTTACTGTTTACAAAAGGATTTAAGACTTTTTTGCTTTTAAAATTAATAACTGGACTCTTGTATGTTGGATTTTTGTCATTTTGGTCTTGTTTTGTTTAGATTAATATTTCCTATTTTTCTAAACCTGTGTTGTGTCATTTTGTAGTGTTTTCACTGAGTTTCTGTGTGTGTGTACAAATACTTTACACTTAGACTCTGAAGTCAAGCCTGCCTGCTCGTGCCAAGCTACCAAGGGGGTGAGCGGGGGTTAGCTGAGGGTGATTCTCCTTTACCCTGACTAGAGGGAGGGTCCTTACTTGGATAGGGGGTAACCTGACTGCCAACCAAAGACCCCGTTTCTAACATGGAGGATAGCACAAGTCAATATGGTCTTGTAGAACATTTGCCGGGCATATGGGAGGCTGCCTCCTGTGATGTCCAGGCACCTGAATCTGGACTTCAGGATGCCAAATGTCCCCTCCACAATGGTCTGTGTCCTCCGATGTCCCTCATTATATGCACACTCTGCTGCTGTGCTTGGGTAGTGAAATGGGATCATTATCCATGACTGTATGCCATAACCCAGATACGCTGCAAAAGATTACAGGAATAATTTGTTGTAAGGGCCTGCAACCGGTAAGTCATGTAGCAAGAGAGTTGATTTTAGAATCTGGATGTGGCTCATCTGTATTTGTGTTTTGGTGTGAGTTACTATCCTTGTTTGATCTTTCCTCAGCAGCGGGTTGTTGGACATGACAATCTTGTGTTTGGGCCAAGGACCTAGAACACTTGATTTGGATTCCACATTGTTAGTCATTGTCTATCTACCATGCGTTGTGTAGTGCACCTTTGTATCAGTGTGCTATCACTAGTGGGGGCATGACACATCCTAACAACACAATGGGGTCAGATGTGGTGGCAACATGGTAGCACTACAGTGCCTGGGCATATCATCCCTTTTAACTTGTGTCATTGCAGATGATGTGTGACACTTAGGGCCTATGAAATTGGTATGTGTGAATGCACAACATGTCTCCTAAATTGGCTGCTGTGTCCTGCAACATTTCAACTATGCAAGAATGCCACGTGTGACATGTTACTTGGCAACCCTTTGTTGTCCCCTGCGCCACTTGCTCATATGTAGCCGTGCACCAACATTACCCACCCTACACCAGGGTACTTGGCTATCTGCCTTGTGGAGGGGGATGTATCTGTGCTGGACAGTACATCGCCCTGGACATATGCTTTTTTGATGGCCAATTGGCTCTTTCTGTGTGTGCAGTCATGTGCAGCATGCATTTGTGCCACATTCATCTGAGTACATAGCACTGTCTACTTCCTATTTGGCACCTGCATACTGCACCCCAGGGGTGGTATTTGTTGTTGGCACTTCCTCAGGTTTTAGGGGACAGCTACTTGTGAGTCTGCACCTTCATGCTATGTATCTTGTGGTGATAGACCTGCAGTGAGAAACACTCCACACCTCTTTCACGTTACATACAGCATGGGAGGGTGGCCAATTTAGAATGTGGCTTCAAGTAATGAAGAAATGGTCATCTGCCAGGATGTACATACAGTGCAGGCCATGACTATGGAACTGTATGCTATTACATTGTTCCCTTGGTGTTCCTGAGTGGCAGCTAATGTTTGTGTCAGCCATGAGGTGTCTAAGGGTGTGTATCCCATTGTCACAGGATGATCAACATAACTAGCAGTGTCTGTCGTATCTTCCAAAACATTAATGTGCATTTCCACTGTCGACACATGCACAATGCAGGGTATGGGATGTTGCTCAGCTACTTAGCAAATGTGTCATTTGGCACAGTGCATGTGAGGTCAGTGATGTCCTGTTGTCTCCTACTGGGTCCCACTATAGCATCCATGATCTGCACTGTCTGACTGTGTCTCTGACCCCTGTTAGGCCATTTATTGTATCTGGTACAGACATGATGGTGTTGTGAGTCAGTCAGTGCTGCATGCGAGGTTGCACCACAGTGACAGTGGTTCCACTTCTCACACATCTGGCACACGGTATGTGATGGGGATTGATCTTGTATTCCTAAGTGTGTGAGCCCATGCGTCAGGCATATGTCTCTGCACACTACAGGTAAGTTAGGTATATGTTGATGAGATGCAGTTGATATAGGTGCAAGATGTGTGGTGTTTGATATTTGTTCTGGCAGTGATTTGCACAGCATGACTTGAGACATCTGTGCCTATTTGGAAGTTACATGACATGGGCATGGTGTATGCCTTTGACATGTCTGTGATATTGTTTGTTTGGTTAGTGTGTGTGTTGTGTACATAGTGGGCAACCTGAGGGCACTTGTGGTGGTCTGTGTAGTTCTGCTGTTTTCAAAGGGTACATGTCTGCACCTGTCCTTCCTGTGGTGTGCCTGTCAAGTTGTGGGTGTGCTACGTACATGTGGGTATATGTATTGGTGTTGTGCACTGATTGTGCTGTACTGCAGCATGGTGCATATGTGCTATCACCTGCACATGTGTGTAACCTTGGCCATATGTTACTGTAGTGGTGAATGTCTTGTTTGTCCGACAGGGTTGGGGTGTTGTGTGTACATAACTAGATTTGTAGACTTACCCACAAGTAGGCCATTTCCAAATTGTCCATCCTGGAGTTGTTCATTGATCGTGCTGTGCCAGAATATTTAGGAGTTATGGACACTCCCAGCATACTTGGCCAAAATGTTTATGAATAATCTGCGGTGGTCCACTATGCCCTGCACATTAATGGAATGCGTGTGCTTGCAATTCCGGTATAAGTGCTCTGTTGCTGCAGGTGGTACGAGTCGGACACGGGAGCAGTCAATTGCCCCGAACACATGTGGTAAGCCATGGATTTGATAGAACCCTTGCTTGCTCTCCTACTGCTTTTGCTGGGTGTTGGGGAATCTGATGTGGTGGGGTGTCAGGGAGATGATGGTGTTTAATACCTTTAGCAGGAATGAAGAGAACTATGGCTGTGAGACACCAGCAACCAGTGCACCTGTTGTTTGGAATGAGCCACTTGCCAGCATGTGCAGGACAGCGAGCAGCTTTGTTATAAGTGGTATGTTGTGTGGGGTCTGCAGGCTGGCTGCAATTTGCGGCTCAATGTGGTGCAGCAGGTGTAGTATGGCTTGCTGGTTCAGTGTACAGGTCCTAATGATGTCCAGATCCTGAGGCCAAGAAGGGTTATCCTGGTTCTGAAGACACTCTTCTGCCTTCTGTGTTGCCTTTGTGGGCTGCGTTGTCGTACTGGTGGGGTTGCTGTCCTCTGTGCCTTCTAGCAAGCTGTATCAGTATCAGCTCCATCTTCTCCTGTGGGTTGTAGTGTTACTTCTCTGTGTTTTCCTTAAGTAGTGGAGTATTTGCCTCATTTTAACACCTGCCTTGACCCAGGAATAAAGTTTTGACGCAAATCGGTGTTAACAACATTTTTTGGGTCTGCCTCCCACCTGTGCGGCTTTTTTGTCCGGGTGGTTAAATAAGGCACTAGGGTGTTTGAGACAATTTTGGGACGGGAACGCCTACCCTGCATCTCATTGACGCAAGGAAGTTTCACACATCCAAAAAATTACGTTAACACCAATATTTTGACGCTAGACGGGTCTAGCGTCAAAATATAAATATGGCGTTGGAGTTGCGCTGAATTATCATAAAAAAATTGATGCTAATTCAGCGCAAATAGAGTATACATATGCCACTTAATGCATCTCCAAATTGGAGGCAAAATAAATGACCAGTGTTTAAAGTTAACCTCATAAAGAAAGAAAATAAGCACACTTCGAGCCAATTTTGTCGGATCAGACAAAGAAAGAAAATATTTTAGGTGAATGTGCACACAATTCGTGCAGTCATTCAAAGTCTAAGTAAACTACTGGCAAAGTGGGCTGACATATTGCCCATGTTTTATGCTGCAGAGGGTGGAAGCAAAATGTGATAGACAATTTAATAGAACAATTGTTAAAGTCCACTGACCGGAATGCCCACTATGTATGTATATCATATATGAATTGTTTAGAAAAACAATAGGCGAGACAGCCAAAGGAATCCCAAAGGCATGACCTAAAACCATGGCATGTGTTTGAAGGAGAAACCGCATTCAACCTGCAAGTGCAGTGCGATCCATTTCTCTGAGCATTGACAGTTACCCGCAGGATATATTAACTACAATAAATGGAATGAATATCATGAGCTGCAAAGGATATTTGAGGCACAGGACGTGGTGTGTAATTTCACAGAAACAAATGCAATGCATCTAAATCCTAGTTTGATTTGCTCTGGTTAGAGAAATTGTGCAGATCAGGTGAACCATTCAAAGAATGTTGGCACTATGTTAAAACACTGGAACGCCAATAGTTCTTTCATAGTCTTCAGAGGAAAATTAACTTTCACACCTGTGCATGAAAAATATTAACTTTACAATACTGCTATTGTTTGCCCGTGAAACCTATAGTTATGACATGTTGAGATAGAATGCCAGCTATTATGATCAAGTAGGCGTGTTACACTGTATTAACTGAAACCTGGCATACGTATAGGTAGGCAAGGCAACTCCACAAGGCATTGTTGAAGACAAATTACAGATTCCCTTTCCTGTCTGCATTCCTCAGCGTGCATTTTTTGTCTTCTCACTCCCACACCTCGATTACAGGGTTCAACAAATTCACCCATGCCCAACGTCAGCTACTACAGAAATATTTTGCTTGTGTACGTCTTTAAAGAACTCGAAAAAAAACTGTCCTTGCCTACAGAGAGTAGTTGAAAAACAGAAATGCTCTATTTTTCACTTGGAACCCCCAGGGAAATACGTGGGAGACAAGTGACCGCCTCTCGGTTATGTCCGTTGATAGTCTGCATCACTTACTTCTCAAGCACGAGTTTGCAAACGTTGTTGTGTGCTGTCATCAGTGGTACGCAGCGGCACAGGGCCATAGTGCCAGGCTCCTATGGCTTGAAGGGTCAGATCTAGACAACTGATACTCCACTGTATCCCCTGTTTTAGGCGGCACTAAAAGTGCCATTATTCCTTTTTGCAAGAACGAAAGAGAGCTGTGTGTGCAAACAAACTCCGCAGCCACAATTCTATAGTGCTGAAAATGCTCTCTGTAAAGTTGTTCGAGTATTTTTTCTCGAAACGTTGTTCGGTAGACGAATGGTAGGACTTTAAATAAGCCTTGGCATTCAAATCCGTTAATTAGCTGTAACGGAGAAGGAATCTCCGTGGATGCTAGTTGCATGTGAAACATGCTTATGATAGCTAAAGCGCGTTTCAAGAAACCACGATTGCTTCCTGAAAAATGCCATTTAGATGTTTGAGACTCCTACACAAAGTAGTCTGAATTAGCTCGATTGTAAGACTCTTGCAGTAAAAGTGAGGGTTTAATTTTCAAGCTCTTAAAATATAAAAGACAGAAGAAATCTCAGAGTTGCAGAAAGATCTACCGTGTTTTAGACTTTGGTGTCAATTTATGCTTAGTCAAAATCGTATTTTACTTCCATTGTGTTTATTTTTGTCAACATACTTTGTTTCACACATTGTTATTTGCAAAATCTGTTCATTTGACGTTCAAATGTACATCATCGACATGAGCCAAATATGTCAGCAGTAACAAGGAAAGGCTATCTTCGATTACATACTTATAAAACGGTACCCTTTTGTAAATTAAATCAATTCTCAGCAAATGTTAAGTGCACTTCAAATCTTCCCCGGTCCCCCATATCCACAGCATCTGACAGTACTGGCATACAAATTCATAAAGCTTATTTCTAGTGTGCTTCATCCATCTTAATCCTGAGTAGACCATTATGCCCAAGAACTTTTCTATATGACCTTCTAATCGAACAGCCTTATTGTTCTCAATTTGAGGCAGGCAGTAAACACTTGATTGTCCCCTTCTCTATGTTGCCGAAAAGGCAACCTGATGGCTAATAAGTCATCCTTCTCCTTATTTACGCATGCTGACAATTTTTCCACTGCCATCATCTCTCAAACTCTCCAGCACCTCTTCTGCGAGGTCAGGCTTTCCCACTGCATCTATTGCGGGCAACGGCCATAATACGTACCAGGAAAAAATGAAACGTGCTGCCAGACCCTAAATATGATATACTGACTTCTAATGGGACGTAGTACAAAAATTAAGTGTTGGGTCAGCTTGAATTATACATTCCACTATCGTCTTAATGGTGGCTTGTACTTTTCCCCAATAAGTCGCCAGCACTGAGCAGGACCTCCATATATGAAGTGAGATGCTTTCTTCCCTGTATCCCTGCCAGTATCTATCTGTCAATTCTATAAATATTTTCTGCAGTTTTCAAGGGTCACATACCCCTCCATCATTATTTTAATGAGATTTCCCTTTATTTGACAGAGATTCTCATTTTAGGTACGCCACTCAACAATATATCCAAATCAAATTTAGAGATTTTCTTTCCAAAACATTCACCCATTTTGCAAATATTTTCATTTCCCATGTGTTTTGGGCGTGTTTAATATTCTTTACAAATTGAATAGCATCCTTTTGTACCCTAGAAAGTTGTGAGTATCTTTTCCCCTTGAGTTAACTGCCTTGATGCTGTCACCTTCATCTCAAGTTCACTCAACCAATGCCACATTTATTGAAACGGAAATGTCTCTGACTCTGTAGACCATATGTTTGTTTAAAATTCTCAAAGTTTCATATATGCTCACAGTACAGCATATCAGCTATTATTCTAAAATCCCATATTTAAATTTCTGAAAAGGTGAATCTTTATTTACTGGGTTAAACTATGGGTTGTTATACTAAGGTGTGAGTGTGACAAATAAGACATAGGGCCTGATGTAGATCTTGGCGGACCGGTTACTCTGTCACAAATATGACTGTTATTCTATCCACCATATCGCAATGTCCAGGATCTAATGGAATTGTAATGTGGCGGATGGGATAACCGTCACATTTGTGACAGGGTAACCCCACCCGCCAAGATCTAAATCAGGCCCAAAATCCTTTGTCACACACATCAAACCATTTGCTGGGGACCTGCCTGAAGTACACATTTTAAGGTCTCTGTTTTAAGGGAGCATATTAAGCCCTGCAACAGCTGATCCACTAGTGCTTGATTCATGAGGGCCCAAGATTTGTCTGAGTCTATGTGTATTCATCCCATCGCTATCTGAATTTGTGCTGCTTAAAAATAATCTGACACGTTTGGGAATCCTAGACCCTCCCTCTTTCTCCTGTAGTACAAAGCACTTTACTCAAAACTTACGGTGACTCCTCTACTTCCCCAATACCCAGTTCTCTATTTTGACTGACAGAGCTTGTAATACATATATGACATGCAATATTCATTTTATCACCACTATGGAACCCACATAACACATAAAGAAACCCATTCATCTGCATAGATAATTTTGTACACTCCTATTCATGGGAGTTATATGTACTGTTTACAGTCTATTGACAGATGTGGCTAATCTGATAACATAATTGCTAGAAATGGGATTTCTGGTTGGCTAGGGGACGCACCTTAGCCAGGCAGAACTCACCACTCTAACTGGGGCAAGTAAGTGACACACCAAAGAGCAGAGCAGTGCCTATGTGTAAAGCGTTTGCGCAAAAGATACTTTCGGGGGATACAATGAATAGACCACAAAAGAGACTCAAGGCAGGATTTTATAAAAAATATGCTTTTATATTATATATTATTATATATTTGTCATACGACCAAAGTGACATGAATCATAAATACTGTGCATAGTATACCAATATTGAAGCAGTACTCGTTATTCTGAGTAATGCAATAATCAACACTGACCTACATCATACCACCAGCGGATACTCAGAGCATATAATGTAGCAGTAAACACATAAATCACTATGGCCTTCATTACAACCCTGGCGGTCGGTGTTAAAGCGGCAGAAATGCCGCCAACAGGCCGGTGGTAAAAAAAATGGGATCACGACCACGGAGGAAACCACCAACACATGCAGCCACTTTAACACTCCGACCACCACAGCGGTAGCAACAAACACCGCAGCGGTAACCGCCAACAGACAGGCGGAAGTAAATGTACCTCCCACCCCATCACAACCCGCCCATCCGCCAGCTTTTCCGGGGCGGTACCAACGCCATCAAAAGCACGGCAGAAATAGTACCCAGAAAGGGAACCATTCACCTTTCGACACTCAAGGAAGAACCAGGACGCCATGGATGTGGTGTTAGTGATATGTGTGAGGATGTGTGGGGTGATGTGTGGGTCGATGTGTTGTGGTGTGTGCTATGAGGTGAGTGGATGGTGTATGGGTGATGGTGTTCTGTGGCTCAGATTGAGTGGGTGCTCCTGGCTTGTGTCTCTGTGTTGGCAATCTTTTTTTTCAGTGAAAGGGTTGTGGGTGGGTGTTTTATATTGGTGTGAGTGTGTGGGTGTGGTGTGTGTATGTGTGTCAGGTTTGTGTATTTTGAATTGTCCAATGTGGTGGTGTTTTGTAAGTGTGTGTGTATTTTGAGCGCGGTGGTGTGTACCGCCAATGGTTTACAGCGGTTGAAGACTGCTGCGGTGATTCGTGGGTCCTGATACTGTGGGCGTATTCCTGTTGGCGTAACGGTGTGGGTTTTGGTACCGCTAATTTATTACTGACCTTTGGTCTGGCGGACCTGTGTGGGTGTCTGTATAGGGGCGGATTTCTCAGTGTGGGTCATAATACCCGTAGCAGTATACCACCACGGTATGTTGGCGGCCGTCAGCATGGCGGTAGGTGGCATTTACCGCCGGGGTTGTAATGAGGGCCTAAGTGTCACCCTAAATACATAACTGCAATGACATATTTCAGAAATACTTCCTAGCAAGTCTGCAGGTTCAGAGGTCACAACCCAACAGGCTGAAATAGCACATGAATCACAATAGGTAACCTATAGTATAGTAATACCTGTGCCTCATTAGTAATATTGTGGACATTTCTGTGGGCTTCCCTTCTAGGACGTATGCATTAGTCAAAAAGCGTAGGCCACAGGAGCACATGCACGCCTTCTATAGGTGTTACGGTAATTTCTGGACAAGTGGTTTGTACAGGTTTCTCCACTCAGGAGGTGACCTTGCGCTCCTCTCTGGGCCCTCGTCAGAGGTTTAACCCAATGCTACGAACAAAGAAATTCCTCCCAACGGTGGACTGGTCAAGGCGCCCTTCCCACCAATACATGGGAGGGTGCAGGCTGAGATATGGCTTAATCTGCTGACGCAGAGAAAGAGCAACGTTCCTGGGTCTCTTAAGGGAAAACATGTTTCTCCTAAAGTAGTTGAAGATCAATTCACTACCCATGTAGTGGGGCTTCCTTTAACTCTGTGCTTCACCGCCCCGTGTGGGGTGTGGCTATCCTGGAGCACAGAGTCTTCCCTGGGTTGTGGCCCGGGGGTCCCCACTGGGGAGAGCCTTGTCCATCGACTTTAAAGCGAGGCCCCCCTCCTCAGAGTCATGCACGTGTAGTGAGAAGTTGTCCTAGTGACCTCTCTGGCCCAGGCAGCGGTGATCTACAGCGGCACGCTGTCATGCCTCGGGCCACACTCAACAAAGGAAAACACAGGTCGTTATTCTTGTGGTGATATGGGCACAGAGCACAGATGCCCAGAGGGTGATCAGCCAGTTCTAACTCTTCTCTTCTTGCAGCTCCAGGGTTACACGCACAAGCCAAGCTGACAACTTCTAATATAAAGCGCTCACCATGCGTTAGCTTGAGGCAGACAAGGAGCAGGAAACAGCACTCCTTTCCCATGCTGGGCTCCTTGGGGAACACTGGAGGGATCTTTGGGGAATACTGGAGGCCAGGACAAGAGTCCTTCTTGCAGTGTGGCAGTCTTTCCAGCAGGCTAACAGGCAAGAAGATCAGCACGCAACAAAGCAAGTAGTTCAAATGACGGTTCCTCCTGACAACACCACAGTGCCTTGGTAGACCAGGGTCAGGGAGCAACTGGCAGCAGGGCAACAAACAGAAAAGCAATCTAGTGAGTCCTTTAGGCCATCCAGCAATTAGCAGGCAGCAAAGCAACAGCAGAAGAGCAGTCCAAAGATGTCCTCTAAGCAGCGCAGCAGTCCTACTAAGAGAGATTCAGTTCCAGATCACAAAAGTGCTTTGAACACATGGGGCCATAGCGCCTCTACTAGTCATAAATGCCTTTGATGTAGGGGGTGGCTTCAAAGGAACCCTTTCAAGTGTACAACAAACCCATTCCAACCCAGCCCTGGCTCCAGGTATCAGTAGGGAGTTAATCAGCCCTTTGTGTGAGAGCAGGACACAACCTATACAACTGGAAAGTGTGAACGACCTCTCCATCTCCCAGTCCAGGAAGACTATCAGTAAGCAGATAAAAGCAGATGTATCCCATCTCACTCCCAGCCATTCTTGTGTTGTGGCTGTCTGGAAAGTATGCACCAAATGTAGTGTCCCTGTGCCATACACATGGATTGGAGTCAGCCTGCAAAGTACAAAGGGCCTCATCTACAAGGAAATGGCACAGCACTGTGCTGCAAGTAATCTTGCAGCGCTGAGCTGCGTCGTTTCCAAAATGAAGGGATGCATCATATTTAAAAGAATATGGCGCATCCCTGTGTTTCCTCCAGTGCCGGCACTAATTTAGCTCTCTAGCGCCAATGCAGCCACCCTTACGACGTGGTGCAAGAATGACTACGTTGATGGGGAGATTGTTTTTGTGCAGGAAGAGATACCTTCCTGCACAAAAGCAATGTTTAATGACAGTTTGCTCCTTCTGCAGCACACATAGAAAAAGCGAAAAACAAATAGCAATAAAAGTTATTTAGCCGTAGAAAACTGTGTCAGGCGCCCATATCTGCAAGGCCGTGTTATGCCAGGAAAAGTGGCTTAAAACCACTGTGTAGATATGGTGCAGTGCACAGAGCCACTAGAGCATCGCAAAAAGTGACACTCCGGGGGCACTTAGGCCTCCTAAATGAAGCCCATAGAGTTATAAGCACAGAGAAATGCCAACTTTCTAACAGTGGCATTTCTGAAATAGTAATGTAAAGTTCAACTAAGTATTTAAGGGAATTATCAAAGTTAACCTATGGGAGGAGCAGCCCTGACAGTAGTGACACACGAAATTGGCTGTTTGTCACTACTAGGACATGTAAAAACTAAGAGCACATGTCCTTCTTTTACTTGCATAGCACCCTGGCCTTAGGGCTGCTTAGGGCCTGCCGTAGGGGTGACATAGGTGTAATAAAGGGGACGTTTAGGCCTTGGCAAACAGTTTGAAATGCTAAGTCAAGGTGGCAGTACACTGTGCATACCGGCACTTCAGTGGCAGACCTGAGACAGATTTGAAAAGCTAACTTCTGTGGGTGGCACAATTAGCGCTGCAGGCCCACTAGTAGCATTTGATTTACAGGCCCTGGGCATTTTGTATACCACTTTACAAGTGACTAACAGGTAAATTTGATGTGCTAAACAAGTGTAAGCCAATCATACCATGTTTTAGGTGATAGAGCACATGCACTGTGGACTGATTAACAGTGTAAGGTGCTCTGAGTCCTAAAATCAACAAAAAGAAGGTCAGAAATATAGGTGATCAAGGGCAAAACGTTTGGGGATAGCCCTGCAGGACGGGCCATTTCCAACAATATTATTAAATTAAATACATAGTTGCTAAGAAAGATTTTCCCAGGTTTTTAAGACTTTTATCACCAATAAGTTAATAGACAAGAACTTGGATTTGCCCTCAATAAGTTTGCCCACATCCATTGAGTGCAAGGAACAACTTTGGCAGTAACATTATAGGATCTAGAAAGGAGAACAACACATCTTCCTCAAAGAGGGATAGTTTGATCTTACTCTAAATGCCAAGGTCTTATGATGATAATAAATCGCAAGTGGAACAACAGGTAGGCCTGTGTCATGTCCCTTTCGAGATGACTGTGCATCAAGGACACTCTGTCTACCACAACCTTGGCTTTTGGGCACTGATACCTCACCAGAACCATATCTATAAATGATCTAATCCACTCTGTTGAAAACATGGGATTTTCTTTCTGATTTACTAACAAATTCTATCCTCAATCTGCACTAGGGAAGGTTGCCTGTTTTTTTTCATATCCTTTCTGCTGTTTCTCATGGTGGGTTTTGCACTAGTGCCCTATCTAATTTTTGTTAGAGCCTCCATCGCCACCTACCAACCTCTCTCTACTGCCTTGAGGGAATCCGACAGCACAAATTTAGGATAATGAAGAAAATCATTCTGCATGCATTCATCTATGGCATGGGTACTCACAAACTTTTTCTCGGGGGCCAAAATTGCAGTATGGTTTGCGGCCGAGGGCCGCACTGAAGTGACAGCGGGGGGCGGGGATTAGAGGGGGTGGGGCTTAGAGGGGGAACAACCACCCCACCCCCTTTTTCAAAACAATGCCCCTACCCCAGTAACACACACAGCGCGCACACATACAGCGCCATCTGCTCTCACCCCTACCCCAGTAACACACACAGCGCGCACACATACAGCGCCATCTGCTCTCACCCCTACCCCAGTAACACACACAGCGCCATCCGCTCTCACCCCTACCCCAGTAACACACACTGCGCCATCTGCTCCCACCCCTACCCCAGTAACACACACAGCGCCATCTGCTCTCACCCCTACCCCAGTAACACACACTGTGCCATCTGCACACAGCGCCATCTGCTCTCACCCCTACCCCAGTAACACACACAGCGCCATCTGCTCTCACCCCTACCCCAGTAACACACACTGCACCATCTGCACACAGCGCCATCTGCTCCCACCCCTACCCCAGTAACACACACAGCGCCATCTGCTCTCACCCCTACCCCAGTAACACACACAGTGCCATCTGCTCTCACCCCTACCCCAGTAACACACACTGCGCCATCTGCACACAGCGCCATCTGCTGTCACCCCTACCCCAGTAACACACACTGCGCCATCTGCACACAGCGCCATCTGCTCTCACCCCTACCCCAGTAACACACACAGCGCCATCTGCTCTCACCCCTACCCCAGTAACACACACTGCACCATCTGCACACAGCGCCATCTGCTCCCACCCCTACCCCAGTAACACACACAGCGCCATCTGCACACAGCGCCATCTGCTCTCACCCCTACCCCAGTAACACACACTGCGCCATCTGCACACAGCGCCATCTGCTCCCACCCCTACCCCAGTAACACACACAGCGCCATCTGCTCTCACCCCTACCCCAGTAACACACACTGCGCCATCTGCACACAGCGCCATCTGCTCCCACCCCTACCCCAGTAACACACACAGCGCCATCTGCTCTCACCCCTACCCCAGTAACACACACTGCGCCATCTGCACACAGCGCCATCTGCTCTCACCCCTACCCCAGTAACACACACAGCGCCATCTGCTCTCACCCCTACCCCAGTAACACACTCTGCGCCATCTGCACACAGCGCCATCTGCTCCCACCCCTACCCCAGTAACACACACAGTGCCATCTGCTCTTACCCCTACCCCAGTAACACACACTGCGCCATCTGCACACAGCGCCATCTGCTCTCACCCCTACCCCAGTAACACACACTGCGCCATCTGCACAGAGCGCCATCTGCTCTCACCCCTACCCCAGTAACACACACAGCGCCATCTGCTCTCACCCCTACCCCAGTAACACACACTGCGCCATCTGCACACAGCGCCATCTGCTCCCACCCCTACTCCAGTAACACACACAGCGCCATCTGCACACAGCGCCATCTGCTCTCACCCCTACCCCAGTAACACACACTGCGCCATCTGCACACAGCGCCATCTGCTCCCACCCCTACCCCAGTAACACACACAGCGCCATCTGCTCTCACCCCTACCCCAGTAACACACACTGCGCCATCTGCACACAGCGCCATCTGCTCTCACCCCACCAACACACACACACAGCGCACACACACAGCGCCATCTGCTCTCACCCCTACCCCAGTAACACACACAGCGCGCACACACACAGCGCCATCTGCTCTCACCCCTACCCCAGTAACACACACAGCGCGCACACATACAGCGCCATCTGCTCTCACCCCTACCCCAGTAACACACACAGCGCGCACACACACAGCGCCATCTGCTCTCACCCCTACCCCAGTAACACACACACACAGCGCACACACACAGCGCAATCTGCTCTCACGCCTACCCCAGTAACACACACAGCGCGCACACACACAGCGCCATCTGCTCTCACCCCTACCCCAGTAACACACACAGCGCGCACACATACAGCGCCATCTGCTCTCACCCCTACCCCAGTAACACACACAGCGTGCACACACACAGCGCCATCTGCTCTCACCGCTACCCCAGTAACACACACACACAGCGCACACACACAGCGCAATCTGCTCTCACGCCTACCCCAGTAACACACACTACATTAAAAACAAATAAATAACCAAAGAGCCTTACCTGACTCAAAGCACTGTAAAGATGCCACAAATGTGGAACAGCAGGCAGGCAGGCAGGCGGGCAGCAGACGACCAAAGCCCCATAAAAGTTAGCTGCAAGCGCTGACTTTTATGGGGCTTTGGCTTCCAGGATCGACAGGGCAACGCCATAAACAATGGCCGCCGTATGTAAACATAGAGGAGGGCCGCGGGAGCATGCTCCCGCGGCCCTCTTCTATGTTTACATACTGCTGCCATTATGATGTGGCGTTTGGTGTGCATCTCGCGGGCCGCCAAGCTAGGTCCGTGGGGCCGCTGGCGGCCCGCGGGCCGTACTTTGAGTACCGTTGATCTATGGTTTCATCTCTCTCTGCTCTCTGAACTGTGTCCTGTATCTCTCTAGCCTCCACAGCCTCTGCTTTAGGTTACCAGGCCCTCTATTATCACTGATACTGGGTCATGATCTTACAATCTAATGCTATGGATTTCCACTTTCTTACCCTTGTTCACTATGGTACATGATAAAACAGTCATTTGATTCTGGTGTATGTGTTTCGTAGAGATGAATAGAAAGAAAAGTCCCTTTTCCCCTTGAGTTTTCATTCCCCATATGTCTAATATACACAGCCTGTGTAGTTGTCCTTTGACTTACTCTGTTTTGCCTCCTTTCTCTGTTTCTGTTCTCCTAATATTTTTGTTCTACCTAACCAAAACCAGTAAATCTACATATGATTTTCAGAGGAAATGGTTTTTATCTTCATTGTGGGCATACAGAGTCACCTCCATCAACATCGCTCTCTCAGTAACCAATTTAAAATAGCATACCTTCTACCTGTTTGGGTGCATTTGTAACGTGGATGTTATATTTTCATTCTCTAATTTTCAAGTCTCAAATTCCAAGTGGAGTGTGCACATATGTATCCAATGCTTGAAATCTCTCATCAGATTAAGATATTTTGGCTGTAACACTTTGCTCTGCATCATGAAACGGCAATGTTATTGCCTCCGTCAAGTATTTCCTGACTTGTTCCATCTCATGCTGCTGATCCTTTTTTCATTCCTTCTCCATGTCCCATAAGTAGACTTGAAAACATCTTTAGTGAGGCCAGTCTCTTCATTTTGTGACACAGTAGTTGCCTCAAGGGTTCCAGTTGCTAATGTACCTGCACTCCTTCAGTTCTTTTGGCTTTCCAGTATGTCTCTATGCATTTGGCACTTTTTATGGTGGATTCTCACTTTATGCAGGCTGTCTGACAGCCCTTCCCTTTCGTAAAGTCAAACTCTGCAATCAGTTGTGAGCAAACTCTTTCTTGCAGCAACATCTCTAGCTGTGTATTATACAAAACATTTCACCCGTTTTAAGTATGGTTGTTGACTTTGAGCTTCTTTCTTCAATTCTGAAACGTGATTCTTTATGGCCCCTGATGCATTTCTTTGATTGTGGAAAGTCCCTATCCTCTTTTCACCACAAGCGACCTCTGTCATGCCATTGTAGCCTTAGCTCAGTAGAGAAGGAATAGGGGAGCTTCATGACTACTAGGAAGTTCAAGAGGCCACCATCCCAAAACTTTACTTTTAAGAACTTTTGTTCCCTCGGCCTCATGCCCAGATGTTGTGAGTCATACCAGTCGTAGACATCAGGTTTTCCTTCATAGTTTGGGGGAGCAGATGCTGACTTCTATCATTCCATATCTTTCATGTTTTAATCTTCCTGTTATGGTAAATCCTTATGCTTCTTCAAAGCATTTGTCTTAATGCTCCCCAAAGGGCAAGTGTCCTTTCTTTCCTCTTGTACCTCTCTTGGTATCTGGTGTCATACCGCTCTTCAGCACTTACCTCTCTGTGGTCACTCAAGTACGATGATCACAGTGAGAGTCACCCCTACATGAGATTCCTTCTCTGTGTCCTCCGATCTTCAGGTGTAGAATGTCCCTTCATGGCTACAGTCATTCCACAATGTCATCTTCTTACACATTGTGTGTAAGGGCTAGGTCTAAGAAGCTGTGCTTCAGTCGTCTTATTCCTCAGTGTACCAGCTTCTTTCAGTACTAGAGTAGTTCCCTGGAAATTGACAGCTTTCTTGTTTGTTTTAACACACCCTTTTTTCACATTTCATTTCCATGACAAGACACTAAGGCGGTCATTCTGACCCTGGCGGGCGGCGGTTGCCGCCCGCCAGGCGGAAACCGTCATTTGGCCGCTACGCGGTCAAAAGACCGCTGCCGGCATTCCAACCTTCCCGCTGGGTCGGCCGGCGCTACCCATGGTAGCGCCAGCCGGCCCAGCGGGAAGGAGGCCTGCAACACAGAAGCCGGCTCCGAATGGAGCCGGCGGTGTTGCGGGCTTGCGACGGGTGCAGTTGCACCCGTCGCGCTTTTCACTGTCTGCTAGGCAGACAGTGAAAAGCTTCATGGGGCCCTGTTAGGGGGCCCCTGCACTGCCCATGCCAGTGGCATGGGCAGTGAAGGGGGCCCCAGGGGCCCCAAGACACCCGTTCCCGCCAGCCTCTTCCTGGTGGTGACAACCGCCAGAAACAGGCTGGTGGAAAGGGGGTCAGAATCCCGATGGCAGCGCTGCTTGCAGCGCTGCCCTGGCGGATTTGCCCAGCCGGGGGAAAACCGGTTGGAAACCGCCGGTCCCGGTTTTCTGACCGCGGTCAGAATGGGCATGGAAGCACCGCCAGCCTGTTGGCGGTGCTTCCGTCATTCGCGACCGCCAGGTAGTGTGGAGCCTCAGTGATATGTGGCAACCATGCTGTAGCTTGAACACAACCTGCTTTCATAACTGTATGGTGAATTGTAATAGCCTTATATGAATTTGGAACCACAAACACTTCTGAGCTACAAAAGTATCCATATTTTACACACTCAACTTATTTTTTTCTTATTAGTGCATCTGAAATGTTTTCTGGGTTTCTATTCAGAAGACAGCAAGTAAAATGGTTTTCTGTACCCCCATGCAACGAGCACATTGTTGCTGAGCCAACCTGAGACAGTCAGATGGACTGCAACTACCCTGCAACCCATTAAGCATTACTTGAGTGAAATGAGTTTTTAGTAATGATCAATCCTATGCGGTATCACAAGGATAGTTAGTGGAATCCAAACCCTCTGTTATTATGGAAGGAACACTTTAGAACACTAAAAACAGGAACATATTTGAAATATTTATTTAAAAAATCACACCCTTACCCAACTACACACAATGTTAATATCAACTATTATAAAAAAAGCAAAATAGTAGCAATAATACAATAGAAAATATTGTAACACTGTGGGTATACCATAAGGCTTAATAATACTGGTATTTCCCACACACCTCACTTTCAGATGACTAAGTTGAACTTAGCACACAGAGAGGCCTACTTTGAATTCCAGAGATGATTCACATCACATACCTCTTCTGAGCAATAAAACTGATGTTTGGCAAAGTAACAGCTATTCTTGTCTGCATCAACAGGCAGACAAGTAAATTAACCAAGTGAATGCTTGATGTGCCTCCCAGCAACCATAATTAAAGGAAGGTGATTACAGGTCGGTATGGCCAGGCTGTTTCAAGTTCCTTTCTATCCTATTACTCTCTATTCTGTAATTTAAGGACAGGGATTTACCTCTGGTATACCAAGTTAGCTTCAGAACTCCAAACTAGTGTGTGGCTCTGCCTACTCTGGAGCAGATGGCAGGCTTATGCATGTAGCAAGTAGCAATATCATAGTCCAGCAATATACACAACATGACTCCACATCATTCTGAAATAGAAACATGTCAAACATGGCTGCCTTTGCTTTACAGTAACCCTGTATCAAGGTAGTATAGTATATGGCGCCCTAGACCACTGAAGTTCTAGAAACCATCTAGCATCATCAAAGAGGCTGTATGTTTTCCCTCCTGACCAGGATTTTGGGTACTGGGTGTGCAATGGAAATCTAAGCTTTCAAGACATCCTTGACTCTCTGTGATAGTGTATTCCACCAGTTATGGCCCATCTTATTTGAAGTGGTGTGAAGAATATGACTAAATGTGGTATACATTCAATCTTACAACCTGGGTACAGAGGGAATGTCCATTCAATGCTGATATTCTGAAAACGAAATAACATTATTGTGAGAAATTGGGTTGTTGGTTAACTGGGGTGTGAGTCCTGGACAAGGAGCAACAACAATTCTTGTCAGGGCAAGGCATAAGCAAACTCCAAATTAACCTGTGCTCACCCTCTGGTAGCTGTCCAGTGTAATTTTAAGACATCAGGACACAATTCAACAGTGACCATACGTTGTCTGCTTTCTGTTAAAAGCAGTAACATGCAGGCAGCGAGGGGGCTTTCTTATTTTAAATCCAATGAGGCCTAAAAAGGAAAGGCCACATTTAAAAGGACATCAGCCCTCCTTTTGCCCCAGTATAACATTGGCTAGGGGCTCTCTGTAGCTTGACCCCTAGATGCCAATGCAATTTAGGGGAAACAAAGGCACACAGCCTATCACTTCACAAGTACATAAGAGAAACTGTGATTTAGGGGGCAGCTTGTGAATGTGTTCATTCTGTATAAGAGGTATGCATGCACTATAAGACTGTCATTTGTAACAACCTGTCAGAGTATTTACAATTTAAAAAGCATGTACTTATTTTTTCATGTAGTTATTTTATAGCGCTACTCATCCCAATGTACGGTCTATGAGCACTTTACATCATACACACATGTATACATTGACAATAATCATACAAGTATGTAAATCAATTTACAGGATATTACATCAGACAATGAGGGTATTAAGGTGTAGGAGATACACACATCGCTTTTGCCGTAGGAACTATGGGCCAGAATGTATCAACCATTTTTGCATTCGCAAACGGTGTGAATGGCCGTCTGCGAATGCAAAAATGCCTTTCAGTATGTATGAAAGGCATTCGCAACGCAATTTTAAGGAATCACTAAAATAGCGATTCCTTAAAATTGCGGCCCCATTTAGAGAATCGTAAATTGGCTAGTCTGATTAGTTGGTGGTGTCTGCGGGTGGCATCTTTGTGCCGTCAGGTGTGTGTTCCGTGATCCATTTGTTCTTGAGTTTCCGGCAGTTGCGCTTGGAGGTCTGGAGCTCTTTGGTGAATCAGGTGGCTTTCTTGGCGGCTTGGTTGTTGGATGACTTCTTGAGTGGAGTGAGGGAGTTGGTGCAGTCGTTGATCCACTGTCTGAGGTTTTGGGCGGCGGTGTCTGGGTCGGTGGGGTCGTTAGGCGGGTTCTTGGCGAGGGCGCTGGTCAGCTGGTGTTGGGTGATTTTGCTCCAGTGGCAGCGGGGTGGCTGTAGGGTATGGTGGTGTTTAACCTGTTTCTGGAAGGAGAAGTGGATGCAGTGGTGGTCGATCCAGTGGAGTTTGGTGGTGTGGTTGAAGGTGATGTGGGCGCTTGTGGAGAAGATGGGGTCAAGCGTGTGGCCGGCTGCGTGGGTGGGTGTGGTGACGAGTTGTCTGAGGCCGAGGTTGTCGATGTTGTCGATCAGGGTGGTGGAGTTGGTGTTGTTGTTGTTCTCGAGGTGGAAGTTAAGGTCTCCTAGGAGGATGTAGTCTGTGGAGGCGAGTGCGTGGGTGCTGGCGAGGTCAGAGATGGCGTCGCTAAAGGGTGTCCTTGGTCCGGGGGGTCTGTAGACGAGCGTTCCTCTGAGGGTGGTGTTGGGGTCGGTGTGTATTTGGAAGTGCAGATGTTCGGCGGTCTTGAGGGTGTCATCCGTGTGGGTGTGGACCTTGATGGTGGCCTTGTGGGCGATGGCTATACCTCCTCCGATTCCGTTTGTGCGATCCCTGCGGGTGATCTTGCAGCCCTCCGGAATGGCTGTGGCGATATTGGGTGCCGAGGAGTCGTTCCACCAGGTTTCATAAGGAAGGCCACGTCCGGGGCTGAGGTGTCAAGTAGGTCCCAGAGCTCGATGGCGTGCTTGCGTGCGGAGCGGGTGTTGAGGAGTATGCAGTGGAGGTGGTTGGTTCTGGTTCTTGGTGGTTTGGTGGGTCTGTCGCAGGTAAATCTGCAGTTGTGGCAGGAGAAGGGTCCTTGGGTGTTTCTTGGTGAGGACTGGAAGCAAGCTGTGGAGCGGCCAGGGTTGAGGGCGTTCAGGTCGCTGGCATTGTAGTGGCGTCTGGAGGTGTGGGGGTTCCGTGGACCAGGGGGGGTGGCGCTGGGCGCGGTCCCGGCGTGGCCTCCGGCGCGCCAGAGGCACGCCCGCTGCGCGGTCACACAGCGACCGCCATTAAGAAGGAGAGGAGGGAGGGAGGAGCAGCTGGGAGCCGGGAGGCGTGGACAAATGGGGTCTCGAGGGGGGTGGGGCCGCAGGGACGCAGCGGCGGGAAAAGGAGACGGCTCGGGGGAGGCGAGGCGCTGGGGGGGGGCAGGGGTCACACGGGGTGGTAAAAAATTTAAAAACTAACTAACAGGCTAAGAGAAGGCAAAATACGGAGAAAACAGACAGGCTATAAAGAGCTAAGACAAGGCTGAAACACAAGAACTAAGACAAGGCAAAAGCACAGAGTGCTGAGACGAGGCAAAACACGGAGGGGGGAGACAGGCTGAGACCAGGCAGAATACGAAGAGCTGAGACAAGGCAAAACACGGAGAGACAGACAGGCTGAGAGCAGGCAGAATACGAAGAGCTGAGACAAGGCAAAACACGGAGAGACCGACAGGCTAAGACCAGGCAGAATACGAAGAGCTGAGACAAAGCAAAACACAGAGGAAACAGACAGGTGAGACAAGGGAAATCACGGAGAGCAAAAAAACAGCTGAGACACGATGACGCTGAACAGGTAAACACACACAGTGAATACAGGACGGTACTTACCACTAGACACTAGGGATGGCCAGTAGGGAGCAGCGAGGGTGGGGTGGGGAGGACACGGGGACAGCTGGGCGTTGCTGTACGCGTGGGGAGCGATCCAGTGGCCACAGAGGTCAAAGGTCACTCTCCGTGTCGCGCAGCGACTGCCATTAAGAAGCGGAGGAGGGAGGGAGGAGCAGCTGGGAGGCGGGAGGCGTGGACGAATGGGGGCTCGAGGGGAGCGGGGCCGTGGGGACGCAGCGGCAGGAAAAGGAGACGGCTCGGGGGAGCCGAGGCGCTGGGGGGGGCAGGGGTCACACGGGGCGGTAAAAAATGTAAAAACTAACTAACTAACAGGCTAAGAGAAGGCAAAATACGGAGAAAAAAAACAGACAGGCTACAAAGAGCTAAGACAAGGCTGAAACACAAGACCTAAGACAAGGCAAAAACACAGAGTGCGGAGACGAGGCAAAACACGGAGGGGGAGACCAGGCAAAATACGAAGAGCTGAGACAAGGCAAAACACGGAGAGACAGACAGGCTGAGACCAGGCAGAATAAGAAGAGCTGAGACAAGGCAAAACACGGAGAGACAGACAGGCTGAGAACAGGCAGAATACGAGGAGCTGAGACAAGGCAAAACACGGAGAGACAGACAGGCTAAGACTCTGCAGAATACAAAGAGCTGAGACAAGGCAAAACACAGAGGAAACAGACAGGTGAGACAAGGGAAATCACGGAGAGCAAAAAAACAGCTGAGACACGATGACTCTGAACAGGTAAACACACACAGTGAATACAGGGCAGTACTTACCACTAGACTCCAGGGATGGCCATTAGGGAGCAGTAAGGGCCGGGTTGGAAGGACACGGGGACAGCTGGGCGTCGCTGTACGCGTGGGGAGCGATCCAGTGGCCACAGAGGTCAAAGGTCACTCTCCGCGTCACGCAGCGACCGCCATTAAAAAGGGGAGGAGGGAGGGAGGAGCAGCTGGGAGGCGGGGACGAATGGGGGCTCGAGGGGGGCGGGGCCGCAGGGACACAGCGGCGGGAAAAGGAGACGGCTCGGGGGAGCCGAGGCACTGGGGGGGCAGGGGTCACACGGGGCGGTAAAAAATGTAAAAACTAACTAACTAACAGGCAAAGAGAAGGCAAAATACAGAGAAAACAGACAGGCTACAAAGAGCTAAGACAAGGCTGAAACACAAGAGCTAAGACAAGGCAAAAACACAGAGCGCTGAGACGAGGCAAAACACGGAGGGGGAGACAGGCTGAGACCAGGCAGAATACGAAGAGCTGAGACAAGGCAAAACACGGAGAGGCAGACAGGCTGAGACCAGGCAGAATACGAAGAGCTGAGACAAGGCAAAACACGGAGAGACAGACAGGCTGAGACCAGGCAGAATACGAAGAGCTGAGACAAGGCAAAACATGGAGAGACAGACAGGCTAAGACCAGGCAGAATACGAAGAGCTGAGACAAGGCAAAACACAGAGGAAACAGACAGGTGAGACAAGAGAAATCACGGAGAGCAAAGAAACAGCTGAGACACGATAACTCTGAACAGGTAAACACACACAGTGAATACAGGGCGGTACTTACCACTAGACACCAGGGGTGGCCAGTAGGGAGCAGCGAGGGCGGGGTGGGGAGGACACGGGGACAGCTGGGCGTCGCTGTACGCGTAGGGAGCGATCCAGTGGCCACAGAGGTCAAAGGTCAAAGGAGTACTTATTTGCGATTTGTAAACCACATGTAACAAGCAATTCCTTAATGCAAATTGGGCATTAAGGAATCGCTATTACTACCAAGTTGATTTTGGTGGTAACCATTTGCAAATTTAAAGAATGCATCAAAAATGCATTTTTTTAATTGACATGTAACGCACACATGCCCCTTTGGCATGTGTGCGCCTTACATGTCTTTAAAGAAATTCTTGGGGTGCAGGGGTTTGCATTTCCCAAAACTGCGACTTCCAGTTACGAATTTGCAATTTGGGAAATGCAAAAAAATCACAAATATGGGCCAGGGGCCGGTATCGCAATTTGCAATTCGGTAATAGCATTTGCGATTTTTAAGAAATCGCTATTACTGAATCGCAAATATGATACATACCATTTTGCGACTCAGAAATAGCGATTTTAAAGAAATTTTTAAGATATTCTGTGGCAGTTCATAAAAACAATAAATAAGTTGACTGCTAGAATGCTTTTCATGACTCCTTGCGACTTCTCCCATTTTTGTTGACACACCTTGGCCCCCAATTTTTGAGTTTCTGGAATAAAGTCTTTCCAATTCTAGCACCGCCCTAAATTTACTTTTGCTGTACTGTTCACAAAGCACTGTTAACAAGCAGTACTTGGCTTGTAAAAGAATAAGTACCAGGCTCCAACGTTCGCAGAAGCTTGCAGCTAGCACTGCCAAATGTCAGTGTTACCGAACACTGTACACTTACTACTCATGGACGCAGTGCTTAATTTGTAAATAAAAAGGTGCCGGTGCCCAAAGCCCTCTTCAAACATGCAGCTGCAGCAATAAATGTGTGAACGGAATACTCAGGCAGCGTAATCCTGAAGCCATCTCGTGCCTCTTCAATCCATTTAAAGCCACTCCCTGCCCCTTCAGCTCACTCTGAAACTTTCTACTTTCTTCCTTTGTGACGCTTTTTCGTTTTTGTCTTCCTCCGTCTTTCCCAAATGCGTCTTTTGCTCACAGATAATGCTTGAGGCAGAAGAATAAGCCCTGGCCCTCAAAAATAAGCGCCGGTGCTCAGCACCGGAAACAACAAGCACAAATTAAGCACTGCATGGATGTCATTTAGTGGTCATCAAGGGTCGCAGCTGCGACCCCTGGCTGCCCCTTCCCTATCCATGGCACTGCCTTTGCAACCCCTGGCCTCAGAGGTGGCAAATGCAGTGCCAGGAACACAGTGGCAGCTCCTCCTCATGGGTGTCAGTTGGGGCTCCACTGTCTTTGTTTGTTGTCAATTTTTTTGTTACACTAACAGTGAATAATAGTATTTTAGTATATTATTCACTGTTTGTGTAATAAAACTGGATTACAATTAGCTGGAATATGCCCTACCATGGCAGGTGAGGTGAGTACAAAATTCTTTCAAATGTATATTGGGTGTGTGCTTTCAGGTGAGAGTGTGTCTATGTGAGATAGAGTGTATATAAGTGTGAATTTGTGATTTTATGTCAAGACCGGAGGCGTCTATTGTGCTTATATTTCCTTGCTTTAATTCAACAGCAGCAGTCAAGTAAGAGGCAAGAGAAAAGAGCCAATGGGAAGAAAAAGGTAGTTCCACAACAGTAACCAATCACCAATGCATACATGTATTATGATGTCACTTGACTGCGAACAGCCCTCTTTTCTTGCTGCTCGCAGTCAAGTTAAGTACTATTTCGCATTTGTTTATTACTATTTTAATGTTTACAGTTATTATTGGTGTTTTTTCAAAGTTTATTCAATTTTATTGTGTTAGAGCTAAGTCGCTTTCTTCGAGGCCTCTTAAACAGTCGGCACGTTGCCGCTTTGCTGCGCACGAGTTTCCCTTGCGCGTCCTTCCTCCGGTGACGGTTATTTTTGTTCCTCTTAGAGGTGGCCGCCATTTCGTGCCGCATCTGAGGAACTAATAACTTCCTTACCGTAGCGTCGCAGCCTGATTTCTCTTCGTGGGCCGGTTGTTTTTGTTCTGGGCAGTGTTTCCCTTACGAAATCCTCTTCCTTTCTGCTCGGCTTGCCGCCAAGCCCTTTTTCCTACCCATTCACGCCCATAGGCAGAGCTTTGCCACATTATTTCCTCCCCTGTGTTTCTTAACCGTTTTTTCCCTGTTTTTTTTCTGTTTGCTCTCTCTCAATGGAGGTTGATAGCTCTCCTTCAATTCAGGAGACTATGGAGGAGGAGGCCATTATTAAAGAGGAGTTGAATACTTTTAATCAAGCCTCTGTATAACAGGCAGTGTCTTTCTCTTTTAATAAAATTTAAAAAAAAATTGGAAAACTCTGTAATTAATATTATGTCCAAAACAATGTTGGCCCATTCTGCGGGGGAAAGCAGAAAGCGCCTGGTAACAAATGTTGATCCTAAAAAACATAACGTGGCGCTATTGGTTAGTGAGGTTTCCTCACGCAAGGCAGAGGACGCGTTCCTCACAAGCCTCCTTCTAAGGAGGATAATACTCATGAGAAACAAAACATTTCTGCCAAATGTTCTTCAAATTCTAAACACACTTCTTCTCTTATTCTGGTCTCCTCCATCCCGGATACTGACTATGATTTGGTCAGTGTGGATTCAGATGACGAAGTGTCTGACAAAGACAATGGCGGTCTCTTAGCCCCCCCCAGCTACGAAGTCAAAGATGTCTCATCAAGACGACCCCAAACCTTTGGTTATCTTGGACTCTGATGGGGCGCCTATGTTTGATCCATCTCATATTCTCAATCCTAATTCTACTGAGTGGCTTCCCACAGATCATGTGGGTGATTACGTTTCTTCCAGATTACGTACGCCCTTAGACAAACAATCCAGATCCAAACTAAGATCGAAATGTCCCCGTCCTTCCTTACCTCACAAAATTACGCTTTCTCCTTCCATTGATCCTGCAATTGTTACCTTCTTTTCCAAATTTGGTAAAGACCCTCGCAAGCGTGTGGACAAAGCTTGGTCCTCCTGTCAGGACAAATTGTTAGACATGGTTAGTCCTCTCACACGTATTTTTGATCTGGCGGAATCGGCAAGACTGGACAATGCTTCTATAGATCCCGAAGAGCTGTCTCTGTGGTTTCAACATTCGTTTTGGCTTCTGGGAAATTCTAATTCCGCTATAACGCATGAATCAAGAAAAGGACTCCTAAAACTGGACCCTAAATTAGTTAATTTGGCCACCGTGGATCCTGGCCTTAAAGTGGATGGTTTACTCATTGGAGATTCTTTTGTCAAGGTTCTCGGGAAATGTCTCTCTACTTTTACTTCACTTGATAAGACCCAGCAATCACTAAAGAAGACCTTTTCCCAACTGGTTTTTGCGAGGACTGGCAGAGAGAGGTACCGCTTTGCCGGCCGTAGTTACAATAACCAAGGTTCCAGAGGCTCCTTCAATGGCTCCTTCCAAGACTACAAGTCTCACTTCTATCCACAACGAGGCAGGTTTAACCATGGCAGAGACTCCAGAGCATCCCGTTACTCAAACCAACCAGGTGAGTGTACATTCTGGTCTTCCTATTCCTATCGGGGGCCGTCTTCGACATTTTAACCCAAAATGGTTGTCAATATCAGCAGACCCTTGGGTTTTAAATACAATTCAAGGTTATGTTATCAAACTCTATTCAGAACCTTTTCAATCCTTTCTTCCTCTTTCCCCAAAATTCTCAAAAGACATGTTCGACCTCATTTCAAAACAAGCCATTGCTTGTTGCCTTCCTGACCCATCAGGCTTTACCAGCTCCATTTTCTTGGTTCAAAAGAAAAACAAAAAGATGCGTCCACTCATCAATCTCAGGTTGTTCAATCAGTTTGTAGTATATTGGCATTTTAAGATGGTAACAATCTTGCCTCTCAGAGATTCCCTTCTCCAAAACAATGGTTTGTTTAGATCTACAGGATGCCTATCTATCTGTCCCTATTCATCCAAATTACATGGAATTCCTTCAATTTAAATGGCTAGGTCAATTCTTTCACTTCACCTACCTTCCTTTGGGACTTTCTTCAGCTCCCTGGAGTTTTACCAAACTACTGAAACCAGTTGTAGCCTTTCTCAGAGCTCAGGGTGTAAGACTCATCATCTACCTGGACGATATTCTTCTAATGAACCAGAGTGTAATATCCCTTCAATCCCAGATTTCCCTTACCTGCTCTCTCCTAAACGATGTTGGTTTTGTTCCCAATGAAGATAAATCTATTCTTTCCCCAACTCAACACATAGAATTTCTCGGTTTTGTAATAAATTCAATCTCCGCCACTCTTCACCTCCCTTCGGCAAAGGTAAAATCTATAAAATCAGAAATTCTTCAGGTCCTTCGCAAGTCTTCTCTGTCTCTCAAAACTCTGGCCCGCATTGTGGGTCTTCTTTCTTCCTCTATCCAAGCCATCTTCCCAGGTCCTTTGCACTATCGTTCCCTCCAAAGATTAAAAATTCATCATTTAAGAAAATGGCTCGCATACTCAGACTCTCAGGATTCTCGAGCAGAACTTCAGTGGTTGCTCCTCCATTTAGACACCTGGAACGGCAGGACTATATTTCCATTAACCACAGATCTTGTGTTAGAATCAGACGCAAGCCTTTCAGGCTAGGAAGCCCGCTACGGTACAATTTTGACTGGAGGTAAATGGTCTTTAGAGGAGTCCAAATTGCATATAAACTGTGCAGAGATGCTTGCAGATTTCACTGCGCTATTCTTCTCAGAATGGACAACATCTCGGCCGTTCGTTATATAAACCATTTAGGGGGTACAAAATCCAAGCCCCTAGTGGAGATGGCCAAAACCTTCTGGGAATACTGCCTTTCCCACCATCTTTTGGTTTGTGCAGAATACCTTCCGGGCGACCTCAATTCAGTGGCAGATTGGCATTCTCAACACTTTGGGGATTCAAGCGATTGGAGACTTCATCTCCCCATCTGTCGAGGTGGGGCCACTCACCTGAAAAGCAGGATGTCTGCAGGGGCAATGGTATGCCCCCTGACCCCCTGGAACACCTCTCAGTACTTCCTGGTAGACACAGAAACCCCGGCAGGTGTCCCAAAAGGAAAGTGGGAGTGTAAGAGAAAGAGACAAAACACTGCCATGTCTTGCCGGTCCAGCCAGGCACCCTGTATCTTCGGGGGCAGGTCGTTGTTGAAAGAGTGATAGTAGAGTCAGTGCACTCAACTTCCTTGAAACTGAATCTCTCTTTTTGATATGGGCATGGGAGCGGTAGAAGAGCACCGGGATGCTCCAGCACTTTTCTTGGATAATAATAACTGTTGGCACAATTACTAACACTGCATTACCAAAAAAACCAAACTGAGTACCATAACAATAAGTACTGCAACACTACAGCTAGCTTCACAGAGATTCACTGTTGCATACTACAATTCGAACTGTGGTTGCTCTTTTCATGCACAAGAAAGACAAACAAAGGCATTAATTATATCAAATGTAACTTTACTGCATGCATAGGGTTAAACTAAAAGAAACAAAAGCAATCCAAGAAATACAAAAGTCGACTCTGGGTTCAAACAGTTAGGGTGGCACAGTTTGGTTTGGTTTCACTGTGTGTGTGAAAAACCCTTCAAAAAGCAAATTCCTCAAACCTGAAACACGGGCATGAATGACACAATTTAAAACCAAGAGTTATGCTATAAGAGAAAGAAAAGTCAGGTAAATGTTCTTTTAAAATTGCACTGTCACTTTTTGTAGTACTTGAGCTCTAGCAGATTTCCTGAGGTACATTTAGGCAAGTAACTACAATAATAATGTAGAATGTTCAGAAATGCATTTTTCTCTTTAAGATAAGCACTCTGCCAAAATACGAGGTCTGAAATACATCAGCTGTTCTAGGAAAGCGCAGCGCTCAAAGAACAAACTCCCTGGAGAATACTAGTCATCATCATCATCATAGCTTTATTTCAGTAAAACACAGATACCATAAAAGCACATCACAAAAAATTAACATTTTACAAAAATATACTATAGATAAAAAGTCCTTGTGTAAAAGTCCTTGAATGTAAGACATTTTCCCTTTAAGAACAAACCATATAAAATCGTGATAAAATAAATATTACATTTTCCATAATAAATATCATGACACAAATATATTCCTAATTTAAAACGAGAGAAGGGTTAAATGAGAATACAAGACATTCCCAATATAAACTCTTGTTAATGGGACGATTTTAACATTTTTATTCTAACACACCAAATTTAATCTAAATAGCTTGCTAAGGCAAATGCCACCGTGCCCTCAGTATTAGACCTAAAAATTCTGAGGGCAGTAAAGTACTAGTCACTTAGCTGCAGTCTTTTCCAGAGTGCTGGAGGAATGCCTGGTGTCAGCTGGTACAGGAACGAAGAAAATAATTGCCTCAAAAGTCCTGAATACGAGGATGAAGCAATACAAATTCAAGCAGGGAGGCATGCTTCACTCTGCTATTTATAGCCAATCAAGAAAGCAGTTGGGTTTCCACATGTGGATGAGTCACCACACCCAATTAGAAGCACATGTCTACACCTGCTCACATTAGCAAACAAGCATTGGTAAAACAAGCATTGATAAAACCAATTGTGTAAAACAGGACATTATGTTTGCTTAGAAACATGAAGGTTTAACCAAGAACAGAGATATGTTTTAACCCTAATCCCGGGGATGCTGACAGATAACGCTGGAGGCACCTTGGGAATTCCCGACAGTCCTCCCCACCAAGGACCCTCTCAAAGGGCGGGGCTTGGAAGGGTGAAGGAGATGGAATGTTTTAGTAAGATGTGGAGCATGAACTGTCGACGCGGGTTCCCAGGAATTGTCCTCATGCCCATAGCCTTTCCAAGCCAATAAATAGTGTAGAACACCACGGACGAGTCTGGAGTCAAGAATTTTGGCTACTTCAAATTCCCATTGCCTGTGTACTTTTACCGGGGGAGGTGGTGGGGCATCGCGGGTATCAGGGGAATAGGGATGGAGTAACGACACATGAAATACGGGGTGTACCTTGAAATCATCTGGCAATGTCAGTTCTACTACCACAGGATTGATGATTTTGGCAATAGGAAAGGGACCTAGAAATCGGGGGTTTCATTTTCTGGATCCTGCAAGATGGAGATTTTTTGATGAGAGGAGCAGGTCTCCTTCTTTTGTCTGCTTGTTTTTTGCTTGAGCTTGGTAGAGTTTTAAATGGTGTTGTACTTGTTTTTGAATCTTCTGTAACTCTTTATGGTGTTTCTGTACTGATGGGACTCTTGTGGATGTTTGGGACCCAGTTATAGGTAGCATTCTTGGGTGCAGACCAAACAAACAGTAAAATGGGGATACTCCTGTAGCCACTATTGCTATATACAAATTTAAGAAGAGGTAAAGTCTTATCCCACTCAGTAGATCATGTGTCAATGTAACATCTCAGGATTTGCTCCAGCGATTGGTTGGCACGTTCCGTCTGCCCATCCGTTTGTGGATGATATGCAGAGGACAAGTGGATGTCCATACCAACAGAGGAACAGAAGCTACGCCAAAACTGTGATATAAATTGGGGGTCACGATCAGAAACAATTGTGGTGGGCAACCCATGAAGCCATACAATGTTTTGGACAAACAAATCAGAGAGCTTGGAAGCCTTATGGAGGCATTTTAATGGAACAAAATGAACCATTTTAGTTAGGTAATCAACAACCACCCATATGACAGTGTGTCTATTGGAAGCTGGGAGATCAGAAATAAAATCCATACTTATGGTATGCCATGGGGCCACCGAAATTGGCATGGGAAGTAACAATCCTGTGGCTGGAGTATGTGGGGTTTTAGCCCGAACGCAGGTGGAACAAGTCTTGACATAGCTTCTGACATCCTGCACAAGTGTGGGCCACCAAAACCCTCTTTGACAGAGATCTAACATCTTTTTCTCACCCAGGTGGCCTGCGAGGACAGAATCATGTCCCCAATGTAACACTGTATCCTGTAATTCTTTGGTAGGGACATACAACTGATCAGTATGGTATAGTAAATCCTCTTTTTCATACACATCAGTTGAACAGGGAACCTTGTGTTGGGCTACCCGTATTTTATCAAGGAACTCTTGGGAAGCGCACACAGCCACAATTGTTTCTGCTCTGTATAATGCTTCTGACCTGTTCTAACGCACAATCAGAGGAGAAACCCATCCTAGACAACATGTCTGTCTTTTGTTGTGTAGTACCAGGCCTATAGGTGATTAAGCAGTCAAACTCGTTAAAGAAGCCAGCGTAATTGACGAGGTGTCAGAGCCTTGGTCACTTGAAAAAACTGTAAATTACGGTGATCTGAGTAAATAGTTACATTGTGTCTAGCTCCTACTAGGTGGTGACGCCATTCCTGGAAGGCAAGCTTGATGGCCAGAAGTTCCTGCTCCGCCACTGTGTAATGTTGCTCTGTGGGTAGCAATTTCTTTGAGAAGTAAGCTACTGGATGGAAATGCCCAGACTCAAGATATCGTTGGGACAAGACACCACCCACTGCCATTTGGGAAGCATCTGCTTCCACAAAAAATGGCTGATCTGGGTTGGGATGACGGAGAATGGGTGCTTTAGTGAATGTGTTTTTAAGATGTTGAAAGGCTTTCGCAGCTTCTGCATCCCAGAGGATCTTGACCCCCTTTCGTAGGAGACAAGTTATGGGAGATACCACAGTAGAAAAGTGGGGTATAAATCTCCGATAAAAATTTGCGAAGCCCAAAAACTGTTGCACTTCCTTGATGGATCTTGGGGCTGCTCAATACAAGATGGCCTGTTCCTTGGACCTATCCATGGAAATTCCATCTGGAGTGATCATATATCCCAGGAATTCTACAGTTTTAGCGTGAATAACACATTTTTCCAGCTTGGCGAAGAGATGATGTTCACAAAGCTGTTGTAAAACCGCTCTTACATGCCCTATATGTTCCTCAGTGGAAGATGAATAGATCAAAATGTTCTCTATGTATACCACTACACAGGTATCAAGAAACTCCTGCAGCACTTCATTAATGAAAAATTGAAACGCTACAGGAGCGTTACAAACCCCGGAGGGCATCACTGTGTAGTCAAAGAGTCCAAATTTAGTTTGGAACACCGTCTTCCACTCATCCCCCTTCATCACTCGGATCAAGTGGTATGCACCTAGGAGGTCGAGTTTAGTATAAATGGTCGACTGACGTACCTGATTTAAAAGTACCGGGATCAACGGAAGTGGATACCGATTTTTTATGGTCACTTTGTTCACTGCGCGATAATCTATACAGTCCCGCAGCTCGCAATTCTTCTTGGGCACGAAGAACAAAGACGACAATACTGGTGACGTTGAATGACGAATGAAACCATTATTCAATAGATCATCCAGGTAGTCTCGCAGGTATTGTTTATCATGCTCAGAAAGAGCATACACCCTACTAAATGGTAGCGTTGCCCCTGGAATCAAGTCTATACAACAATTGTATGACCTATGTGGCGGCAGCTGGGTGGCCTTCTGTTCACTAAAGACATCATGGAAGTCTTCATACGGTGCAGGAATGGCCAGTGTGTCGTCCGGCTTGATAGCCATACTTTGTGTGGACCCACAATGCAAGGGTGTCACTAGTAATGGTTTGTCTTGGTAACAGGAGTGCCAGCAATGTTTAGAGTCTAATGTCACTGTCCTTGCTGCCCAGACAATTTTGGGATTGTGTAACTGAAGCCAGGGTATCCCCAAAATGGCTTTAAATACTGGGGTATCTATGAGGTCAAACTGAATTTGTTCTGTGTGGTTGTTTGCACAAAGCATGGACAAGGGTGTTGTTTGATAAACGATAAGCCCGGAGGACAATTCTGAGCCATCCACGGCTCTGACTGGTTCAGGGAAGTCTTTTCTGACAGTCGTAATATTTAGGGTTTTAGCCAAACCCAAGTCTAAAAAGTTTCTGGAGGCCCCAGAGTCAAGCAATATGGAAATGACCTTACAAACCTGAGAGGACAACACGAAGCACTTGTCTACACATGATCACATTAGCAAACAAACATTGATAAAACAAGCAATGATAAAACCAATTGTGTAACAAAGCACATTATGTTTACTCAGAAACATGAAGGTTTAACCAAGAACAGAGATAAGATTTAACCCTAATCCCTGGGGATGCTGACAGATAACGCAGGAGGCACCTTGGGGATTCCTGACACCATCTTTCAGTCCATCAAGGCCAAACGGGGTCCTTTGTCAATAGATTTTTTTGCCTCCTGCCTCAATTCCCAACTACCTCAGTTTTACAGCTGGCACCCAGATCTTCTAGCGCTTGCTTCGGATGCTTTTTCACAGGATTGGTCTGTTTCTCTAAACTACGCTTCCCCCTTTCTTATGATCAGCAGGCTTCTCACGCACATCAGACACCAGAAAGCAACTCTAGTTCTCATAGTCCCATTCTGGCAATCCCAGGTTTGGTTTCCAACTCTTCTAGAACTATTCATAGATTTTACTTTCCTCCTGCTGTCCTTTCCCCATCTCCTTTTGGACCTCCTCAACCGTCCTTACACTCTAATACTGGACAATCTTCTCACTCTTTCGGCGTGAAAGAATTTGGGGATTCCCAATCCACCCCTAGCATTTCGGCAGAGGCTTCAAAATACATCACCCAGTCCTGGGCTCCAGGAACCACAAAAGCCTACAAGTCAGCTTGGTCTTTATGGCATAGCTGGTGTCTGCGAAAACATACCAATCCCTTTTCAGTGGACGTGATTCTTATTATCAACTTTCTCACATCTGAAGCCAGCAAAGGGAAATCCTTTCGAACTATAAATCTCTACAGGTCAGCCATTTCTTCAAACCACGCTTTTATCAATGGAAAACCAGTGGGGGAACATCCCCTTGTTTGTCGTCTTTTAAAGGGACTATATTTTTCAAATCCTCCTCTTCCTAAATACAGTAAGCTGTGGAATGTTAATGTTATTCTGCATCTGTTTCTGTCATGGCCTGATAATTCTCTCCTTTCTCTAAAGATGCTTTCTGCAAAACTAACTGTGCTGCTTTGTCTAGTTTCTATCAAAAGATTGTCTGATGTTAGAGCTTTAGACATTTCAATTTGTCAGTTTACCCCTACAAGTGTTTTATTGACCATATCTCGGCCCACTAAAACGAATCTCTCCTCAGTGTTCTATCCACATTTTCCTGATCATCCTAAACTGTGCATTGGGCAATGTCTTAAAGTTTATGAACAAAAAACTGCAGATCTAAGACCTTTCTCTGTTTCCCAACTTCTTATTTCCTTTAGGAAACCGTACAATCATGTGTCCTCCCGTACTTTGGCCCAGTGGGTTAAAGGGATAATGTCTCTAGCTAGGATCGACACCTCTGCCTTCGGGACTCATTCTGCTTGAGGAGCCATCGCTTCTAAAGCCTTTTGGGCTGGCTCCCATCTTGAGGACATTCTTAGATCGGCAGATTGGTCTAATGACAATGTATTTAAAGTTTTTTATTGCAAACTTATTGTTAATCCTTCCACCATTGTAATTGGTATGCTTTAAAAATGCACAATAGGAGCCTATGTTCTTGACATAAAATGTAGATTTTCCTAGTAGTTGATGGGGAAAAGTCTTAATTTTATTAAAGACACGGAGGCGAGTATTATCCCTCCACAATGTTCTAACTTTGTTTTTCCCACCCTATTAGCGAACCAGACTCCGTTGCAGCCGACCTCCTGAGAAAGACGTCTTCCACCATGGCTCTTCACAGGGATCTTCTTCTTCTTCAAGCAATATTGAGAATACTCTTTCTTCCCCAAGCCTTCCCAAGTTCCCTTTTCCAGGATTTAGGAATTTTTGCAAAGATTTGTTTTCCCTCATTTTGGCTCTGTTAATTGTTCCATCTATTTTGCCTTTATTTCGTGCTTACTAAACTTCTCGAGCAAGAAAAGAGGGCTGTTTGCAGTCAAGTGACATCATAATACCTGTATGTATTAATGATTAGTTACTGTTTTGGAACTACCTTTTTCTTCCCATTGGCTCTTTTCTCTTACCTCTTAAAAATTGTAATTGCTGATTTGACTGCTGCTGTTGAATTTAAAGAAGGGAAAGATCAGCATAATACTCGCCTCCGTGTCTTTAATAAAATTAAGACTTTCCTTCATAAACTACTAGGAAAATCTACATTATGTGTGTGTGAGTGAAAGTGGAAGTCAAAGGGCATGTCACTTTTGCTACCCCTGGCATTTTGGTGAATTGACGTCCATGTATTGCCCCCTCACCTCACTTTTGCAGGTTCTTTTTCATCCATGCTTTCTCTCTCTACAACATTTTCCTATCTTTCTCTTCCTCCTTCTTTCCCCTTTTCTTACATCCTCTCTCTTGTTCTGAGTCATAGCCTGACAATGAAAAATAATTCCGGGTCCACAAAAATGCTCCTTGGTGGACCTCACCTGTAACTACTTATGTATAGACTGCAATCCGCTCTCAAGAGTAAAAACAGACTATTACTAGTCAACGTGATTTCAGTCTGATGAGTGCGAGTTGTCCAGAGTACGGAAACAGTTTAATTATGGAGGGAAAGCACCACATATTCAGGGAGTGGCTCCTAATGTTTGTGACCAGGTTTGTATAGATACCCTAAAGGCATATGGAGGTTCATTTCAAAAACTTTTTTTTTTTACATCAGTGTGACGTTTGAACCCTGATTTTCTGACCTGGAACTGACACTGGTCCCTACTGAAAAAAAACATAGTTCTATGTTTAATGATGATATGCAACTACTTATTCAAATCTGGCAGTTACACCTGCCTGCTTCTTTCAAGATAAAAAAACTGCCTGGTGCTTCCGCTATCAGGTGCTCTAGACAGATAATGGAAATGTTCTTTATTTAAGCTTTCATAAAAGCATACCTAGTTACCTCCAGATGATCCAGAGTGCAGCTGATAGAAGTGAGACTGGGTCCTCTGGGTTCTTGCACACAACCTCTTTACTGTTAGCTATGCAGGTCCCACCGATGGCCTACATTCATTTCAGAATTCCGTGCCCAATTGACAGAGCTTTTTCTTCTCACAGCACCTCACTTTTTGAAAAAATGTCTCAAGCAGATACTCCATGATCGCAGATTGCCAGAATTCTAGGGGTAGCTCGCTACCCGAGCAGATACTCACAGGTTGCTGTTTTCATATTCCCACCTAAAGTAATGTAAGTTGTGTCTCCTTTCCACAAGGCTCTGAAGACCTGGTTGGTCTCCCAATTTCTGGGATAGATGTTCACTGTCTACAGAAGTGAAGGTCCCCCTTTCACCACCATGAAATCGTTGTGTGGATGTGTGCACTGTAAAGGATTTCTAACATAAAATTACAATAGTGATGCAGCAGGTTTATTGCATACCATATAGAATGCAAGTTCTCAATGTAATGAGACATTTAATAGTAGAAATTTGCTATTAGAATGAAGAAATGCAATGAAAATTTACAAAGGCTAGTTTTTTTTGTTTTATTTTATTTTATTTTATGAATAGTCATCACCCCAGTGGCATGTTTTTTACTCCCTCCGTTCAAGATGTCCAATGAGATAATATCATTTCACAAGATTTTAAATCTGAACTGAATTTCACATCTGCGATGCCTCCAAATATGCCCAGGCAGAAACCTCACACCACCACAAAATATCAAGTATCCCACAGTACTCTCCTAAGAAGAAAGAACATGATGATTAAGGCTCCCTGTTTACCGTTATCTGTATTTATTTTCAAAATATGGATGAAAATCGGGAATCATGATTTTTGCTGAGCAATTCTAAATACAGTCAGTCATGACTATCACAGCAATACCTCTGCGGATTGAGAGATAATTAGGGTAAAAATAAAAACATTTTAATAATGCTGCTTAAAGCGCAGTATATATGAATACGGTTGACAGTAAAAGTTTAATCTTTTCTTAATTATATTGATTTATCACCTAGGGGTCTTAATCTAACTGAAAACTGGCAGACATTCAACTAAGAATATACATTTTTTGGTTACATAAATATGGAAAACCTAAAATAAATACAGATATAATTACCAAAAAATAAATATGTATAAAGACAAAAATGTAAAAAAAAAAAAAACATCAAATTGGGAGCCTTAATCATGATGTCTTTCTTAGGTGTGGTTTGTTTGTGGCTTGCTAATGTTTTTTTGTTTCCATACAAGGATTCATGGCTATAGATTAGGAAAAATCATCAAATCTTGAGTCCACCATTTATCAGTCCAGCAGGGGTGGCTCCTCCATTAGGGCTCAGGAGCGTTGCCCCCCTCGCCAGCAGGGGCAGCTGCAAAAACTTTACAAGAAAACAATAATAAACTGTGTTTATTATAGTTTTTTTGTAAAGGGGCGGGTCCATGGTGGTGATGAGCAGTGAGGGAGAGTGCACAGCACACACCCTCAGAGCCCATGTGTGTTTGGCCAGCCGTCTCAGGCCAGCCATACACACATGCATAGTGTGCTTTCTTCAGCCCAGCACTATGTTGCCGGGCTGGAGAGAGCAGGCACAGGCTCCCAGTCTGCCTAGGAGCACCCTGGCTGGGTGCTCCCAGCCAATCCTGGCACTGCGCTGAGCAGCATCAGTATTGGCCACAGGACAGGCTGGGAGCCTGTGCTGCAGTGTGCAGTCTGCAGCAGAGGAGACAGAGAATTGGAGTGGTGGCGTGCAGGTAAGTGGTTTTAAAAAAAATGAATTTAATGTTTATTCTCCCCTCCCCCTGCATGCCGGCCCACCCATTCCGCACGCTGCAAGCCATGATGGCAGTCCAGTTCATATCTTTGGTCACTTTGGGTGCCTGTGACATACTTGTGAACCTCTCCAGCTACACTTTTTTCAACCACATTTTTGATACCTCAACTGAAATGTCAGTGCAGGCGCAAAGCATTGGTGTGGGTGACTTTCATTTGGGCAATGATGGAACAACAATCATTAATGGATATTTCTATGGGAGTCAAGATGGCTGTGTTTGGGCTAGCTGCAAGACCTGCCCTTGCATCATGTGGCAGACTAGACTAAAAACGCATGGAATGTCATCTTGTTTCAGATACTTGTTTAACATTGAGACTCATTAGATCAGCCACTTTCAACAGCAGCCCTTTCGTGCCTGCAGAGGGGCCATGCCCTCCTCCACCTTTTCCCTAACAAGAAGAATGTCTGTCAGGCTGGGCAAAGGTCAGCCTGACAGACACTGTTCTTGTTCAGGTCACATGCCAGGAGCTGGAAATGTGCTAAATGTGCAAGTTTCTGGCTGCCTGAGCTGACCTTTGCTGGGATGAAGACATCACAACTCCTGTTGGTGGACCTCTTCAGTCTGGCAAAGCACCTCAAGACCCTCCCCTTCGTGATGGGGAAGCATCACTCAGACCACAGAGCTCCCTCAGAATTATAGCAGGTAAGGGTAATTTTTTTAATGTTTGCTGCTTGAGTGCATGTGAATATGCATACATTTTTGGGGGTGAGCATTGTGAATGGGTGTGTGTGTGTGAATTCATGGGTTGTGAGTGGGTGTGTATGCGTGCATGTGTGGCCCACTCACCCCTCTCTCTGCTAAAATTACATGCCTCCACTGGTCACTTTAACAATACATTCACACTTTAAATGAGTCTAAGGGTGTCAATATTCAATTTCAAGCAGAATGTGGATTTTTTACAGATGTGTTGTATAAGTAACTAAATTGGATGTTCAAATCTCACTCTATGCTCTCTTCTCTGCCACACCCACCCACAATATGTGAAAGCTTTGGCAGACTCCATAAGTGTGTTGAATTAAAGCAGATGCCAGAGAGGTGTTCAATAAATAGGCAAGGTGTCTTCAGGTGGTTTAAAACATGCATTGTGAATTGGACTGCAAGCATTAGCCTTTGATTCCCTTTAGCCTGGACAGAAGTCATTTCTTGTCTGAATTGTGATACCCAACCCCCTCAGAGGATAAGGAATTCATTTCTCTGGTGAAATGAGTCTAAGCTTTGCCTTTCACATTATCAGCATAGCAGAATCATTTAACAAGATATGTTCCCTTATAACAGTTAACTAACTTCGCTAAGACTAAATATAAACGTGTGGTATTTAAGTTGAAACATAATAATGGACGTTGCCTCTTCCCTGTCATGGGGCATTAGATAACATGCATTGCATAACTGGCCTTGAAATAACATTTTGTCATTCATTACAATCATCTGTGTCAATTATGCAATTTATTGCCACAACACTGCATGCCTTGCATGGACGACTGTCAACTGGCTCCTTGTTATGACATTCAGCCTGTCCAAATTTTTCATCTAACAGCACTAAGGGCCAGATGTATCAAGGTTTTTTGCATCCGCAAACAGTGCGAATGCCCGTTTGCGAATTCAAAAAGCCAGTTCAGAATGTATGAAAGACATTCTGAACGCAATTTTAAGGAATCGCTAAAATAGGGATTCCTTAAAATTGTGAACCTGTTTAGAGAGTTGCAAATTGCGACTCTCTAAATAAGAAATCGCAAATAAGGATTCCTTATTTGCGATTTCTTAGCATATGTATGAAGCCATTCCTAAATGCGATTTGGGCATTTAGGAATCGCTATTTACCACCAGGTTGAACCTGGTGGTAACCATGTGCAAAATTAAAAAATGCATTTAAAATGCATTTTTAAATTGTACATGTAAAGCACACATGCCCTTTTGGCATGTGTGCACCTTACATGTCCCAAAATAAATTTTGGGGTGCAGCAGAGGGGGTCTTAGGCCCCCAGCACCCTGGGGTTTTGGAAATGCAAAAAATTCGCAGCTATGGGCCAAGAGGCCCATAGGTGCGAATGGGGCTGGTATCGCAATTTGCGATTCGGTAACAGCATTTGCGATTTTTAAGAAATCACCATTACTGATTCGCAAATGTGATACATGGCATTTTGCGAGTTGGAAATAGCGATTTCTTAAAAATTGCTATTTCTGAATCGCAAAAGGCCTCCATGATACATCTGGCCCTGAGTGAATAATTAGCTTTTTACCTTTCTTATAAACCTTCTAGACCTCATTAAACAATATCTGACCTAATCATTCAGGATTCTCTTCCTCCGAGACTTAAGCATTTGAGAAAACAATTGTTCAATCATGTAATATTACTGGACTGCCAATGCTCCACCTAACAATCAACAAGCTGATCCACTCAGTTGGGCATTGCCTGGACCTGGTATTCTCTCTGTCAACCTTTACACCTCCAACCACTAACCTCTTTCATGGAGAGAGCACATTCTCTTCTCTCTCACATTAATCATCGATGTATAACTCTGTAATCACTCCAAACTGCTTGCAGAGGATCACATCTCTCACCTTTAACACTGAATCTAAACAACATTATCTCCATCTTCTTACTTAAAGTTTTCAACCATAAAACCGCTGCCAAAACAGTTGTAATGTTGCCATTTTGGCCTTTATTGGAAGTATGATAATCATTCTCCAGACGACACACACCTGTCAAAGGATGAAGAAGACATTGCCAATACAAGTTTTATGTGAGGGTTAAATAGTCAACTCCCTTCAGAATGAGCTGCTGGCCATTCTTATCACAACAGATACGAACAATCTATGATCACTGATAATCAACTATGACAAGTCAAGAATCCATGACGTCAGTAACTCATTTAAGGACCTATTCTGGTATTGATATATTTACCAACATCCACCATCATCCCCCAAGGCTTCCCTGCAGCTCTTCCTTCCTATGTGAGATTGCCTCCTACCTAGAGACAGATTTAACCAAAATGTTGTGTACACTTGCTACTGACAGACCTCATAAATGCTAAAGCAGACATGGCCTGACAGTTCGGAGTGGACTGTTCCTATTGGAGTAGGGTCAAGACTGGTTTCCATATGGCTGGGTTGAAACCCTTAGTTTCAACCCAGCCATATGGGTTAGTGACAAGTGCAACCCAGCCATATGGGTTAGTGACAAGTGCAACAGGTATGGACATGTGTTGACCCCATTCTCACTGTGACAATGGAATCAAGCTATACCCCCTAACCAGGGGGAAAACAGCCTTGGGTTGCTTGTGGTTCAAGGAGGACCTGTCCAAAGTGAGGTGGCAGGTGGGTGAAAAACAATGGACTGAGATGCACCCTGAGGAATTGACATGGAATTCATTCCATTCACCACCTTTCTGTTGTTGCAGTTGACACCCTAAGTGAGATGGGTATGTTGAGACATGGGTCTTGTGCTTACTGGGCTGTTGGAACCAAGCTATACCCAACTGATGAACTCTAACCAGGATGAAATCGGTCTAGTGTTGCTTGTGGTATGGTTTTGGGAGGGCCTAGCCTAGAGGTTTGGGCTCAATTGTTCCTATTAGAGCGGGGTCAAAAGCAATTTGCATATGGCCGGGTCGAAACTCAGGTGGCATGGTCGTTGAAAAACGATGGACTGAGATGTGGCTGAAATGTAAATAAAATGAAGGCAGCAAGAACAATGTGGGTAATAACCTGAAAGATTTATTTCCAAAGGTTGCAGGAGCACACAGACTGGCGTTTTCGTCCTATGCCTTCCATCCGCAACGGCTGGTCAAATGTGTTTGGAATCCACAGCCTGAGAACAGCCACAAGCAAGCTATTTCAAAACACAACATGTTGCAAAGCTACTTCTATTGTAATTGAAAAACAACAATTCTCCCACACGGGCATACTTGGTGATAAGAGAAGGACTTCTCACAAGTTTGATTCACTACATCTTCTTTCCCTTTTACAACTCCAATACCTTACTTGGTAAACATTAATGAAGAAAGAAATATGTATACTTTGTAGGTACAGAAACATTACATGATAATCTGCTAACTTTATCATGAGAGTAGTCAATTTCATTAGCATTGACCGAAGTGCCTGCAGCAGATGGAAACTGTCTAGTAACATTAAATTGTGCATTTACCACCCCAGTGGTTTGTGCATCAGAATGTGGGTTGAAATGAGTGTACACTGACTCATCATTAGTTTAGGAAGCAGTGTGTGAACCAATTTAGAATCATTATTCCTATCAGCATTTACTTTAACATTAAAAAACAAATTAGATGTTTCCTATAAATCATCTTCTTGCAGATTTTTGTTAGCCAAAATCTTAATTGCCCGATCATGAGACAGTCTGACAACACACTTTCTACTCCACCATCCCTTTTTATCCAATAGACAATAGACAAGTGTCCTTTAGACACTTTTAAGATACAAACTGGTGAGGAATAAACAGAGGCTCCTTTTTAACTTTGATTGAACTTTTGATTAAGACCCAATCTCCAATAAAGAAATTATGGTCTTTGACTTGATGTTTTGAATCAAGATGTGTGTCTTTCAAACTTTGTTTATTCTTGTGTTGAATCTCATTTTATTTGAGCCCAAACATTCATAACATCTTGGTTGCCCTGCTAAATCTTTAGTTCAATCAGGACAAACCATGGAACTTGGGTCTCTTTTGCTCAAAAGCCAGAAAGGAGAATCCCCAGGAGTAGAGTGTGGGGCACTCAAATAAGACCAAAGCTCCTTTCTCAAGTAATCTTTTACTGGAGTGTTAACAGCAAGCACTGTTTGTATCCCCTCCTTCATGAATCTCTTCATTTTTTCTACAAGTCATTTTGAAGAAGGTGAATACAATGCAACTTTGAGATGTTTGATATGATGGTATTCTAAGAAATTTCTCATTTGAGATGAGGTGAAATGTGACCTATTATCGACTACCAATTCTTTGGGTGCACCTTCAATGTTAAAAACCCTGTCTGAAAATGTTATAGCTGTTCCGATGTTAGGTGTGTTAGTAAATTCAACTTATGCCCATTTGGAATAGTAATCAGAAACCTTTGTTCATGATCAAGAGATCAAAAGGCCCTGTGAAATACAAAGCACTTTTGTTCCAAGCCTCACTAGGAATTGAGACATTGTGTAATGGTGTCTCTGAAGTTTTCCAATGTTTATTAGATAATGAACATGTTTGACATTTGTCAATCCATTGTGATACATTTTTATCCATTGATGGCCACAAAACGTATTCTGAGTGTCCTTCATGTGCAGCCTCAATCAGTCTATTGTATAAAGACGCAGGTGGGACACTAAGATCCACACGCATTAAAACTCCTTTTGCTATGGAAAGTTCTGTAGATACTTGAACAAAATATTTTAAGGGACAGATCCTTTTTGGCTAACCCCTTTCTAATAAAATCCATTGCTGTCTGCAGAACTTCATCTTTTTTAGTTGCTTCCATCCAATCTTTGTACTGTATAGTTCCAACAGACTCTAAAACATCCTCTATGTTTGCAAGTGCGCACTCTATTTCATCATGTTTATCTTCTTGCATAACATTTTGTAAGGGCATTCCGGAAAGACCATTAGCCATGACATTTCATCCTCCAAAACCATATCTAATTACAAAATTAAATTATTTCAGCCTAACTAATCTTGAAGAAGCCTTGCTTGTTGCTTTGACATTCAAAAGATGTAATAAAGGTTTATGATCTGTGAGAATTTAAATTTGTGTTCCCCACAAAAAGATTTTGAATTTCTCAACAGGCAAGAGCTTCCTTCTTAATTGTACCATAGTGATATTCTGTCTGTTTAGGACTCCTGGAAGCGAATCCAATAGTACGTTCCTCCTCTCAGACCCACTCACAAAGGACACCATCCAGTCCCCGTTGACTTGCATCAACAGTGAGGAAACATTTTGACTTGAAATATAAGATGGTATACCTGGAGCATTTACAGTCAATTGTTTAACATCATTAAAAGCTTTAATACAAGAGATGTCCCAATTAAATGATATATCCTTTTTGAGAAAAGAATGCAGAGGCTCAATTACTAGGATATAACCGGATACAAACCAAGAGTAATATTCTGTAATGCAGAGAAATTACCTGAATGGTATCTATATCTTTTGAAGATGAGATTTCTGTGATAGCTTGAATGAGAGAAAACTTGGGTTCAATTCCTTCAGAAGTAATGGAGTGACCTAGGTAGTCCAAATTAGTTGTTTAAAATTTTGGTTTATAAAGACCTAGAGTGATGCCAACTTGAAGATGTTCAAAACTTGCTGTAAAGTTCATAAGTGCTCTGAAACTGTCTTTGAATAAGTTAGCACATTATCTTGATAAGCTTGCACACCATTAATCCCGTTTAAAATGTGATCCACAAGTTTTTGAAAAGTGCTAGCTGTAGAAACCAGACCAAAAGTTAGTCTCAAAAACTCATATGCTCCAAATGAAGTCACAAATGTTGTAAGGTCTCTTGAATCAGAGGCTAAAGGGATTTGATGATATGCAGACTTCAAGCCCAATAGACTAAAGATTTTTGCACCACGAATATTCGCACTAAAATCTTACATTTTAGGGGGGGTGGTGGCAGTCAACAATAATATTCTTGTTAAGAGATCTGAAGTCCGCCCATAAACAAATCTCTCCACTCTTCTTGTGAACTATCTCAGTGAGACTGACCCATTCAGAAGAATCAGTGGCAGTAATCACACCTTAAAGAACTAATTTGTCCAACAATTTTCTTAAATCATCTCTTACGCTCAATGGAATGGATTTTACTTTGTGTGCTATAGGAATTGCATTCTGCTTCAGTTTTATCACATGCTCAAACTTGTCTATTTTTCCAATTTTTGATTTAAAAACTTCTTGAAAGTCATCAAACAGTTTTTTTCAATTAAGTGTTGTCACTTGAGTCTGTTATAAAAGCAATCTGTGTATCATTTATTTGTACTGGATTATCAGAACCAGGCACAAGTTTCAACCTCATTTTAGCCAGATCTTCCCACCCTAAAATATTTTTGCCCTTTACCGCAACATATATTTAGGAGGTAATTTTCTACCCAAACATGACAAGGTCTCAATAAAATAACCTAAAATATCAATATCATTATCTCTGTAAGCCTTGGTGAAATGTCAGTTTTGTACAAATAAAACTTTTCAGAACATTGACTGTAATAAAGTCGAAATTATAATAACAGGTGCACCAGAGTCAGCCATCATATCCAACATGTAACAACCAGCAATTGTCACTTGACAAAAGGGACCCTTAACTTTGATATTTGCTTGAGATGCATCTGTAAAATTAATATTTAAAACCATCTTGTCAAACTCATTTTGTAGAAAGTCATTATCCTCATGGATTTGCACATTACTAACTTGAAATACACTCTTTCCTCTACATACAGATTGAAAGTGACCTAGCTTGTGACATTTAATACCCTTCTTGCCTAAAGCTGGACACTTAGGGCTGTTAATCACATGGGAATGAGAACCACACCTGAAATATATTGCACCAAACTTTTCACAAACGGATTTGTTTGTCTTATTTTTAACCGTAAGAGCATTAACAGACTCAGAATCTTGAAGTGAGTTAACCACACAGTTACTAGATGAGTCAGTGGAAATACAATTAGATAAGGCCATGGCATGTCCAATTCCTTTCGCCATATCAATAACTTTAGAAAGAGAAAGGTCTCTGCAACTTAAGATCCTCTTTTGTATTTTTTTAGACTAACAACTGTAAACAAATTGATCTCTAATGTATGTATGCAGCGCTGGACCAAAATTGCAAGTAGCAGCCAAGTTTCTAAGGGCTGAAATGTATCCCTCCACAGTTTCATTTTAATAAAATTGAAATGTTCCAACATCACACTAGGCTCTTTCAAGATTTTTTTATTTAACCTTAGAATTGCCTCTGTGTAAACATTCCAGTTATCACCATCACCAGACGAAGGAGCAATTACAGGTAAATTATCAAATATTTGTTGACCTTCAGGGCCAAGGTAACCCAATAGTACCACCAGTTTTCTCTTTGGGGCATAGTTCTCAGCTTCTATGCCAACCAGACAATTTTCAAATGAGCGATAACATGTTTTCCAAGGGATTTTAGGCTTCCCGAGCAGAGGTATGCATTTAGTTGAACAACTTGTTGTGTGGAAACCAGAGGATGAAAATTAAATGAAGTATTATAAATAGCTGTATAAACTGATTTGACAACTGGTTTTACAAGTATCTACCAGAAATGTAGTACTTCTGAAATCAAAAATAGTATTATATATTTTGGATAGAATAAAGAATTCTTTTGTGAGTATACAAATGCCAAACAATCTCCTTGTACGAGAATATTTCCACCAGAGATTTTTATACAGTAAAATAGTGGTTGTAAAAACATTGTGAACTGCCCTGTCACGTTAGGTTTGGAGAAGTGTGATACCAAATCAGTATGATCCCATTTTAAAGTGGCCACCACGCTTGGTGTTGTGACATCACACGTCAATTGACGTCTGTTTCCTGCAGAATCCAGTAGCATGTGCACTACAGAGCTGGCCAGCCACAACCAAAATCATCCAATTGGAGGTGTAGACCAAATGAGGATGGGCCCGAGACTTGGCACAGTCGGAGGAATTCCTCTGGCATCAGCAAAGACCCAGTACAGTCTCCAGGGGCTGGCAGGTGATACGCGCAAGTGAGGAAAACTCAGAGAAAGCTTAGTGATCTGCAAAGGAAATCCGTAGAAATTCTGGTGGGCTCCTAAGTAGAGAAATTTGTTCTTCTCTTCGTCACCAGATGAAACGCACATAAAATGAAGGCAGCAAGAACAACATAGATAATAATTTGAAGGAATTATTTGCAATGGTTGTGGGAGCCCACAGAGTAGCATCTTTATCCTGTGCCTTCCGTCCGCAACTGCCAGTCAAATGCGTTCATATTCCACAGCCCAAGAACAGTCATGAACAAGCAATTTCAAAAGACAAAATGTTACAAAGCAACATTTATTGTAATTGAAAAATAGCAGTTCTACCAAAAGTGTATACTTGGTGATAAGGGAAAGAGGGCCAGATGTACCAAAGGATTTTACCCATTTTGTGTCTATGAGAAAAAGCTTTCGTACATATGTCCCAGACTTATCACCAGTTATAATTCACAACAGTGGCCTAACCAATTGCACTTATCTGAGATTATTTCACGCATTCCATCCATCACCTTGTTGATATTGCAGTCAACACCAGAATACAGCACTACAAGAGCAAATAATAATCAAATTAAAAATAAGCTTTGATAATGATGGCTTGAGAGCAAAGGAAGATGGCTGCAGGTTAGCGCAGCTCCCTGCACATTGGGGCATTAACAAAGCAGGAAAGGACCACAGAAATGGTGTTACTACATAAGTCTGTGAAAATACAACAATTGGATGGCCTGGTTTTATTGAGATCACTTTATTTTCTCTGTGTGGCTATTGGTTCTTCCATACTGGAAACAGCTGTGCTACTATTTGTCTTCAAATGGAAGTTTGTATTGCTTCATTTGTTGTTAAAGTAATAGAGCTTTCTCTTCGAAAAAGAGGTATTCCTCATAATTCTTCACTGCATTGATGGTTAGTCTTTCTTTGCAGCCATATTTTATGTCTTTCAATGTGAGTAAGCTGATTTAATGTTCAACAATGTTACATAGAGTAGTTATTATAAGAAAATGGTTTTGAAATGAGACTTCGGAATGACCTGATTCAATTTTTCTGAATTTGGAGTCACTCAATCCAGGCTTCCTACCGATATTAGGCTTGATTGAAGATTGATTGCAATATTATCCTCTCCATTCTAGGTGATATTAACTTCTGGTATTGCCAGCTTATTTTCTCTGTTGAACTTGATACCTAAGTTTACATGCACTTCTGGGAAATTGGCATACAATGTCATGCTGTTTCAGCTACATTAGATTTTGAGACTATGGATTATCCTTCTATATCAAAACAAGACCTATATACAGTGGGTATTCCTAAGGCATGTGTATAAATTTCCTTTGGCCCAGCATTTCAATAGCAATTAAAGACCAAGTAAAAACTCTCCATCTCTAATTAAAACCTCTTCTTCTTCTCCATCACTGGACTGGTTAGTCAAGGAGATAAGGGCTGTTAAACTCTACACAGAAGAAATAAATACAGCACTGCAATTATTGAGTGATAAATTGTCAGACAGTTAAGCCTCAGAATTAGCTTAAAGCTTGAGCAATTTTTAAAACAAAATAACTAAAATAGATTTCTTGAAATAAAATATATCCTTACTTAAGAAACAAGCACAATAATTGGAAAATGGAAACATGAGAAAGAATTAGGGAATTTATGGTCTTCCTGAAAATGTTGATCAAACTAATCCTATTTCATTTTTTCAATTGCTTATTCTGAAATCCCTACAATTGTCATACAACATTAAATTTAATATTAAAAGAACATACAGACTACAGAATTCATTAAGAATATGTTTTACAACTTCTAAACCTAGAAGAGTTTTAATCTTGATCCTAGAATATACTGATTTATGGAAAGTTTTAGCAGCATCCAAAAGTTAAATTATTACTTGTCTGAGAACACAGTATTTTCCTCACAAGATATTTCTAAATTTCCTGTGGAGCGCAGCAAGAGGTTTGAGGCTATGAGCATTGTTTTAGGGGACTGAAACGCAAAGGGCCCAATTCATAAAAGTGAATTTAGACTGAAGTCTAACTTTAGACCTGAAGTCTAAACTTGGACTTTAGGCCTAAGTTTACCTTTGTGGAGTGGGTGCAAGGTTTAGATTTTTATACGAATGTTTTTTCAGGGTAACATATTGGAACCAAACAATACATTTTAAAGACCTAACCAAACTAGAGACAATATTCAGAGGATGCAAAAGAGAAGATATGGTTATTTTTAGATCACATACACTTTAACAATTTCTTCCCCTTTTTAGGTTAAATAATTGTAGCCTCTTGCAAATAATAGGTATAGAATTGTACTTATGAGGATTTGCATGCTTAATAATAATTTTTGATTTCTTTCTTATCGGTGTATAGATCCCTTTCTCAGCTGTGGCAACTCGTTTCACTTGTGTCTACAATGTAGCAGTCCTAGGTGCACCTGGAGTGAAGCTGTGTCATCTTCATTTGTTTGTGTCTTCATCAACCTCATTATTTTGTGTCAAATATAGATGTGTCTTATAGAACACATCACATGTTATACTGTCGGTGTACTAAACCTTTCTAATTTTCCTTTCTGTCTCTCCCCCCTTTTTTTTTTCTTTTTTTGCTTATGCTGTCTTCAGATGTCTTCTCGCATGCAGAACCTTAAAGGCTGAAGGCTGGTTTGAATTTTTCATTCATTATCTTCTTATTGACAATCGTTCAGTAGAAAGCATAGTTTTATTACTTTTTACTTAGTTATGCTTTTCAGAATAATCCTTGGAATTTTGAAGTGCTAGGTACTCCTATCAAAAGAAAAAACAGCCTTGACACATCTGTTGTGATATAGGGCCTCATTACGAGTTTGGCGGTCCTGTGACTACCTTGGTGGTGGTGGCAGTTCGACCGCCAACAGGCTGGCTGAGGAGACTGCCAAATTATAAGTTTGACAGTGGTATACAAAGAAGACCGCCCCAAAACTCTGCAGGCACCGCCATGAAGGACAGAATATCGGGGTCAAATGGAGGCACAAACAGTCTGGCAAAGACCATATTTCCACTGGACCTATTAGGAGGTTGCACACAGCCAATTTGAATGCTGCGGTCCAACCACCATAGAGCACCAGGCAGAAATGGACATTATAAAGAGAGACACTCACCTCCAGTGAGCCCTACACTCCAATGGAACAACAACTAGACATTATCCCACTGCTCCTGCTCACAAAAAGACAACAGAATCATAGCCGACGAGGACAACAACAACTATAAGTAAACACACTCACCCTTTACATTTGTAAAATGTATTAATTTGTACAGTTACATAATATACCAATAGGGGTGTAAAGGGCAGCACTCACACATAACAGCATAGTGACACAGACACTCACATACTGTATCAAGGACACCCACACACACTTCCTCCAGCACACACACACACTGCATGTCAATACCACACATATACGCATGGCTACACAGCACAGACCCAGTCTCACAGATTGACCCACAACATACAAACTCATTAACAAAAATACAACAACTGCACACATACAAATGTATGTCACACACTCACACCCAGCACTGGCCAGGGACTCGACACACATACAACACAATGTACAACCATGTGTGATGGAGCACACAACACTATCATACAACCCACAATCGATACACACATTACACACACGCACAAAAACACAGTACACCTATTATGCTATGCACAATACATGCAGACCCAAACATTCAAGACTAGCACAGAATAGAATGGACCAGCCAAACCATACATGGAAGGAGGCGGTACTGGGACACATTACGTGTTAAACAAGGCCCACAAAAACATGCCCACACGAACAGGCCCCATTCAGATCTCATGGACAAACAATACCAACAACAAATGTAATGCACAGTCACACATATGCGTGAAGAGAAAGGCTACAAAGCATACACTACTGCAAACACCATGCGATACACCAGCCAGCTCTGAGGGACACACACCTAAATAGTCACATGCACTCAAAAGCAATCACACTTGTACAACTCAACACACTCCATGTCTGCAATGACCAAACTCCACAACACACACCAAATGTACACAATAGCCACACCAGGAGACAATGCATACACCATACAGGACCACATTACACATCAATACAACAAACACATATAATTATAAACACAGCACAATACCATGACACCATCATTTCAGATGCATACACATAACCATCACACAACACACACCCTATTGCTGGGGGACAACAGCACTGCACAACCACACATACTGCTCAAACAATACACGAAGCAGCAAGAAGCACCCACACACACACACAAATACTGGCACCCAATCAATGTTAGCGAGCAACGACTCAAAGCTAGGAAAGGAAATGCAGGACAAAAATTTAACCAGAAATCCAACAACTGGTTGGACTGAATGAGGGAAAAGTGCAATAAATATGAATGTCCAAGGCCGTAGGCCAGTCCATATTGCACAACATTTGCACCAAAGGCCCATAATGGTGCCCCAACTTGATTCCTGACTGCCATGTAACCTATACAGGTAGGGGCATCAAGGGGGCAGACAGGCACCTCAAGGATTCTTGGGGTATTGTGGGGGGGTTGGGCTAGGGCGGGAGGGAGTTTGGCTTTGGTTTGGGAGTGGTGGGGACTGTTTTGGGAGGGGTGGATTTCTTTTGGGAGGGGCATTGGTGCTGGCAGGAGGTAGGGAGTTCTTGGAGGTGGAAGGGATGGCCTTGGAGAGGAAAACAGTTCTTTTGGGGGTGTCACTATGAGAAGAGTAGGATAAAGGTAAAGGTTACAAAGGAAAACTTTCTTAGACACTCAGGGATGGTCATCAGAAGTGGGCATGGGTGTGGAGTGAGTGAGTGGGTGTCTGATGTAAGGATAATGGAAGGTGTGCTTGTGGGTGGTAGGTGTGTATTGGGTGGGTGAGTGAGGGTGTTTATGTGACTGAGGGGGGTAGAGGTACTGTGTGATGCCATGGTGGGTGGGTATCTATTGGGGTGGTGATTGCAAGATTGGTGGATGTGCTGCATGTAAGCGTTTCAGTGGGTTTGGTGTCTGTGGGTATGGTGACTGGGGTGGATGTCAGGGTGTCTGCTGGGGTGGTGTCTGCAGGTAGGATAGTTGTGGTGGCTGTATCAGTGAATCTTGTTGTGGTGTCTGCAGGTGTGTCAGGTGTGGTGCCTGTGATGCTGGGGATGGTGGGGGTGTCAGGGCACGTTTTGAGTGTTGCTGTGTTTGCAGGTGGATGTTGTTTGTGTTTGTGCCCGTGGTGTGTCTTGTGGTGCTTATATTTGTGTGTGCTTCTCTTGTCTGTTGAGGTGAATGCATGCCAGTCTGTTTGTGTGTTTTGGCTTGGTTGGGAAAGGGGGAACTTGGACTGGGAAGAGGAAGGTGGAGGGGGGATGGTAGACAAGGGGTGACTGGCTGGCTTTGCTGGACCTGCTTTGTCAGTCCCTGGATGGCATTCACGATGGTGGACTGACCCACAGAGATGCTTCTCAGGAGGTCAACAGCTTCCTCACTTAGGGTGACTGGGGTATCAGGGCTGGGGCAGAGGTTCCTGCGGCAAAGGAAACACCCACCCTCTTGGATGGATGGACATGGTCAACTGGGTGGGGACATACAGGGAAGGAGGTGATAGAATGGGGGGTGGTGGACAGAGATGGTACTGGGGTGTTCCTAGATGGATCCGCCACCACTGAGGAGTGGCCACTGGAGGAGGACTCAGATGAAGATGTTGCAGATCCGGTCCCCCCCGTGGCACTCCCCTCACCCTTCGGTCCACTGGGTCTCTTGGTGTCTGTGGTATTGTGACTGGAGGTCCCGTGGCCAGAAGCTTTCCCACTCTGCTGCGTCTGCTGGTAATGATGCTGAAAATGGATAGTGAAGTGGGTCATCATATTCATAAGATAACACTTCTATCACAAATCAGGCTGAATTCACGTACCATCCAGTGAACTGACCCCCTCCCCCCAAGGAAGTGCCAGTAAAGTGCCAGCATCATGTAACAACACAATATAATGCATGTCCCTCAAATTCACAAATGAAACACACCAGCAAAGCTAGCTAACAGAAACCTTCAATTCCATGAATGAAGTTGATCAATCACACTGACCATACCATGATTAGGTGACTATGCCACTTGATACATGTTTCCCAATAAGAATAACAAAGATTCTCATTGTAAGATAGCTAACCAAATTCCCAGACCCAATCTTGACCACACGAATACATAACCCTGGTGTCATGTACCAGTCAAGAACAAATTTTGGATAGTAAATAAATGGAACCCTGCTGCAAACAAGCCATACCTTCCTCAAGTGACATAGATTCTAACATATCACTGTGGACACATACCAACATATGTCATATCAACATGTCATACCTGCTAATTGCTAGACAAGGAGTTAGAACACATGTCACACAAACATGCACCAATTGTGATGTATTGAGGAGTGACAATGCAATCAGATTCAAGGCATCTAGAATAAATGTCTCAAGAAGATAAACAATAATAGTCATGTAAGGACCTAGTAAGCTCACACCAATGTACAACACAATTAGAAGTTTGCCATTTTGTGTTTGTATAAAATTTACTTCTGTGCTATGTAAGAAGGAGGGAAATAGATCTTGCAAACACGAACGTGAGTAAGTCAATATGCCACTGAATGACAAGCAATATCACTATCCACATATCAGACATGGCAAGCCCGACATCTGTCATTGGAGGATTCCTAGAGGCAAAGCATGAGTGATGCTAACATAACTGGTACACCAACCATGAAGCAAGCCAACATTCAGGTCACACTTACCAACCAACACACAGGTGCATATGAACTACCAAGACTGCACCAAATAAGACTTGTGTAAAATATGAAGTTCCAAAACAGCCAGGCCTCATTTGATATATCCTCCATAGCAACCGCAAGTACACATAATAAATTCCAATGTTGAGTCATGAATTGACTTTTCAATTTACACATGATGTTGACACTATACTGTCTGTGTCATAGCTGTGACTGGACAACCATTGCTTTGTATAAAACCTACAAAGGTATGCCAATGGACAACAAATGTGGCTAGTTTCAACTCTCAGTACATCAGCACGGTATTCACATTACTACATCTCATCTGATACTGTTAGAAATGGGGTCTCTAGTTGGCAGAGGTATACACCCTTTTCCATGTAGGGACCACAATCCTAATTTGGGTAAATCACACACAATCTAAATTATCCTGTGCCCACCCTCTGGTAGCTTGGCACTGAGCAGTCAGGCTTAACTTAGAAGGCAATGTGCAAAGTATTTGTGAAATGAATCATACAGTAACACCACAAAAATACATCACACAGGTTTAGAAAAATATAGGATATTTATCTGAATAAAATAAGGTCAAAAAGATAAAGATTCAATTAGCACAAGTTGAGATATCACTTTTGCAAGATTAAAAAGAGTCTTAAATCCTAGAAATCAACAGTTGTCTCTTGATTACACAAAGTACCTGGTTTGCGTCAAAAACAACAAACAAGGAGACCTGCAGAGGAGGAGATGCATGGAAAAATAAGGTGTTTGTGGGATTTTCTGATGTGGCACAGATGTTGCATTGTTTCTTTCCATGCTAAAAGGGGCTTGCGTCATTTTTTGGCATGCAGTCTTGGTTCATCACTGTGATGCAGGGATTTTTTGATGCCCAGGGACAATTCGGGGAAATCCTGGGTGTGCTGGGAGAAGTCACAGGCGTTGCGTCAATCCGGTAGGGCGATGTATCTAATTTTCTGTTACACAGCAGGTGCTGCATCGATCGTCCACTCAGGGAATCAGCTGCATCGTTCCAGTTCAGCTGTGTGTCGATCCCGTAGGGCTGTGTAGCAAATTTTGTTACAAAGCAGGCACTGCATCAGATTTCCACTCAGGAAGTCGGCTGCGTTGTTCCAGTTCGGCAGTGCGATTTCTCACTTACAAGGCAGGCTGTGCATCGTTTTCAGCAGTCTGTGAGTCGATTTGCGTCGCGCAAGGAATTTCCTGAAGAGATAAAGGCCCTCATTACAACCCTTGCAGTCGGTGTTAAAGCGGCGGTAATACCGCCAACAGACCGGCGGTAAAAAAAATTGAATCACGACCATGGCAGAAACTGCCAACATAGACAGCCACTTTAACACTCCGACCGCCACAGCGGTAGAATCAAACACCGCGGCGGTAACCGCCAACAGACAGGCGGAACACAATGTACCACCCACCGTATTACAAGGCACCAATCCACCAGCTTTTCTGGGGCGGTACCAACGCCATCAAAAGCACGGCAGAAACAGTCTGTGGAACGGAAACCACTCACCTCTCAACACCCAACAACGAACCAGGATGCCATGGAGCCCGAGTTACAGGTCCTGCCCATGTTGGTTTACCTCCTCTTCTATCAGGAGCAGCAAAGTCGCTGTTGACGACCACGGTGAGTACTGCACCTAGTACACAGGGGAGGGGAGGAGGAAAAGAGTGTGACACACACACGCATGACGCAACAGCCCCACCCCCACCCTCACCCACAACACCATACACAGAAATACATGCAGCAACATTACATTTACACCACATCACCCCCTGGAAGAATGCAAGGGCAAAATGAAATGATTGTAATGAGTGTAATCAGCAAAAAATCAGATTGGCCAAAATTAAAATCATCAGTATACACAAATATGTACACCAACTACACAAGTCCGGATAGTAATGAAATCATTGTCCGTGGACCAGTGGTCCAGTGGGCCCAAAATTCACAGGCAAAGCCCACACATGACACTTGACTCGAAACGGAGAGAACACTGCTGGGGCATCAGATCGAAAATAAACAGGCACCTCAGGGGGACGGGTTGGGGGGCACCTCAGACGGATGAACGGATGACGCCACTGCTCCACGAGGGGGCTCCATGCCCACAGATTGGTCCTGGGGAGTGCAAAGCCACAGTCTCACAAGTCTCTCCAGTGGGTGGTTTGCCCACTGCAATGTCTTGGGGAGTGCAAAGCCATAGTCTCACAAGTCTCTCCAGTGGGTGGTTTGCCCACTACAATATCCTGGGTAGTGCAAAGCCACAGTCTCACAAGTGGATGTCAGTCTTCACTGGTTCTAGATGGGGCATTGTGCCCAGAGTGCTTCATCCTGCCAAGGACTGGGGTAGTGGATGCTTTTCTCCACTGGTTCTGGAGGGGGCATTGTGCCCAGAGTGCTTCACATGCAGTGTGGCAGGTCCCATTCCCTCACCTGAGTGTGTGTGCTACGAGATTGCCTGGGAACAGGTAGCATAATACTCCATGGAGGCAGAGACACAGTCCACCCTGCTGCGACCTAGCCTGCCACCTGCAGGTACAAACAGTGCTGGGTGTCGTGCCTCATGTACGCTGTGCAGGGTTCAGGACATCTCCTGCAGCCTCGAATGGCTGGCCACTGGGGATGATAGCTACGTCAGCTGTGGTGGCACTGTCTGAGCACGTCGCAGGGCTGGTGGCGGTGGTTGCGGCAGTGTCTGTGGCTGGCGGTTGTGAATGTGTCAGCACCTGTGGAGGGACACAGGAGGACATCTCCTGCAGCCTCGGATGGCTGGCAGCAGACGTGCAGGTGGCGGTGCAGGTGGCGGTGTCCACCACTGCACAAGTAGCTGTTCTGGTTGCTAGAAGGGATGACTCTGGTCCCTCAGCCGGAGGCTCCGTGCCCTGTCCTGACTTGCCCTTCGCTTTGTGTCCCTTCCCCACCTTTGATGTCGCTGCTGGTCCCTTGGCACTGTCCCCTTGTGGTTTGGACAAGCCCTTGCTGGGTGTTTGGTGTGGCTTCTCCCTACGGCATGTGGGCACATTCTTCACCTTGGCAGGTGGTGGAATGGGTGGCCTCGCTAGGCGGCACACTGGAAGCCCTGAGGGGTGCCACACGCGATGTGACAGGACTTGCTGAGACCACAATGCTGGAGGATTTGGTGGCAGAGTTGCTGGGCTGGGTCCTGGACATCCTGGCCCTAGGGGAAGGATGGGGGGAAGGTGTAGGGAAAAGGTCAATGTTAGCCAGGAAGAGTTTCTTAGACACACTGGGACGGGAAGATAGAGGGGGTTTGGGAGTGGAGGAAGAGGTAGTGGTTGTAGGAGGTGTACGTCTGCTGAATTTGGGTGAAGGTGCATGGGTTGGAGGCTGTTGTGAGGTGGATGGCTGTTGGGTGGGTGTGTGCCTGTATTTGTGTACTTTGGGAGGAGGGCTCACAGACACACTGGGAGAGGACACAGGGGATGTGTTAATGGTAGTGGGGGTGGTGATTGCATGTGAGCTGTGTGTGGTGATGGGCGTGCTGGTGATGGAGGTAGTGGATGAAGATGTAGTGCATGCAGGTGTGAGTGGACACGAGACAGGGAGGTAGGGGGAGGATGTGGAGAAGGGGGACACAGCGGAGGCAGTGGATGTTGCTGTGTCTGCATGGGGATGGTGCTTGTGTGAGTGCCTGTGGGATGATGTGTGATGCTTATGTTTGCCATGTTCCCTCGTGTGTTGATGAGTGTGCATGCTGGTCTGATGGTGTGCTTGGGATAGGCTGAGGTACAGGGGATTGGGTCTGGGTAGAGGAAGTTGGAGGAGGGAGGCTGGGCACATGGACAATGGCTGCCATCAGTGCTGAGGCCAGAGACTGAAATGCTCTCTGTTGGGCCGCCACGCCAGAATGAATGCCCTCCAGATATGCATTTGTTTGCTGCAAATGCCTCTCAACACCCTGGATGGCATTCAAAATGGTTGATTGCCCAACAATGAGGGATCTCAGGAGGTCAATAGCCTCCTCACTGAGGGCAGCAGGGCTGACTGGGGCAGGGCCTGAAGTGCCTGGGGCGAAGGAGATGCCCACTCTCCTGAGTGAGCGGGCACAGGAAACTCGATGAGGGGCTGCTGGGAGGGCGGTGCTGGTAGGGGGGGTGGCAGCTGTACCTGTTGCTGCAGTGGGCACAGCGGTGCCCGCCACTGCAAGGGAGCTCCCATCAGAGGAGGAGTCGCTGTCATTGGTGTCTGCTCCTGTCCCCGTCGAGGAGCTCCCCTCGCCCTCAATCTCACTGGTGCCTTCTGACTCTGTAAATTCACCCCCCTAGGCCATGTGGGTTGCAGCTCCCTCCTGCTCTGGTGCCAATGCTCCTCCACCAGATGATGCTAATGCACACAAGGACAGGGTGACAAAACCAAAATGCGTGGAAAGACAGAGGAGACACATGGTCAATGCCTGCAACACCACTACCGTTGGCGGACACAACACACAGGGAGCAGCCCTATGCACTAAGCCATGCACTAACAGTGCAGGGGAAAAGCACATGCCCATGGGGGACTCTGTCTAGACCCATTTCATGCACATCTGGAACCCATAGGAGCCTGACTAGGTGTAGAGGGCAATTACCACCTTTGGGGTTGGAGTGGGATTGAGCCTGCAAATCAATGGGTCTACCTTTGCACGTCTGCCCTGGCCTAGGGGAACCCACAGCCCACCTCCCCCACCCACACACCTCGTTAAGCATGCAGAGTCAGCTGAATGAGAGTGTACTCACCCCCTTGTGGCTGCTGTGATGCCCTCAAGCGCCCATCCAGGTCAGGATATGCCACCGCCAGGATCCAGTACATCAGGGGGGCATGGTGCGACGGGCACCACGTCCACATTGGGAGCCCATCCCCAGCGGGGCCTCCTCCATCTTCTTGCTCCAGCGGCGCAGGTCCTCCCATCTTTTCCGGCAGTGGGTGCTCTGTCTCTGGTAGACCCACAGGGTCCGCACTCCCTTGGCGATGGCACGCCAAATACCCTTCTTCTGGTGGGCGCTGACCTAGAGGAAAAAAAGGATGTTACTCCCCCGCACAGTTCTTCTCACACATTGGCCACAAACCTCCCACCCTGTCCCAGGAAAACATACACTCACCATCCTCACATGCTGGCCTGTCCCCCCATCTCTTCCATCCACGACACTCCATACAATCATGTCCCATGCACACGGTTCACTCACCTGTTTGTCTGGAGGACTTTAGAGTTGCGTGTACTGAGGGATGACCCCATCCACCAGTTTCTCCAACTCCTCCACAGTGAAGGCAGGGGCCCTTTCCCCAGACACTGTAGCCATTGTCGCTTCCAGACGCAGGTCCCAGCAGCACTTGCAGTGTAGGTCCTCTCCTGTTGAAGGTCAGGTATCAATTGAGGGAACAGATAGAAAATGGCGGTCACGTCCGCGGCGGTACATCGTCATTTGCTCTTGGAACCCATAGCGCCCAATGATAACCAATGCTGATTTGCTCAGCGGTCTTCGAAACCGCCTACCGTGACGCTGCACAACGCCAACACAGTTACCTCATTTCCCCTTGTTCCTCCTTACAGGTCAGGCAGCCGCCATTTCAGGGGGCCACATGGCAGGCCAACTAACTGCATCACAGCTATTTTGGCCAGGAATATGGACAGACAAAGCCACACAGAGATAATTTCATGATTGTGCTAAACAGCCTTGTGAAATCTATGTGGTGTATGACCTTCTGCTCACCCTTCTCCTCCCTAGGGCACCTCAGCTGGGGCAGGTGATGAGATGGCGGCATCCTCCGGTGTACAGACCCCTGGTGGACCTTTCGACAATGGAAGACAAACACATCATTATCACTTACAGACTTGATCGTGCCACAATCCAGGAACTGTGTGCCCAGTTGGAGCCAGACTTGGTGTCAGCTATCCGCCATCCCACAGGACTCCCCCCTCTAGTGCAGGTCCTGTCAGTGCTCCATTTCCTGGCAAATGGGTCCTTTCAAACAACAGTGGCCATGGCATCAGGGATTTCACAGCCAGTGTTCTCTAACGTGTTGTCCACAGTGTTTTCTGCCCTGCTGAAACACATGTGCAGCTACATCGTTTTCCCTCAGTTGGAGGATCTGCCCACAGTGAAAAGTGACTTTTATGCCCTGGGACATATCCCCAACATCATTGGTTCCATTGATGGAAAACATGTGGCATTTGTCCCCCCCGCAGGAATGAACAGGTGTACAGAAACCGCAAAAGCTACCATTCTATGAATGTGCAGATGGTGTGTTTGGCAGACCAGTACATCTCCCAAGTGAATGCCAAGTATCCTGGCTCAGTGCATGATGCTTACATTTTGAGGAATAGCAGCATCCCTTATGTGATGGGGCAACTCCAGAGGCACCAAGTGTGGCTAATAAGTGAGCCCAAGGTCCCCACACAGTTTAAATAGGTGACTGGGTATGGAGAGTCCCTAAGGGTTGGAGGATGTCTAACAGTTGTCCCTCGATATTTGCAGGTGACTCAGGTTACCCCAACCTGTCATGGCTAATGACCCCAGTGAGGAATCCCAGGACAAGGGCAGAGGAACGCTACAATGAGGCACATGGGTGAACTAGGAGGATAATAGAGCGCACCTTCGGCCTCCTGAAGGCCAGATTCCGGTGCCTCCATCTGACATGTGGCTCCCTATACTACTCACCGAAGAAGGTGTGCCAGATAATCATGGCATGCTATATGTTGCACAACCTGGCTTTGCGACGCCAGGTGCCTTTTCTGCAGGAGGATGGGCCTGATGCTGGTCTTGTGGCAGCTGTGGAGCCTGTGGACAGTGAAGAAGAGGAGGCAGAAGAAGAAGCTATGGACAATCGAAACCACATCACCATGCAATACTTCCAGTGAGACACAGGTAAGAGGATGGCACTGCTTAACACATCTCATACTACTGTAGGACATTGCATAAATCTGCCTTTTGACCTCTGTGTGTGGACCCTGACATGTCACTTTGCCTTTCCATTTCACAGATCTGGGTCCCACTTTGTGCCCTCTGCTATGTTTACTGCTGCCCAACAACTGTCTAACATTGGTATGTGAAAATGAACATTGACATTGCTATATTTCAGATAAGTTGCAATTACACATTTGTGAAAGTACAGACTGACTCCAGATTGATTTGTGATTCAAGGGTGTTTATTCCTGTGCTAATAAGTGGAGAGGGGTGTGCAATGGGCTGGGGTGATGGTGGAGGAATGTCCATGGTAGAGTTCAGTTTCTTGGTCTCACAGGTGCATTGTCCTTGGGGGCATAGGAAGGGGAGCAATGGCAGTTTAAGGTGGACAGGGTGACAAAGTGGGACAGAAGGGTGGCAATCAGGAGGGTCTTGTTTCCTGGCGGGGGTCTTGGCAATGTTCTCTGTCTTGTTCCTGGATCTCAGGGACCATTTGCAGGCTGGTTCTCCTTCTGCAGGGGGTGGGGTGCTGCTGGCCTGTTGGTCCTGTGGCGGTGCCTCCTGTCCACTAGCGCTGGTGGAGGTGAAGGGCTGTTCATCGTCCAGGCTAGTGTCAGGGGCCCGTTTTGTCCCACTGTGTCCCTCATGGTGTTGGCCAGGTCTGCCAGCACCCCTGCAATGGTGGCCAGGGTGGTGTTGATGGACTCAAGTCCTCCCTGATCCCAAGGTAGTGTTCCTCCTGCAGCCGCTGGGTCTCCTGAAACTTGGCCAGTACTGTGCACATGGTCTTCTGGGAATGGTGCTATGCTCCCATGATGTTGGAGAGTGCCTCGTGGAGAGTGGGGTCCCTGGGCCTGTCCTCCCCCTGTCGCACAGCAGTCCTTCCAGCTTCCCTGTTGTCCTGTGCCTCTGTTCCCTGAACCGTGTGCCCACTGCCACTAACCCCAGGTCCCTGATTGTCTTGGGTTGGTAGGTTTGCCCGGGGTCCCTGTAGTGATGGACACACTGCTGATTGACGTGTCCTGGGGACAGTGGCATGGGCCCGCTGAGTGGGTGCTGTGGTGGTGTTTCCTGAGGGGGGAGGGTCTGTGGTGGCTTGTGACTGTGGCAGGGGAACCGACTGTCCAGAGGTCCCTGATGGGCCAGGCTGGTCATCTTGATCCAGGCTTGCAGAGCTGCTGTCATCATTGTGGGCCTCTTCTGTGGGGGGACTGGATATGTCTGCACCTCCTCTCCGGTGACGTTGGGTATGGGTCCTGTTGGTGTGTAAATGCATAGTTTTAGTAATGGACAGTGATGTTGTGGTGTGCCTGTGGATGCTGGTGTTGTGTTTGCTATTCTCTCTCTCTGCTTTTAAAAAAAAAAGTTGTTGTAAGGGTTTGTGGGTAATGTGGGTGTATGTTTTATAGTGTTGTGAGTGTGTGGTGTGTGTATGTGTATCAGGTGTGTGTATTTCAAGTTGTCCAATGTACTTGTGTTTTGTAAGTGTGTGTGTATTTTGAGCGCGGTGGTGTGTACCGCCAATGGATTACCGCGGTTGAAAGACCGCCGCGTTGATTCGGGGGTAGTGATAGTGTGGGTGTATTCTTGTTGGCGTGAAGGTGTAGGTTTTGCTATTGCTAGTTTATCACTGACCTTTGGTGTGGCGGATTTGTGTGGGTGTCTGTATTGTGGCGGATTCCCAGATGTGGGTCGTAATACCTGTAGCGGATTTCCGCCGTGGCCACGGTATGTTGGCGGCCTTCAGCACAGCGGTAAGCGGGATTTACCGCCAGGGTTGTAATGAGGGCCAAAGTCTTTTTGGCCCTGACACTTCAGAAAACAGGAGTCAAACTCTATCCAAGGCATTGGAGAGCACTTCACAACAAAGTCAGCGGGCAGCAAGGCAGCAGGGCAACAGCAGGGTAGTAGTCCTTCTCAGCAAAGCAGTCCAGATGAGTCCTTTGGGCAGTCAGGCAGATCCTCTTGACAGGTTGCAGGTTCAGGTCCAGAAATGTCTGAGTTGATGGGGTCAGAGAATTAGTTAATATACCCAAAAATGCCTTTGAAGTGGGGGAGACTTCAAAGAGTGGTTTTGAAGTACACAAGTTCCCCATTAAGTACAGATCTGTCTGCAGTCCATTTTGTGAGGCAGGCCAATAGCCCATGAAATGTAAGTGTCAGGGCCTCTACCCTTCCAGTCCTGAAAGACCCATTCAGTATGCAGATGAGTGATGGTGTGATTGAGTGTCCCGTGTTTGTGGTTGTCTGGGTGTGTCTGGGTGAAATGCACAAGGAAGCTGTCAACCAGCCCAGATGGATTTTTAGTGCAGAGAAATTTTCACTTTCTAAAAGTCACATTTCTAAAATAGTAATATAAAATCCAACCTCACCAATAAGCAGGATTTTCTATTACCTTTCTGGCCATACTAAATATGACCTGGCTACCCCTTTCAGATCAGAATCTACCACTCAAAGAGTATATGGGGGAAGCCCTATTGAAAGAAGCAGGCCTCACAGTAGTGGACAATGAATTTAGGAGTTGTCTACAACCAGGACATATAAAACATGTCCTGCCTTTTACCTTCATAGCACCCTGCCCTACAGGTTACCTAGGGACTACTTTAGGGGTGACATATGTAGAAAAAGGGGAGTTTAAGGCTTGGCAAGTACTTTTAAATACCAAGTCAGTGAAACTGCACACACAGGCTTTGCAAGGGAGGCCTGAGACATGGTTAAGGGGCTACTTAGGTGGGTGGCACAATCAGAGCTGCAGGCCCACTAGTGGCATTTAGGGGCATATTTATACTCCGTTTGCGCCGAAATTGCGTCGTTTTTTTCGACACAAATTCGACGCAAAACTAACGCCATATTTATACTTTGGCGTTAGACGCGTCTAGCGCCAAAGTTCATGGAGTTAGCGTCATTTTTTGGTTTGAACACCTTCCTTGCGTTAATGAGATGCAAGGTAGGCGTTCCCGTCTTAAAAAATGACTCCCAGGCATGTGCGTGGTATTTATACTCCCGGGCAAAAATCACGCCCGGGAGTGGGCGGGGCAAAAAACCCCGCATTTGCGCCTGAATTTAACGCCTGGGTCAGGACAGGCGTTAAGGGACCTGTGGGCTCAGAATGAGCCCAGAGGTGCCCTCCCCTGCCCCCAGGGACACCCCCTGCCACCCTTGCCCACCCCAGGAGGACACCCAAGGATGGAGGGACCCATCCCAGGGAAGAAAAGGTAAGTTGTGGTAAGTATTTTTTTTAAAAAAATTGTGGCATAGGGGGGCCTGATTTGTGCCCCCCTACATGCCACTATGCCCAATGACCATGCCCAGGGGACATAGGTCCCCTGGGCATGGCCATTGGGCAAGGGGGCATGACTCCTGTCTTTGCTAAGACAGGAGTCATGTTAATGGGGGATGGGCGTAGTAAAAAAATGGCGCAAATCAGGTTAAGGCGATTTTTATGACTCAACCTGACTTGCCCCATTTTGAGACGCCCATACGCCATTTTCCCCAACGCCGGCGCTGCCTGGTGTACGTGGTTTTTTTCCACGCACACCAGGCAGCGCCGGTCGGCTAACGCCGGCTAACGCCATTCTATAAATACGGCGCCCGCATGGCGCTTCAGAATGGCGTTAGACGGCGCTAATTTTTTTGACGCTAAACTGCGTTAGCGGTGTTTAGCGTCAAAAAGTATAAATATGGCCCTTAATTTACAGACCCTGGGCACATATAGGGCCATATTTATACTTTTTGACGCTAAACTGCGCTAACGCAGTTTAGCATCAAAAAAATTAGCGCTGTCTAACGCCATTCTGAAGCGCCATGCGGGCGCCGTATTTATAGAATGGCGTTAGCCGGCGTTAGCCGACCGGCGCTGCCTGGTGTGAGTGGAAAAAAAACACGTACACCAGGCAGCGCCGAAGTTGGGGAAAATGGCGTATGGGCGTCTCAAAATGGGGCAAGTCAGGTTGAGTCATAAAAATCGCCTTAACCTGATTTGCGCAATTTTTTTACGACGCCCATCCCCCATTAACATCACTTCTGTCTTAGCAAAGACAGGAGTCATGCCCCCTTGCCCAATGGCCATGCCCAGGGGACTTATGTCCCCTGGGCATGGTCATTGGACATAGTGGCATGTAGGGGGGGACAAATCAGGCCCCCCTATGCCACAAAAAAATTAAAAAAAATACTTACCACAACTTACCTTTTCTTCCCTGGGATGGGTCCCTCCATCCTTGGGTGTCCTCCTGGGGTGGGCAAGGGTGGCAGGGGGTGTCCCTGGGGGCAGGGGAGGGCACCTCTGGGCTCATTCTGAGCCCACAGGTCCCTTAACGCCTGCCCTGACCCAGGCGTTAAATTCAGGCGCAAATGCGGGGTTTTTTGCCCTGCCCACTCCCGGGCGTGATTTTTGCCCGGGTGTATAAATACCACGCACATGCCTGGGAGTCATTTTTTAAGACGGGAACGCCTACCTTGCATCTCATTAACGCAAGGAAGGTGTTCACGCCAAAAAATGACGCTAACTCCATGAACTTTGGCGCTAGACGCGTCTAACGCCAAAGTATAAATATGGCGTTAGTTTTGCGTCGAATTTGCGTCGAAAAAAACGATGCAATTTCGGCGCAAACGGAGTATAAATATGCCCCATAGTGCACTTTACTAGGGACTTACAAGTAAATCAAATATGCCAATTGAGAATGAACCAATGTTACCATGTTTAAGGGAGAAAGCATACGCACTTTAACACTGGTTACAGTGGTAAAGTGCACAGAGTGCTTAAACCAGCAAAATCATTGTCAGAAAATTGGAGGGAGGCAGTCAAAAATGTTGGGGGATGACCACCCCAAGCCTGTCAAGTCTAACAAATACCAACATATGTGTGCCTGTAGAAATGTAGCAATTTCACACTGGTATCCAAGATGCATATTGTCAACTCTGATGGGACATCACACATGTCTATGTACACCACTCACTTCCCATGGGGGATGACCTTGCAGCAGGTCTGAAGATGTTAGCTATGTATGTCATGTGACATGTGTGATAGACATCACTGCATGACATATATTCTCTTTTACCCTGACTAGAGTGAGGGTCCTTGCTTGGACAGGGGGTAACCGGACTGCCAACCAAAGACCCCATTTCTAAAGCTGGTGATCAGCAGATGGGATTGGACTTGTATCTGTACTTGACATACAGTAATTAGGTGTACACTACTGTTTTGAGTGCAGACCACTACGTGACCACATACTGCTTGTGATTGTTGATTTTTCTCTTTTGCTTGGATTTTTCCCTACATCCATTTTTGTGGTAATCTGTGATTGACTTCTGAACTTCATTTGGGAACTTGTTTTCTGCTTTTTGGAACTTTGCACTTTTGTTAACTTTTCATCATGTCCCAATCTGGAGATGCATCAGTTGGAGCTACTTTTGACCTAGAGAAATTGGAAATCTATACCAAGGCTCAGTTAAAGCAGTTCTGTAACAGTTTTGACTGCCCCATTAAGAGCTCATCCAAGAAGGAGGAGCTGCAAAAGGCGCTGAGGACCTGGGTGACAGCCAAGAGCACTGAAGGGCACACAGAGAAGGAGGAGAATGAGGAGGAGTATGAGCATTCCTTACGCAATGGTATTGTGGGTAGGCCTGTTATACCCAGGGAGAGGGTCTCCAGGGCAGGTAGCATTGTCTCCTCTAAGGGTCTGACCCTCTGAAGAATTGCAGGACAGACAGGCAGAGAGGGAGCACCAGAGGGAGTTAGAGAAAATGAGGATGGCCCTAGAAGAGAAAAAGGTTTTGTTGGCTCATGAGCGTAGCTTCAGAGAGCTGGATCAGAGGAGCCAGTCTAGTAGGGATGGTGGCAGCCACATCACAGTGCAGCCTGAGAGGAGGGTGCACATTCCTAAAGATCTTGTGAAGGATTATAAAAGGGAGGACGACATATACTTGTGGTTTAAGGGGTGTGAGTCTGCTCTCCACATGAATTTGGTCCCTGAAGCTCATTGAGGGGTGGGTCTGTGGAATCACTTTGAGGTAGAGGGGAGGGATACACTGACAGCGTTAGGGGATGCTCAGAATCTATCTCACCTACACTATCATGAAGGATGCCCTACTCACAAGGTATGGTCTCACCCCTGAGCAATATAAGGATAAGTTTAGTTCCTACAAAAAGAAGGAATCCCAAGCATGGTTGGAATGTGTTGATTCTTCTTGCAGGTCACTGGATGGTTGGGTGAAGGGCAGTAAGGTAACTACGTATGAGGGGCTTTACAATCTGATTGCTTGGGAGCACTTGTACAGTTTATGTTTTCCCGAGCTGCGCCAGCACCTGATTGATAGCAAGCTGACTGACCCCAGGAAGTTTGCCCAGGAAGCGGACCGCTGGGAGAGCACCAGGGTTCAAAAGAGGTATGTGGGAGACCAAGCCAAGGGTGGGCAGGGTCCCTCTCAGAAGAAAGAGGGGGTAAGGGTAAACAGGGTGAGTTCTCTAAAGGGCCCAAACTGATTCCCAGGATAAGGATTTTCATCCCCCCAGTGAGAAGAAGCCATGGTTCTCCAAAGGGAAGCTATTGGCAGGTGGTCCCCCACGTAAATGTTATGCATGTGACCAGGTGGGTCATGTGAGGGGGGACCCCAAATGCCCCAAAAATACACCGGCACCCACTGATGCTCCCTCCCAGGGTTTGGTCAGTGTAGTGCTTGGGGAGAAGTTGGTTCCAGGTGGGTGGGAACCAGCTGACATGACCCTTGTCTCATTAGGGGACAGTGAGATGGTCCAGAGAACCCTCATGCCTGAGAACACTAAGAAGTACAGGCAGTAGGTGACCTTTAAGGGTGGAGGCTCTGAGAGACTCTGAGAGACACAGGAGCCAGTGTGACTACAGTGAGGAGTCACCTGGTATCTGAAGAGCAGATTGATCCCCCGGGTACTTCACCAAGTAGTTACAGTGGACAACTCAGAGCACCTGTACAGAGTGGCGCAGGTTCCCTTTCAATGGGGGGGTCTCAGGTTCCTTGAAGGTAGTTGTGAGTCCAACCATGCCTGTTGATTGTTTGCTATGCAATGACCTGGAGGATTCCCCTTGGAAGGAGGTGGAACACAGGTCTCACTTAGAGATATTGGGTCTGCCTGGGTGGGTCTGGGTTTCCACCCGGTCAATAGCAGCCAGTCATGTTGGTCAAGAGCCCCTGGAACCTGAAACAGTGACCCAGGGGACTGTTAAGAAGAGGATGGGCAGGGGGCAGGGGAAACTGGCCCCAGAAGTTCCTACGGTCCATGAGGAGGTGGAGCCTGAGGGTGATGTCCAAGAGCCTACAGGGGAGAAGGTGACTGAAGTGGGGAAGGTCCCTGAGCTGTCACAGTGGCAGCAGGAAGGGGGACCAACCAGGGAGGCATTCTGTGAAGCACAGAAAAATTGCCCTACTTTAGAGGGACTGCTGCAGAACGCTGCAGCCCAGGCGGCTGGCGAGGAGCCCTGTACTCACCTTATCTATTTGGAGGATGGCCTCCTGTATAGTGAGCCTAAGGTTCCTGAGCCTGGGTCAGCTCGTATGCTGGTGGTACCCCAGTGCTTCAATGCCTTCCTACTTGGATTGGCTCATGATGTGCCTTCGGCATCTAGGGCAGGACAAGACCTATAAGAGGCTTGTCTCCCACTTCTATTGGCCCCAGATGCACAAGCATTCTGCTGCACACGGTAGGTCTTGCCCAACTTGTCAGGCAAGTGGCAAGAGTGGGGGTAAATGTAAGGCTCCTCTCCAAACTTTACCTGTGGTTAGTACTCCCTTTCAGAGGGTAGGTATTGACAGTGTGGGGCCTCTGGACCCCAGGACAGCTTTGGGCAACAGGTTCATCCTGGTCTCGGTGGACCATGCCACCAGGTACCCAGAAGCCATTCCTCTGAGGTCAGTCACTTCCCCTGTGGTGGGTCGTGCACTGATGGGGGATTTTACCCGCATGGGGCTCCCCAAGGAAGTGGTATTTGATAGGGGTACCAACTTCATATCCACGTATATGAAGTCTATGTGGAAAGTGTGTGGGGTGACCTACAAGTTCACCACACCTTACCACCCCCAAAGTAATGGTCTGGCTGAGAAATTCAACCACACCTTGAAAGGCATGATTCAGGGCCTGTCAGAGCCCTTAAGGTGGAAGTGGGACGTCCTCTTGCCATGCCTTCTGTTCGCCTACAGGGAGGTGCCTCAAAGGGACTTGGGTTTAGTCTATTTGAGCTGATATATGGCCACCCTGTGACGGGACCTTTGAGTCTGGTGAAGGAGGCTTTGGAGAAAGCTCCTAGTAAACACCCCCAGGATGTATTTAGCTACATGCTGGCTTTGAGAAACCAGACTGCACACTTCAGGAGTCTCGCACAGGAGAACCTGGAAGCAAGCCAGGTGGATTTGAAATGGTGGTATGACCGGCATGCTACTCTGGTCTAGTTTCAACCTGGTCAGAAAGTGTGGGTGATGGCGCCAGTGGAGCCTAGGGTTCTCCAGGATGAGTCGACTGGGCCATTTGAGGTGGTGGAGCGCAAGAGTGAAGTCACCTACCTGGTGTACTTGCAGTCTCCAAGGAACCCTTTAAGGGTCCTTCATGTCAACCGCCTCAAACCTCACTTTGATCGGACTGAACTGTCCATGTTCCTTGTGACAGATGATGGGGTGGAGGAGGAGAGTGAGCCTCTTCCTGACCTCTGGTCTGCAGGAGAAAAAGATGGGTCTGTGGAGGGAGTGATCCTCTCCCTCTACCTGACTGAGGAGCAGCAGGGTGACTGTCACCACGTGATGGGACAGTTTGCCTCACTGTTTTCCCGGATCCAAGGAGTCACAGACTTGTGCACACATGATGTGGACACTGGGGACAGTACACAATTAAACACAAAGTTTTCAGGGTGACTGACAGGGTCAGGGCATGCTTTAAGGATGAAGTATCCAAAATGATTACCCTAGGGGTTATTGAGCACTCCAGCAGTCCTTGGGCCAGCCCAGTGATATTGGTCCCAAAGGCTGCTGCACCTGGTGCCCCTCCAGAACTCAGGTTCTATGTGGACTACCGGGGACTCAATGCGGTCAGCAAGACTGACGCACACCCATCCCCCAGACTGATGAGCTCATTGACTGGTTAGGAGCTGCCAAGTACCTCAGTACTTTTGACTTAACATCTGGGTACTGTCAGATTGCCTTAACTGAGGCGGCCAAGGAGAGGTCAGCATACTCTATCCGAGATGGACACTTTCACTTTAAAGTCATGCCATTTGGGATGAAGAATGCCCCTGCCACCTTTCAGAGGTTGGTCAACCAGGTGTTGGCTGGGCTGGATGAGTTCAGTACTGCCTACCTGGATGACATTGCTGTTTTCAGTTCCACATGGGAGGAATACCTGCAGCACCTCTGAAGAGTGTTAGAGGCCCTGCAGAAAGCAGGCCTCACTATTAAGGCAAGCAAGTGCCAAATAGGGCAGGGTTCGGTGGTGTACTTGGGACACCAGGTGGGGAGTGGGCAGGTGGCTCCCATACAGCCACAAATTGATAAAATTCTGGCTTGGGAGCCTCCCAAGACCCAGATTAAAGTGAGAGCCTTCTTAGGTCTCACAGGATACTACAGGAGGTTTGTCAAGGGTTATGGTACCATTGTTACCCCCTTGACTGAGTTGACTTCGAAGAAGCAACCCAGGAAGGTGATCTGGACAGAGGCTTGCCAGAAAGCTTTTGATGCCCTGAAGGCTGCCATGAGCACAGCACCTGTGCTGAAGGCACCTGACTACTCCAAGGAGTTTGTTGTGCAAACAGACGTCTCAGAGCATGGTATTGGAGCAGTACTCTCACAGCTTAATAAAGAGGGCCTAGATCAACCCATAGCATACATTGGCAGGAGCTTACTTCCCAGGGAATGTAGGTGGAGTGCCATAGAATGTGAAGCGTTTGCTGTGGTCTGGGCACTAAAGAAGCTAAGACCCTGCTTGTTTGGGACTCACTTCCGAGTTCATACCGACCACAGGCACCTCAGATGGTTAATGCAGATGAGGTGTGATAATCCAAAACTGTTGAGGTGGTCCATTTACCTACAGGGAATGGACTTTATGGTGGAACACCGTCCAGATACAGAGCACGTCAATGCTGATGCAGGTTCCTCCACCTTAGTGATGAGAACTCCCATGAGGTTGGGTAGTTGCTCCCCACTTTCATCTGGAGGGGACATGTGTTAAACTTTTCATCCTTGGCATGGTCTCCCTTAACTTTTTGCCTCTGTTTGCGAGGTTGTTGATGTGTGCTGGACTCTGATTTTGCTGTTTTTGTTTCTCTGGGCACTTTACCACTGCTAACCAGTGCTAAAGTGCAAGTGGTCCTATACAGAATGTGTATGTAATTAGCTTATCCATGAGTGGTATATTTGAATTATTAAAAAGGCCCTCATTACAACCCTGGCAGTAAATGCTGCCGACCGCCGTGCTGACTGCCGCCAACATACCGTGACCGGAGCGGTATACCGTTACTGGTATTATGACCCACACAGAGAAATCCACCGCTACACAGATGCCCACACAAGTCCGCCAGCCCAAAGGTCAGTGATAAACTGGCGGTACCAAAACCCACACCATTACACCAACAGAAATATGCCCACAGCATCAAAACCCACGAATCATTGCGGCGGTCAGTCAACCGCGGTAAACCATTGGCGGTACACACCGCTGCTCTCAAAATACGCACACACTAACAAAACAACACCATATTGGACAATTCAAACTATACACACCTGACACACATACACACACCACACCCACACCCACACCCATAATCCAATTTAAAACACACACCTATGATACCCACAACCCCTATTGCCAACTGAGAGAGAGACAAGCCAGAGGCACCCACTGAATATGAGCCACATAACACCGTCAACCATACACCATCCACCCACCTCACAGCACACAGCCAACACATCACCTCACACACCCTCACACATACCACTCACAGTACACCCATGGCACCACAAAGACACCACAGGTTCTCTGAGGAGGAGCTAAGGGGCATGATGGAGGAAATCGTCCGGGTAGATCCACAGCTATTCGGGTCACAGGTGCAGCAGATGTCCATTGTAAGGAAGATGGAGCTATGGCGGAGAGTCGTAGACAGGGTCAACGCCGTGGGACAGCACCCCAGAACAAGGGATGACATCAGGAAGAGGTGGAATGACCTAATGGGGAAGGTGCATTCCGTGCTAGCAAGACACCAGGTAGCCGTACAGAGGACTGGCTGTGGACGCCCACGTCCTCCCACACAACTAACAAAATGGGAGGAGCAAATCTTGGCGATCATGCATCCTGAGTGCCTCGCAGGGGGAGGACAGGCACAGGGAATCCACTCTCCACGAGGCACTTGTAGGGATCCTGGGAGCATACCACCATTCCCAGGAGACCATGGGCCAGATACTGGACAAGTTGCAGGAGACCCAGCGGCTGCAGGAGGGACAGTACCTGGGGATCAGGGAGGACCAGAAAGACATCCACTCCACCCTGGTCACCATTGCAGGGGTGGTGGAAGACATGGCTAATACAATGAGGGAGGCAGTGGCACAACAACAGGCTCCTGACACTAGTCACACCGAAGAACAGCCCTCCACCTTTGCCGACGCTAGTGGACAGGAGGCCCCGCCACAGGACCAACAGGCCACCAACACCCCACCCCCTGCAGAAGGAGAACCATCCCGCAAATGGTCCCTGCGATCCAGGCAGAAGCCAGAGAACATTGCCAAGACCCCCGCCAGGAAATTAGACTCTTCTGAATGACACCCTTGTGTCCACTCTGTCACCCTGTCCACCTCTTACTGCCATTGCTCCCCTTCCTATGCCCCCTTGGACAATGCACCTGGAATACAAATAGACTGGACTCTACCCTGGACATTCCTCCATCAGCAACCCAGACCATTGCAATACTCCCTCCACTTATTAGCACATAAATAAACACCCTTGGAACAAATATGGAGTCTGTCAAATGATTGAAATATGTATTAGTTTAACAAGCTGTAATTCAGATGTACAGTTATGTATACACAGGTATGACCTGTAGTGGGTAGCAGTAAACACACCAGGAGCCAGAGTGGGGCACAGAGATCTGAAAATAGAGATGCCAAAGGGTACAGTAAGTGGCCATAGACATAGGGAAATCAGGCTGCCATGTTCAATGTCTAACACAAAACTGCAATGGCAAGGGAAGTTACAGTGTCTTACCTGTATGTCACTGGAAGTACTGTTGAATGAGTGAACGTCTGTTGTCCACATCTTCTTCCTCTGCCTCCTCTTCCTCACTGTCCACAGGCTCCACCGCTGCCACAAGACCATCTGCAGGCTCATCCTCCTGCAGAAAAGGCACCTGGCGTCTCAAGGCATATTGTGCATATTGAACACCTTCTTGGGTGAGTAGTACAGGGATCCGCCTGTCAGATGGAGGCACCGGAATCTGGCCTTCAGGAGGCCAAAGGTTCTCTCAATTATCCTCCTTGTTCACCCATGTGCCTCATTGTAACGTTCCTGTGCCCTTGTCCTGGCATTCCTCACTGGGGTCAGTAGCCATGAGCGGTTGAGGTAACCAGAGTCACCTGCAAATATCGAGGGATACCTGTTCCACACACTCACCCTTAGGGACAATCCCACACCCATATACCTACATCAACTGTGTGGGGACCATGGGCTCACCTATTAGCCATGCCCGGCACCTCTGGAGTTGAGACATCACATATGGAAGGCTGCTATTCCTCAAGATAAAGGCATCATGCACAGAGCCAGGATACTCGGCATTCACATGGGAGATGTACTGGTCCGCCAAACACACCATCTGCACATTCAGAGAGTGAAAGCTTTTTATATTCCTGAACACTTGTTCCTTTCTCCGGGGCGTGGGACAAATGCTATATGTGTACCATCAATGGCACCAATTATACTGAGGATATGTCCCAGGGCATAAAAGTAAGCCTTCACTGTGGCCAAATCCTTCACTTGGGAGAATACGATGTAGCTGCGTATGTGTTTCAGAAGAGCAGACAACACTCTGGTCAACACGTTGGAGAGCATTTGCTGAGACATCCCTGATGCCATGGCCACTGTTGCTTGGAAGGAATCACTTGCCAGGAAATGGAGCACTGACAGGACCCGCACTAGCGGGGGATACCTGTCGGCTGCCGGATGGCTGAAATCAGGTCTGGCTCCAATTGGGCACACAGTTCTAGGATTGTGGCCCTATCTAGTCTGTAGGTAAGGATAATGTGTTGTCCTCTATTGTCACGAGGTCCACCAGGGGTCTGTACACGGGGGATGTCTCCACCTCCTATTCATCCTCACGGTTGAACTCTAGGGTGGAAAACGGTGAGCAGAGGGTCATATTCACACATATGTGAAATTAAAAATGCATTTTTCCCTTTACAGAAACAGTCTGTGAATACGAAAGTCAGTTGATGTGCCAATGTCCGGTGTGACACAGTTAGGTGCCGTGGCTTGTGCCCCCCTGAAATGGCGGCTGCCTCACCTGTGAGGAGAGACAAGTGGAAATTAGGTAATTCTGCCGTCTCTGTGCACCATTGCGGTTGGCGGTCAACGACCGCCGCGCCACCTCGCATTGGTTATCATTGGGCCCTATGGGTTCCAGGAGCCAATGGCGATGTATGCCGGCAGTGACAGTATGCACCGCTGTGGACGTGACCACCATTTTCTATCTGTTCACTCACTTGCTACCTGACCTTCAACAGGAGAGGACCTACACTGCAAGTGCTGCTGTGACCTGTGCCTGGAAGCAACAGTGGCTCGAGTATCTGGGAAAAGGGCCCCCCCTTCACTTCGGAGGAGTTGGAGAGACCGGTGGATGGGGTCCTACCCCAGTACACTTTACTCTATGTTCCTCCAGACAAACAGGTGAGTACACTGTGAGCATGATGCGCGGGCCATGAATGTATGGATTGCTGTGTGTGTAAGCCTCGTGTAGGGGGGCTGAGGGGTCCTGGACAGAGTGCTGCATGTCTGGTGGTCAATGTCAGTGCATGAGGGGATGGGAGGGATATTGTGGGCCATGAGTGTAACAGTCTGGACGGTATGACTAATCCCTTTTTTCTATGCATATTTTCCTGCAGGTCAGCGTTCACCAGAAAAAGGGTATTTGGCGTGCCATCGCCAAGGAGATGCGGACCCTGGGGGTCTTTACACAGGAGGAGCACCCTCTACCGCAAATGTGGGAGGACCTGCGCCGCTGGGCAAGGAAGATGGCGGAGGCCCATCTGGGGCTGGCCTCCCAATGAGGAACGGGTGGCCGCCATACCCTGACCCCCCTGATATTCTGCATCCTGGCGGTGGCCTATCCGGAGTTGGATGGGCGCTTGAAGGCATCACAGCAGCCACATGGGGGTGAGTGCAGATTCTGAATCAATATTTTGCGTGCGTTAAGGTTGTACCTAGGTGGGAGATGTGGGCTGTGGGTGCCTGTAGGCCAGGGTGAACTGGCAGGGTAGGTCCCTTGTTGGGCAGGCTCTGAAGCACTCCAACCCCAAAAGTGCTAGTGGGCATCTACTACTGGGCAGGGTCCTGTTGGTTTCTGGTGTGCAGCCAATGGTGTTGGACAATGTACCCCATGAGCTGGTGACTAGCTTTGTAACTGGTAGTGAATGGCCTAGTGCATAGGGCTGATTCCTGTGTGTTGTGTACGCCAACGGTAGTGTTGTTGCTGGCATTGACCAAGTGTATCCTCTGTCCCTCCCCCCTTCTTGTTTTGTCACCCTGTCCTTGTGTGCATTAGCATCATCTGGCAGAGGAGCAGAGGCACCAGTGATGGAGGGAGCTGCATCCCACATGGGCCTGGAGGCCGAATCCACTGACAGTGAGGGCACCAGTGGGATGGAGGGCGAGGGGAGCACCACGTCAGAGACAGGAGGGGACACTATAGACAGCGACTTCTTCTCTGATGGAAGCTCCCTGGTAGTGGCGGACACCTCTTTGCCCACCCCAACAACAGGCACAGCCACCACCCCCGTACCAGCACCGCCCTCCCACAAGCCCCTTAGCGCGTTTCCCGTGCCCGCTCACCCAGGACTGTGGGCATCTCCTTCGCCCCAGGCACCTCAGGCGCTGCCCCAGTCAGCCCTGCTGCCCTCAGTGAGGAGGCTATGGACTCCTGAGATCCCTCACTGTTGGGCAGTCAACCATACTGAATGCCATCCAGGGTGTTGAAAGGCATTTGCAACAAACAAATGCATACCTGGAGGACATTCACTCTGGCGTGGCGGCCCAACAGAGAGCATTTCAGGCTCTCGGCTCTGCACTGATGGCAGCCATTGTCCCTGTCTCCAGCCTCCCCCCACCAATTTCCTCTACACAGTCCCAATCCCCTCAACCCCAACCTATCCCAAGCACCTTCAGACCAACATTCACCCAAATCAAAATACAGAAGTGGCTCCGGCAAACACAAGCACCATACTTCATCTCACAGGCACTCACACAAGCACCATACCCATGGAGACACACCAGCACCTACTGCCTCCACTGTATCCCCCTCCTTCCTCCTCATCCACCTCACTCCCAGTTGCATCTCCACTCACACCTGCATGCACTACATCCTCATCCACTACCTCCATCACCAGCACGCCTATCACTAAACACCCCTCACTGGCATTCACCACCCACACATCCATTCACACGTCCCCTGTGTCCTCTCCCACTGTGTCTGTGACCCCTCCTCCCAAAGTACACAAACCAAGCACACACTCACCCAACAGCCATCCACCTCACAACAGTATTCAGCTCATGCACCTGCACCCAAACACAGCAGGCTGACACTTCCTAAAAGCACTCCCTCTTCCTCCACCCCCAAACCTTCACCCTCTTCCCACCCCAATGTCCCTAAGAAGCTTTTCCTAGCCAACACTAGCCTCTTCCCTACCACTCCCCGCGTCCTTTACCTCAGGCCAGGGTGGCCAGAACCCAGCCCAGCACCTCAGCCACTAAGTCCACATCCGCTGTGGTTTCTGTAGCTGTGAAAGGATCTAAGGAGGTACCCGCCAGCCCAGCCAGTGTGCCACCAACACCTGCTGAGGCCAACCAAGGCCAAGAAGATTCAGCCACCTGGCAAGGGCAAGAAGGGGACAGCATCCAGCAAGGAGAAGGAGGCACATTCAGCCAGCAAGGCCAAGTCAAAGACTCCAGCTGGCAGAAGCAAGGAGGCACCACCATCTGCCAAGGGCGGGAAGGGGCACAGAACACCAGCCAGGGCACTTCAGCCTTCCGAGGCTGCAGGTGAAGGCCTGGAGGCTACCACCACAACCGCCAGCACTGCCACCTGCACCGGGCCAGCACCGCCACCTGCACCCCTGCAAGCAGCACCACTGCCAGCAGCAGCCCCAGTGGGCAGCTGTCCGAGGCTGCAGGGGAAGGGCTGGAGCCTCCCCCCACCACTGGCAGCACCAACAGAAGCAAAAGCACTGCCACCACTGTACAGCTGTCCCCGCCGGCGGACTGTAGTTCTGCCTCCATGGAGTGTCATGCATCCTGCCCACAGAAAATCGTGTGGGTCTGACACCCAGGTGAGTGACTGCGACCTTGCACTCCTCATGTGCTGCATCACAGGGCACAAAGCCCTCTCCAGAACCAGTGAAAGAAGGCATCCACTCACCCCCTCCTTGCCAGGATGAAGCACACTGGGCACAAGGTCCCCTCCAGAACCAGTGGAAGAAGTCATCCACTCACCCTATCCATGCCAGGATGAATCACACTGGGCACAAAGCCCCCTCCAGAACCAGTGGAAGAAGGCATCCACTCACCCCATCCTTGCCAGGATGAAGCACACTGGGCACAAAGCCCCCTCCAGAACCAGTGGAAGAAGGCATCCGCTCAACCTATCCTTGCCAGGATGAAGCACACTGGGCACAAAGGCCCGTCCAGAACCAGTGGAAAAAGGCATCCACTCAGTCCCTCCTTGCCAGGATGAAGCACACTGGGCACAAAGCCCCCTCCAGAACCAATGGAAGAAGTCATCCACTCACCCTATCCATGCCAGGATGAATCACACTGGGCACAAAGCCCCCTCCAGAACCAGTGGAAGAAGGCATCCACTAAGCACCTCCTTGCCAGGATGAAGCACACCGGGCATAAAGCCCCCTCCAGAGCCAGTGGAAGAAGGCATCCACTCATCCTACCCTTGCCAGGATGAAGCACACTGGGCACAAAGCCCCCTCCAGAACCAGTGGAAGAAGGCATCCACTAGAGAGACTTTGGCCTTGCACTCCCCAGGACCAAGCAGTGGGCAAAGCACCCACTTGAGAGACTGTGGCTTTGCACTCCCCAGGACCAAGCAGTGGGCAAAGCACCCACTTGAGAGACTGTGGCTCTGCACTCCCCAGGACCAAGCAGTGGGCAAACCACCCACTTGAGAGACTGTGGCTTTGCACTCCCCAGGACCAGACAGTGGGCGTGGAGCCCCCTCCAGGAGCAGTGGCGTCGTACCATCTTCTGGCTGAGGTGCCCCCCCTTCCCCGTCCCCCTGACGTGCCTGTGTGTTTTCGACCTGATGCCCGTGTAGTGTTCTCTCCGTATTGAGGCAGGAGTCAAGTGTGGGCTTGGCCGAAGAGTTTTGGCCCAGTGGGGAACAGACATTTTGAGTGGGCATTGTCCCACCTTTTGTATATATTGTAATAATACTGTTTTTGATTTCTGAACGTGTTTCTACGTATTTCTAATATTACACTCTTTGGACTCCATTCCTTTTGTCCTTGCGTTATATGTAATTTTGTTGCATGTGTTTTTATGTATGATGTTGGGGGTGAGGGTAGGGGTGGGGGTGTTGCGTTTGTGTGTCACTCTCTTGTTCCCCCTCCACTCCCTTGTGTGCTAGGTGTAGTACTCACTGTGGTCGTCGTCACCGGCATTGGTGCTCCTGGTATAAGAGCAGATACACCTGCATGGGGAAGAACTGCAGCTCGGGCTCCATGGAGTCCTGGTTCTTCCTAGAGTGTCGAGAGGTGAGTCTTTTCCCTTCAGAACACTGTTTCCGCCATGCTTTTGATGGCGTTGGTAGCGCCCCGGAAAAGGTGGCAGATAGGCCTCTTGTAATACAGTGGCCGGAACCTTATCTTCCGCATGAATGTTGGTGGTTACAGCCGCGGTGTTTGTTGCTACCGCCGTGGCGGACAGAGTGTTAAAGTGGCTGTAAGTGTTGGCGGTTTCTGCCGTGGTCATGATTCCATTTGTTTTACCGCCGGCCTGTTGGCGGTGTTACCGCCACTTTAACACCGACCCCCAGGGTTGTAATGAGGGCCTAAGTCCCTAGTACAGTGCACTAGAGGTGCCCAGGGCCTGTACATCAAATGCTACTAGTGGGCCTGCAGCACTGGTTCTGCCACCCATCTAAGTAGCTCTGTAATCATGTCTCAGACCTGCCACTGCACTGTCTGTGTGTGCAGTTTTAAACTGTAAGTTCGACTTGGCAAGTGTACCCACTTGCCAGGCCTACACCTTCCCTTTTCATACATGTAAGACACCCATAAGTTAGGCCCTAGGTAGCCGCAGGGCAGGATGCAGTGTATGGTTAAGGTAGGACACTTAGGGGGTTATTCCAACTTTGGAGAAAGTGGTAATCCGTCCCAAAAGTGACGGTAAAGTGACGGATATACCACCAGCCGTATTACGAGTCCATTATATCCTATGGAACTCGTAATACGGCTGGTGGTAAATCCGTCACATTTGGGACAGATTACCACCTCCTCCAAAGTTGGAATAACCCCCTTAGTAATGTGTTTTAGATGTCCTGACAGTGAAATATTGCTACATTTGTTTTTCACTGTTGCAAGGCCTGTCCCTCTCATAGGTTAACATGGGGGCTACGTTTAAATCTGATTAAAGTGTAGATTCCCTTTGGGAGCGGATGGACATGTGGAGTTTGGGGTCTCTGGGCTCACAATTTAAAAATACATCTTTTAGTAAAGTTGATTTTAAGATTGTGTGTTTGAAAATGCCACTTTTTGAAAGTGAGCATTTTCTTGCTTATACCATTTCTGTGACTCTCCCTGTTTGTGGATTCCCTGTCTGGGTCAGTTTGACAGTTGAGGTGGTTGCACCTCACACTAGACAGTGACACAAAGGGAGCTGGGGTGTAGTCTGCCTTTCCTGATGAGCCATCTGTGCTAGGAGGGAGGGGAGGAGTGGTCACTCACACCTGAAAGGGCTGTGCCTGCCCTCACACAATGCAGTCTCCAACCCCCTGGTTAATGTCTGGGTCCTGGCCAGGGCAAGGCAGGATTTCACATTCAAGAGAGAATTTGCTTTGAAGTAAGCCTACTTCAAAGGAGAAATTGGGTATAAGAAGGACACCCAAAACCACAGACTTTAGAACTCTTCTGGAAACCAAAAGGAACCTCTGCCTGGAGAAGAGCTGAAGAGCTGAGGAAGAAAGCTCCCCTGCCTGTGCTTTGTGGAGCTATCCTGCAGTTGCTGTTTCTGTTGGAGTAAGAAGGCAAGGACTGGGCTTTGTGTGCCTTCCATCTTGTGAAGATCTCCAAGGGCTTGATTTAGAGCTTGCCTCCTGTTGTTTGAAGGCTCAGGGATAGCAAAGACTTCTCTCTGCCAGCACCTGGAGTCTCTGGAGAGGCTCCGACTCTGCCAAGTGGTGTCCATCCAGTTCCTGGGACCCTGAAAGGAGAAGCTGGCAGCCTAATAGGAAGAAATCCATGCACAAAACGCTGTGCGGGTAAAAGATCAACACATCTCTGATCTGCAGCTGATAATTCGACGCACCACATCACTAACGGAGGCTGGTGAGATCGCAACCCGCGCTGCGTGGTTTTCAGATCATCGTGTGGCTGGAATTCCGACGCAAGTACCACTGGGCGTGTACAAACAATGCAAGGCCTGCCCAGACCCTAGAGTGCTGACCGGATCGGCACATCGCTCTCCTGCGGAGAGAAGAAACGACGCACCCCGACCTGACAAAAGGAGAAACGATGCAAGGTCTTGCTTGTGAGTGAAATCAACGCATTGCTAGCACTTTTTGACGCACACTCGCCAGTGCTGGGTTATTTTTGATATACCCAAGGTACATTTTCACGCTAATAGTGTCAGTGTGTGTTTAAAACTACATGAAGACTCTTTTTGCTTTTTAATTGGTAACTTGACTTGTGTATTATGGATTTTCTCGTTTTGGTCTTGTTTTGTTTAGATAAATATTTTCTATTTTTCTAAACCTGTGTTGTGTCATTTTGTAGTGTTTTCATTAAGTTACTGTGTGTGTTGGTACAAATACTTTACACCTAGCACTCTGAAGTTGAGCCTACTGCTCGTGCCAAGCTACCAACAGGGTAAGCAGGGGTTAGCTGAGGGTGATTCTCTTTTACCCTGACTAGAGTGAGGGTCTGTAGCCGGGTAGCCGAAATCCCAGCTACGTACGATGCAGGTTCCCCGTCAGGCAAGTGCCTCGGGGGTCCCGCAGGAGAAAACATCCCAGAAGCCGTAAACCCGGATATCCGGGTTTCCGAAATATTGAAAATAGATGAAGGACACCGCACGCGGGGCATGAAGGAAGAGGAGGATGCCGAGGAAGCAGACGCCGAGATGGAGAAGGAGATCGCGCAACGAGAAGACGAAGGGGAAGGAAATTCAGCCGTCGGGGAAGAAGAGGCCCAGGACGCGGGACTCGAGATCTCCGGAGGAGACCCCACAGAGGGACAGGGAAGTCCAGAAAAACAACAACTCCGCAACGTCCCTGGAGGGGCGTGGCTCCAGCAGGTACGGTCCTGCTTAAAGCATAAAATAAGGGCTATAGTGGGAAGGGAGGAGGGTGGAGAGGACGAGAGGAGAGGGAGGGAAGGGGTTTAGGGGAGAAAGCACCGACTTGAAAGGCCACAAGATACTAAATACAGAGCAGTGCTGGGAACGTTTTATGGGCACCACAAAGATGACGGTGCAGGGCCTTTCTCTACACCCATCCGTTCATTCTCTTTCTAGGGGTGGAGTCGTGACCCACACCACCCTCATTCCCTCACACCCACCGTCTTTTTTTTTTTCTCTCTCTCTCTCTCTCTCTCTCTCTCTCTTTCTCTCTCTCTATCCCCTCCCAGCACTAAGATAAGAAAACCCCATCACCCAGAAATCCCACTGACTTACCTTTCGTTCCTTTTCTGGTCGACCTGACAACACCATCTGTGGGGAGGATTCACATCTACCACCGGGAACCCTGGAAAAGAAGAAACAAAGAAAATCACCAAGACCTAAAATAAAGACAGTGACTGTGACGGGGATTCCTATATTCTAAAATAAAAATCACTTATATAAACCCTCACCCAGGTGTCTCATTAATCCCTATCGCTATACCCACTGCCACAGTGGTGTCAGAAGTGGGATACAAGATTGCGATAGAGGACAGAAGGACAGTCCAGCCAGAACCATGGAAGTAAAGCCCACCATAGAGGATATGATACAACAACTCGCCGAAGGCCAACGCCATCTCCAGATGGTTTGGGAGGCACAACAGAGGGAAGCCAAGGAGGATAGAGAGGCCCTCCAGAGTGCACTAAAAAGTCCGGCCACCATTATGGCAAATAATCAGTTGGTGCATGAGACAGCCCTACAAAAGTTAACGGACACTATTGCCACCAGTAAGGTTCACCCAAACGTACCGAGTTCGGTACTCCAGAAATTTCAAGAGGGGGAGGACCCGGATGCGTTTTTTACAAACTTTGAAAGGGTGGCTTCCTGCGCCCAGTGGGCCGAAGAACGATGGGGTCAGGATGTGGCCCCCTTATTAACGGGTATATTACAAACTGCATATCAGGCCGCCAATCCAGCTGGGACTACACTGTACACCGAAATTAAGAAGAGTATCCTGGAAGGTTTGGGGCATGACACAGAATATTACCGCCTAAGGTTCCGTAAGATAAAGTGGACCCCTGCCGAAGACCCAAGGATATTCTATTATAGGGTAAAAGACCTAGGCCTTAAATGGCTAGGCCCCCTAGGAACAGATAGAGAAGACGTCATGAAAGCAATCCTTTTGGAACAGTATTTGGAATCCCTTTTCCTCTCACCCGTAGTTGGATCCGACAACACCCTAAAGTCGACACCAACATGGCAATCGACCTGGCCTGCGCCTACCATTGATCGACTGAGTTCAAGAGTGGACCCTCCAGACTGCCAAATCCTTCTAATCGACCTCAAACAATAACTGCCCGACCCCCTTTTTGGAAGGTCATGGAAGACATTCTGGTTCCCAGAATAGGCGAAAAAAACCTATGCAACAACCCCAATGCTACAGCTGTGGCGAATGGGGACACATAGCACGGACATGCCCTCGCAAGGAGGACAAGACAAAACCTATAAAGATCGGAATAACCCGGGGTCGAGTCCTATGTACCGGGAAAGGTAACCCTAGATAGATACAGGAGATAAAGATCAACGGTAAAAGCATTAAGGCCTTAATAGACTCAGGATGTAGTCAGTCAGTCCTTAGAGCCGGTTTGGTTGAACTTCCAGAACATTGGCCCCCAACAATGTGTTTCCATATGCTGTATTCACGGAGATAAGAGGGAATACCCCCTGACCTCAGTACGTCTCGAATGGGAAGGGAAGCCTGGTCGAAGAATGTATCTTAGGTACAGATTATATACATTTTCCCGAGTTATTATGAAAAGCAAAAGCAGGAGTCCAGTTGGAATCTTGGTGGGCAGAGGCTCCCTTTTTGGACATTCCGATAGAGAGCGGACCCCTCTGTTATAGACCTAGTAAACGGGAAAAGAGACATGAGAAACACCTATACTGGACACAGGAAAAGGAAGAGGACTCAAAGAAAGTATTGCATGCTACCCCGGCCCCTTTACCCTCCTTCCGTAGCAGTCAACGGGAAGACCCATCCCTCCAACATGCCTGGAAAGGAGCCAAGACTGAAATTTCAGGCGAGGTGGGTCCTTATTTCCTTATATGCAAAAACCTCCTATATTGCATAACTAAACACGACAATCAGGAAAAGAGACAATTAGTAGTACCAGAACCTTATCGAACACAAGTACTTTTCCTAGCTCACAATCAACCCGGGGGGCATTACGGCACAGAAAAGACTGAGGAATATTTGTTACGTAGGTTTTATTGGCTGGGGGTTTATGCCCACATCCGACGGTTTTGCACCCAATGTCCTAAATGCCAACTAGTAGACTCCAGAAGCCAGAGGAAAGTACCCTTACAATCTCTGCCTATAATAGATATTTCCTTTTCAAGGGTTGGAATGGACTTGATAGGCCCCCTCCTTCCGTCCACAAAAGGACATACCTACATACTAGTCCTTGTTGATTACGCCACCAGATACCCAGAAGCCATACCACTCACCAGCATGATGACCAAAAATGTAGCCCAGGCCATGATTGGCTTCTTTTCTAGAGTTGGATTTCCTAATGAAATTTTAACGGATCACGGTACTCCATTCGTGTCAGCCTTAATGAACCACACCTGTAAAACATTGGGGGTCAAACAACTGAAAACGTCGGTATACCACCTACAAACCGACGGCCTCGTCGAATGGTATAACCGTACTATAAAATCATTACTGAGAAAAACCATCTCAGAATCAGGCCGAGACTGGGATAGGAAACTCCCACAAGTCCTCTATGCAATACGGTCCCACGAACAAGCCTCCACAGGACATAGGCGGTCATTCTGACCGCGGCGGGCGGCGGTCGCCGCCCGCCATGCGGTTACCACCGAATGACCGCACTGCGGTCAAAAGACCGCAGCGGTCATTCCAACTTTCCCGCTGGGCCGGCGGGTGACCGCCAAAAGGCCGTCCGCCGGCCCAGCGGGAAAGCCCCTGCAACGAGGAAGCCGGCTCCGAATGGAGCCGGCGGAGTTGCAGGGGTGCGACGGGTGCAGTGGCACCCGTCACGATTTTCACTGTCTGCAAAGCAGACAGTGAAAATCTTTGTGGGGCCCTGTTAGGGGGCCCCTGCACTGCCCATGCCAGTGGCATGGGCAGTACAGGGGCCCCCAGGGGCCCCACGGCACCCGTTCCCGCCATCGTGGTTCAGGCGGTGGACACCGCCAGAAACAGGCTGGCGGGAAGGGGGTCGGAATCCCCATGGCGGTGCTGCAAGCAGCGCCACCATGGCGGATTCCCTGGGCCAGGGGAAAACCGGCGGGAAACCGCCGGTTCCCCTTTTCTGACCGCGGCTTTACCGCCACGGTCAGAATAGCCCAGGAAGCACCGCCAGCCTGTTGGCGGTGCTTCCGCCGCCCTCCGCCATGGCGGTCATGGACCGCCAGGGTCGGAATGACCCCCATAGTCCTTTTGAGTTGGTCTTCGGGCGACAGCCTTGTGGTTTATTAGATATGGCGGCCGAGACATGGGAAGAAGAAGAAGGAGGGGAAAAATCCTTATTAGAGTACATCCAAGAACTCAAGTCCCAACTACAGACGGTTTGGGAAGACGTTCATGAAAACATGGAAAGGGCCCAGGAAAAACAGAAGAAGTATTACAATCAGGGGACGTAAGCAAGGCAACTCCAACCCAATGATAAGGTCCTCATATTACGTCCAAGTTCCGATAACAAGTTATTAGCCAAATGGCAAGGCCCATATAAAGTTGTAAAGCTAGTCTCCCCTGTTACCTATCTTGTAGAAGTATCTCAAACTCCAAAAAGAGTACAAATTTATCATATCAACTTGCTAAAGAAATGGAAAGAACCCACTATTTCCTTAACCCCTGTCGCGACGGGTTTTATGGTAACTCCCAATAAAGCCCTAGATATTGAGCTATGCCCTACTAACCTCGAGATGCCCTTGGAGCGTCCTCAGATCAATCCTGAAATAAACACGTTCCAACAAAACCAGCTGAATTGCCTTCTGGCCCACCACATCAGGTTCTTTTCGAAAATCCCCGGTAAGACAACATTGATACAACATCACATTAAAACCCCAGAGGGTCAAAACGTACACCTCCGACCCTATCGCATCCCAGAGGCCCGAAAACATCTAATTGAGCAAGAAGTAAAAACCATGCTACAAATGGGGGTTATAGAGCCATCAGTCAGCCCTTGGTGTTCACCAATCGTATTAGTCCCGAAACCAGATGGCTCGGTCCATTTCTGCATTGACTTCCACAGACTAAGGGGGTCATTCCAAGCTTGGCGGGCGGCGGGAGCCGCCCGCCAAGCGGGAACCGCCAGGAGACCGTACCGCGGTCAAAAGACCGCAGCGGTCATTCTGGGTTTCCCACTGGGCTGGCGGGCGACCGCCAAAAGGCCGCCCGCCAGCCCAGTGGGAAACACCCTTCTACGATGAAGCCAGCTCCGAATGGAGCCGGCAGAGTGGAAGGTGTGCGACGGGTGCAGTAGCAACCGTCGCAAATTTCAGTGTCTGCTAAGCAGACACTGAAATTCAAAGTGGGGCCCTCTTATGGGGGCCCCTGCAGTGCCCATGCCATTGGCATGGGCACTGCAGGGCCCCCAGGGGCCCCACGACACCCCTCACCGCCATCCTGTTCCTGGCGGTCGAAACCGCCAGGAACAGGATGGCGGTGAGGGGGTCGGAATCCCCCATGGCGGCGCAGCAAGCTGCTAAAAGAGGAGCGAGTGCCTCAGAGATAGTAAGAGATATGTTCAGTTCCATAATTTCATCAGTAGGTGTGATCTTAAATGATATTAAAATTAGGAAGCTGTCAACTATTTTAGATAGGTTACCTACTGACACTGCAGGTGCTATGTTATTAATGGACACAGAAATTGTTGCTGTGAGATCAATGGTTTTGCAAAATCACCTTGTGTTTGACATTCTTCTTGCAAAGTAAGGAGGAGTCTGTTGTACATACACACATAATAGTAATAAAGAGATAAGTAAGTATGTCTCAAATATTACTGGCTTGAGAAATGACCTGAGGAGTCTAACAGCAACAGATGCATGGGAAGCTATGAATAATCGTTTTTCCACCATTGGTAAATGGTTGGGAAACATGGGAAAAGGAACAGAGGGACATCTTAAAACCCCTGTTGATTATAGCTTTGTGTGGTTTGGTTGCATTTGGAACTTACAAACTATTCAAGAAGCTGAATGAGAAAAGGGGAAAGACTAGACAGGGGAGCGAAGAGATAGAAATGAAGAATAGGAGAAGCATTTATTATTTTAACCTCAAGAAGTTTGAGGATTACAGTAGACCTTATCAAAACAAACCATTGAGGTTTTGAATTGTCTCAGTGAAGTGAGAAATTTACCATTTGTGATGGTGTGATTTGCCATCAGCGGAGGGACTGATAGAGCTTGAAATTTAGTGTCCCTTGTGTAACAGAAGACATCAGGCCACCATCCCATGTGAGTGCAGCCATTCCCAATGGAGTCGCAAATTACAACCTACCCCATGAATATTGATGAGGTAGATAATTTGCAACCCCATTGGGAATCGCAAACAGCGTCATTGACCCTGTTGTACATTTGGTATTGAGACTCACAATTTGTGCCTCACAAATGAGTCAGAAATTGCGAGTCGCAAAACATACAGTCATACATCTAGCCCTAAATGTAGAAAGTTGCACTGACATGCTTGTGAATGTGCCTTGTTACAATGCAGAGTTTGACTTATGAGGTAATTGAATTTCATTTAATGTTATTAGAACATAAGTGGTACTGAAATGTGATTTAGTCTCTATATTAACAGGATATATTAAAACGATATTGAATTCCTAATAAATAATGGATTAAAAATAAATGCAAAATTTAGAGAAATGCAGTTCTCTGGTATATTTAGTGAAATGTGTTAACAAACTTTGATAATTTAAAATGAAATATATTACTCACATTATTGAAGAAATTTTTACTGTCGAGCTCCTAAGTTTGCATATTATGTAAGATTAAAATTTAAATGTATTAATTGAATTTAATTTTATGATTTCTTGCCTTAGAACAAGTGAGGCCTGCAGAGTTTGGCTTTCTGTGATTGCGCTAGAATGCTGATTCATTTCCTAAAGTGAACTTTCTTGTAGGATACATTCCCTCGAGAAAACTAAGTTTTTGCTAATAAGCTGAATTGTTTAAGCATAGACAGAATGTATCATATTGCCCTTGAGTGAAGAACATTGTGTAACATGGACTGACATTGTATACAATTGTTTCAAAATTGCGTGGAGTCTCACGGATGGAAGATGTTCCCATGATATACCTGGGAAGGAATTGAAATGTTTCAATTTGGAGTTGTATGATCAATTTCTATTGGGAGATGCCCCTTTAACGTGAAATGGACTGATATCTTTGACTAATCAGAATGTTTTGGAAATTCTAAAATATCGATGGACATTTGAATTTTGAGCAGTCCCTGACACATCCTTGTAGTCCACAGATTCTACTCTAATGTTTGCAGATATCCTGCTGACTTCCTGACGCTTTGCTGATAAAGAATTCCTGAATGCTGTATCTCTAAGAGAGGTATCTCCCTTTCTACTTGTCTCTTTGAAAACCTTCTATTTTACTTTCAGAAGACTCTTGGCAGAGCTTCTGATATGCTGACACTATCCCTTTGTAGCTATATTTTGCCCATTTTAGTTAGTAACCAACAGTCCAAGATTAGCTTTTTCAAAATATTTTTGGCTTTTTTGTGCTTTTCATATTTTGCTTGAATGTTTTCTTCCAAACACATATATTTACCTGATGTGGTGGGTTGTTGGGCTTTCCACCGTCTAGCCTACATTTATGACTTTGTTAACTGAATTTACTGATGATTTCTGTGTCATCAGTTGTAGATGGCTGCTCTTGAGGCATTGAGTAATGCTGAAGCCGTGGTGTAAAAATGGCCCTCAATGCCTTCACGGTTCCAGGGGGTGGGTCCCTACTCCAGGAGGACCCTTAGGCAGTGTGTATGGGCCCATGGCCTGAGAGCCCCTGACTGGGTCCCTGCATAGGGGCTGGGCCGGCTTTAGGTCAGTGAGACCAGAGCACTGAGTAAGGTGGGGAGGCGCTGTGCTGTGTTTAAAAATAACCTATGAGTTTAGAAGCACTGATCTTCCTTGTTCATCCAGCAGTTTTCAGACAAATATAAAAATATCAAGATAACTCTGGTGATTAATGCAACTGCTGGTGAGAGATCCAAATTTTGTCTAGTGGCAGTTTTACTCATAATAAAGTAGTACAGAGTGATAATGTGCCAGCTACAAACAACACATACCATGCAGATCACAAAACTGTGAGTGAACTATGAGTAGCACTTCAAAAAAGAAAAAGAAATGTATGTCAGAGAGGAGCTATGGAGAGGTGAGGAACACTGATGGAGAGCGGTAGCGAGGGAATGTGTGGAAAAAGAGGTCATGAAGGAAGCTGTGCCAAAAAGACTGTTTCACCAGGTGCCTCCAGTGCCAAAGCTGGTCCTGTGTGGGTGCCCCTTCATGTATTTTGCAGGGGGGGGCCCTCACATTTTGTTGCGCCACTGTGCTAAAATCCTTTCATTCCTCAGGAAGGCAATTGCTCACAGTGGTATTTTTCCCTGGTGAGATACCCCTGATGATATAGAGACATTTCTGAATTGGTTGCTTATATTTTTGGAGTGCTTGTGATGATTTTAAGGTATAAACTAGAAGACAATTGTTCACAGTCCTAATTCTACCAAAGAGGATCCAAGTCAGCTAACAGTGTCCTACCCATATTGTGATATCGGTTGCCTAAATTAGTCAAATTAAAATCTCCAGTCAATATGACCTCGTATGTTACAAATCTGCAGATTAAGGTGGTCATTACACTCTGGCGGACGGTGTTAAAGATGCGGTAATACCACAAACAGTCAGATGGACAAAAAAAGGGAATTATGACCCTGGCGGAAACCGCCAACAAAGACAGCCACTTTAACACTTCGCCCGCCACGGCGGTACAGACAAGCAGCGCGGCGGTCACCGCCAACAGACAGGCAGGAGACAATGTACCGCCCACAGTATCACAACAGGCCAATCCGCCACCTTTTCTGGGGCGGATTCACCGTGGATAAAAACATGGCGGAAACAGCTTTTGCTATGGGAAAACGCTCACCTGAACATATCCCACGAGGAACGATGACTCCATGGACCCCGAACTCCATATACTACCTGCCCTTGTCTTTCGGCTCCTTCACGACCAACAGCGGCGTAGTCGCAGAAGATACCGGTGAGTACAGCACCTACGACACGGGGGGGGAGGCAAAAGTTAGGGGGACACCCACCAAACACCCCCACCCCCACCCTCGCATATTACAACATACACACCAATGCAGTCATAAACATCACAGTAACAACCCACAATTCCCCCGGAAGAATGCAAAGACAATGCGAATTTCGGTCAAACTTTGTAATGTGCCAATTTACATGTAATTCAAAAATAAACAAATATATGTATACTAAAATCACTCTTATTTACATATATACAATCCGAGAAGTAGTGCAAATATGTACACAACAATGTCCGTGCACAAACAGTCCAAAAATGCATGGGCGAGGCCCACAAGCGATACCTGACCAAAATCGGAGAGAACACTGCCGGGGCATCAGATAGAAACACTACAGGCACCTCAGGGGGAAGGAAAGGGGGGGCACCTCAGCCACATAAACGCAAAGCCAGATCCACGACGGGGCTCCATGCCCATTGATGTATCCTGGGGAGTGCAAAGCCACAGTCTCTCAAGTCTATACAGTGGGTGGGTTGCCCACTGTTACATCCTGGGGAGTGCAAAGCCACAGTCTCTCAAGTCTCCCAAGTGGGTGGGTTGCCCACTGTTCAATCCTGGGGAGTGCAAAGCCACAGTCTAATAAGTCTCTACAGTGGGTGGGTTGCCCACTGTTCAATCCTGGGGAGTGCAAAGCCACAGTCTCTCAAGTCCATACAGTGGGAGGTTTGCCCACTGTTCAATCCTGGGGAGTGCAAAGCCACAGTCTCTCAAGTTGATGCAGGTCCATACTGATACTGGGGGGTGACTGGTGCCCAGACTGGATGAGTCTCCCCGTGAATGGAAGTGTCCTGTCACTGTCCAAGCTGCACATGGGATAAGGATGCCTGATGTGGTGGGGCATTCATTCCTTCCCGGTGCATTGCCCTCTTCAGCGGTGCTTTGACATAGCGGTCTTTGCCCTCTTCAGCGGTGCTACGACATGGTGTTTCAGGACTGTTCAGCGGTGCTTTGACATGGCGGTCTTTGCCCTCTTCAGCGGTGCTTTGACATGGCGTACTTTGCCCTCTTCAGCGGTGCTATGACATGGCGTTTCAGGACTGTTCAGCGGTGCTTTGACATGGCGGTCTTTGCCCTCTTCAGCGGTGTTATGACATGGCGGTCTTTGCCCTCTTCAGCGGTGCTATGACATGGTGTTTCAGGACTGTTCAGCGGTGCTTTGACATGGCGGTCTTTGCCCTCTTCAGCGGTGTTATGACATGGCGGTCTTTGCCCTCTTCAGCGGTGCTATGACATGGCGTTTCAGGACTGTTCAGCGGTGCTTTGACATGGCGGTCTTTGCCCTCTTCAGCGGTGCTTTGACATGGTGGTCTTTGCCCTCTTCAGTGGTGCTATGACATGGCGTTTCAGGACTGTTCAGAGGTGCTTTGACATGGCGGTTTTTGCCCTCTTCAGCGGTGCTATGACATGGGAGTCTTTGCCCTCTTCAGCGGTGCTATGACATGGCAGTCTTAGCCCTCTTCAGCGGTGCTATGACATGGCGGTCTTTGCCCTCTTCAGCGGTGCTATGACATGGCGGTCTTTGCCCTCTTCTGCGGTGCTATGACATGGCGGTCTTTGCCCTCTTCAGCGGTGCTATGACATGGAGGTTCTGATACGGACATTGGTGTGTGGCATGACGATTTCCACACTGGACATTGGTGTGTGGCATGACGATTTCCACACTGGACATTGGTGTGTGGCATGACGATTTCCACACTGGACATTGGTGTGTGGCATGACGTTCCATCAATGGCCCCGCCTGGGCTGTGACTCTGGCGGTGGTCTCTGGACCAGTTACGATACTTGAGCCCTCCTGGGCTGTGACTCTGGCGGTGGTCTCTGGACCAGTGTCGATACTTGAGCCCTCCTGGGCTGTGACTCTGGCGGTGGTCTCTGGACCAGTGACGACGGTGCTGGCGGTTGTGTCTGGACCGTCGGAAATGATGGTGCACTTCTCCGCCGTGACACCCACAACAGGCTGGGCAGACTTCCTCTGGACCTTCCCCACCTTTTTTGGAGTTACAGCTGACTCACCAATCGCCTTCGATCCCATTTCACTTGTGTCCCACCAGGAGTCTTGCCACGGTCCCGTCGTCCACTCTCCAATTTCGGAGCCTTTACAGGGGGTGGGCTGCCTGTGCCTTAGCTCCGGGTCCTACTGCCTGCCCTGGTGGACGGTGCACTCCAAAAACCTTGAACAGGCACCACTGGTCCTAGAGGATTTTTGGCTGAGGCGCTACGACGGGACTGATGAATTGGAGGGGGGGGGTGGGGGCAAAAAGGTCAATTTGACAGAGGGACAGTTTCTGACAAAAACTGGGATGGGTAGCTGGAGGGGGTCTGGGAGTGGAGGAAGAGGAGGTGGTTGTAGGAGGTGTCACTTTAGCTGTTTTGGGTGCAGGTGCAGGTACTGGAGGCTGTCATGAGGTGGATGGATGTTGGGTGAGTGATTGCCGGCGTTTGGGTACTTTGGGAGGGGGCTTCACAGACACACTGGGAGAGGACACAGGGGACGTGTAAATGGCAGTGGAGGTGGTGAGTGCAGGTGAGCGGCGTGTGGTGCTGGGTGTCCTGGTGCGAGTCCTAGTGCCTGTAGATGTGGTGCATGCAGGTGTGTGTGTAGACGAGACTGGGAGGGAGGACGGAGAAGAGGAGGAGGGGGACACAGTGGAGTCAGTGGATGTTGCAGTGTCTGTATGGGTGTGATGCTTGTGTGAGTGCTTGTGGTGTGTGTGGTGCCTATGTTTGCTTGAGCTACTTGGGTGTGTTGACTTGTCTGCATGCTGGTCTGTAGGTGTGCTTGGGATGGGCGGGGATACAGGGCATTGGGTCTGGGTGGAGGAAGTTGGAGGGGGGAGGCTGGACACAGGGACAATTGCTGCCATCAGTGCTGAGGCCAGAGATTGCAGGGTTCGCTGAAGGGCAGCCTGACCAGAATGAATGCCCTCCAGGGAAGCATTACCGTGTTGCAACTCCCTTTCTACACCCTGGATGGCATTCACAATGGTAGACTGCCCAACAGTAAGTGACCTGAGGAGGTCAATGGCCTCCTCACTGAGGGCAGCAGGGGTGACTGGGGCATGGCCTGAGGTGCCAGAGGCGAAGGTAATGCCCACCCTCCTGGGTGAGCGGTCACAGGGCGAACGGTGAGGGGCTGCTGGGAGGGCGGTGCTGGTAGGGGGGGTGGTTGCTGTACCTGTAGAAGTGTGGCGCACAGATGGTGCCGCCACCACAGGGGACCTCACATCGGCGGACGAGTCTGTGTCGCTGGTTGGTGATCCGGTTGCCGACGTGAAGCTCCCCTCGCCCTTCGTCCCACTGGTGTATTCAGAGTCTGAGGTGTGGCCCTCCATGGCATGTGGGATGCAGCTCCCTCGTGCTCCGGTGCCACTGTACCTCCGCCTGTTGATGCTGATGTACAAACGGACAGGGAGAGCAGGAAAAGGGGGGGAGACAGAAGAAAGAGAGTTTTAGTACATGGCATACCGCTACCGTTGGCGGACAAGACAGACGCAGCAGCCCCATGCACAACGCCACGCTCCTGCCCTCTGCACATGCAATTTCATGGATATGGGCTACATGGCAATGCTGGAAATCTGCGCACATGGATGCCACAGGGGCAACTATACCTCAACTTGCTAGTTTTCTGAGGTGGGGTAGAGTGCCACATGGCCTACATTGCGGAGGGGCCTTGCCTAACTAACTCGCCCTGGCCTATGGACACCCACAGCCCACCTCCCCCACCCACACACCGTCACTGCACGCAAAGTCCGCAGAATGAGTTTGTACTCACCCCCTTGTGTCTGCTGTGATGACCTTAAGCACCCATCCAACTCCGGGTAGGCCACCACCAGGATCCGGAACATCAGGGGGGTCATGTTATGACGGGCACCCCTCCCACGTTGGCAGGCCATACCCAGCTGAGCCTCCGCCGTCTTCTTGCTGCAGCGGCGAATGTCCTCCCATCTCTTCCGGCAGTGGGTGCCCCGTCTCTGGTGGGCCCCCAGGGTCCGGACGTCCTTGGCGATGGCATGCCAAATGTCCCTCTTCTGGTGGGCGCTGACCTACATGACATGCACAAGGGAAGAGGAACAGTCATTACCAATTGCACCATCAATGTGTGTGGCCCCCTCCATACTCTGACCATGTGGCCCATTTATTCCCATGCTTTACTGTAGTATGACTTCTACCCCCTTCCCTCTTCCCCCCAGCCCTCTTCACCCAGGCCTAGCCCCTACAACGTGCTCCCTGTGTACTAACCTGTTGGTCTGGAGGACCGTAGAGTAGCGTGTACTGGGGGAGGACCCCATCCACAAGTTTCTCCAACTCCTCCGATGTGAAGGCAGGGGCCCTTTCCCCAGACGCAGCAGCCATTGTCGCTTCCAGACCGAGGTCACTGCAGCACTAGCAGTATAGGTCCTCTCCTGTCGAAGGTCAGGTATCTAGTGATTGAAGAGGTAGAAAATGGCGGTGACGACCGTGGCGGTGACGTCCGCGGCGGGGGCGCATCATCACCGCCGGCGCACCTGTTCATTGGCTCCTGGGACCCATAGGGTCCATTGTTAACCAATGCAGCATTGCGCCGCGACGGTGTGCAACGCCAGCGCTGTTACCCCACAATCCCATTGTCCCAGTTTAGAGGTCAGGCAGCCGCCATTTCAGGGGCCCACATGGATTCATTTTCAAATGCGTCACACATACTGAGGCCTACACTCAACACACATACAGGAAGGGTTTATTGTCTGGGGTAGTCTTGTGTGTGACTGTGGGTACATACCTGGAAGAATAGTGACTGTTTCTTCGCTGTTGTTCTTCGTAGGCACCGTCAGCTGGGACATATGAGAAGATGGCGGAATCCACTGGTGTATTGACCGCTGGTGGACCTGTTGACAATGGAGGAGCGACATTTAATCGTGACCTGCAGGTTTGACCGTGCCACAATCCAGGAACTGTGTACCCAGTTGGAGCCAGAGCTGATGTCACCAATCCGCCATCCGACTGGAATCCCCCCTGACGTGCTGTCAGTGCTCCATTTCCTTGCGAGTGGGTCATTTTAAACAACAGTGGCCATGGCATCAGGGATGTCCCAGCCTATGTTTTCCAACGTGTTGTCCAGAGTGTTGTCTGCCCTTCTGAAACACGTAAGGAGATACATCATTTTCCCTGAGGTGGAGGATTTGCCTACAGTGAAAGGTGACTTCTATGCCCTTGGACATATCCCCAACATCATAGGTGCCATTGATGGGACCCATGTAGCTCTGGTCCCCCCCGCAGGAGTGAACAGGTGTACAGGAACAGGAAGAGTTATCATTCTATGAATGTCCAGATGGTGTGTTTGGCAGACCAGTACATCTCGCAGGTAAATGCTATGTTCCCTGGCTCAGTGCATGACCCCTACATCCTGCGCAATAGCAGCATCCCTGATATGATGGGTGAACTCCAGAGGCACCGTGTATGGCTATTGGGGGACTCTGGTTACCCCAACCTTTCGTGGCTATTGACCCCAGTGAGGAATCCCAGGACCAGGGCAGAGGAACGGTACAATGAGGCCCATGGGCGGACTAGGAGGGTTATCTAGCACACCTTCGGCCTTCTAAAGGCCAGGTTCAGGTGCCTCCATATGACAGGTGGATCCCTATTCTACTCACCGAAGAAGGTGTGCGACATCATCATCGCCTGCTCCATGCTCCATAACTTGGCTTTGCGACGCCAGGTGCCTTTTCTGCAGGAGGATGATCCAGATGACGGTGTTGTAGCAGCTGTGGAGCCTGTGGACAGTGATGAGGATGAAGCTGAGGAAGACGAAAACGACAACAGGGAGTCAGTCATACAGCAATATTTCCAGTGAGACACAGGTGAGCACATTTTCTATTTTACCTTTACATTCACTTTCTCACATCTATCTATATCCTATACCTCAATTTCACTCACTATTTGTTAACTGAGTTGTCCCCTTCCATTTCAGTTCCACAAATGTGGTAACCTACGTGTCAACTGTTTGCATCCTTGAAGGGCTTGTGATGTGTGACATAGGTATGTTAGCCCTCAAATGGGTAACCCATTATGCAAATGTAATTGATTATACAGATTTACAAATCATTGATTGACTCCGTTTTTTTTGGTGTTTGAAGGGTGTTTATTTAAGTGTACAAAAATGAAGGGGGGTTGTAAAATGGTGATGGGTGATGGTGGAGGAATGTCCATGGCAGAGTCCAGTCTATTAGTCTCACAGGTACATTGCACATCTGGGCATTGGAAGTGGAGCTGGGCCAGTTCCGATTTGGGCAGGGTAACAAAGTGGGACAGTGGGAGGACTATCAGGGTGGTCTTATTTCCTGGCGGGGGTCTTGCCATCTTGCTCTGTCCTGTTCCTGGATCTCAGTGCCCGCTTGCGTTGTGGTTGTCCATCTACAGGGGGTGGTGTGCTGGTGTGGTGGTCCTGTGGCGGGACGTCCTGTCCACTAGCGCCAGTGGAGGTGGTGGGCAGTTCGTCGTCCTGCCTAGTGTTAGGGGCCCCTTGGAGTGCCACGGTGTCCCTCAAGGTCTTTTGAATGTCCGTCAGCACCCCTATGATGGTCCCCAGGGCGGAGCCGATGGTCCTGAGCTCCTCCCTGAACCCCAAATATTGTTCCTCCTGCAGACGCAGGGTCTCCTGCAACTTGTTCAGGACCGTGGCCATCGTCTCCTGGGAGTGGTGGTATGCTCCCATGATGGAGGAGAGGGCCACGTTGAGAGTGGGTTCCCTTGGCATGTCCTCCCTCTGTCGCACAGCAGCCCTCCCAGTTCCCCTATGTTCCTGTGCCTCCGTCCCCTGGACCGTGTGCCCACTACCACTGCCCCCAGGTCCCTGTTGTTGTTGGGGTTGTGGGTTACCCTGGGTGCCCTGTAGTGGTGGACACACAGCTGATTGACCTGTCCTGGGTAGGGAGGTTTGGGCCTGCTGGGTGGGTGCTGTGCTGGTGGTCCGCCGCCAGTCCGCTGTACCGCGATGTGGTGCCTGGATACCGTTGAACGCACTTTCCCCCGTAGGTCGTTCCACCTCTTCCTGATGTCCTCCCTATTTCTTGGGTGCTGTCCCACAGCGTTGACCCTGTCCACTATTCTTTGCCATTGCTCCATCTTCCTGGCTATTGATGTGTGCTGTACCTGTGAGCCAAATAGCTGTGGCTCTACCCGGATGATTTCCTCCACCATGACCCTGAGCTCCTCCTCGGAGAAGCGGGGGTGTCTTTGGCGTGCCATGGGGTGGTGTGTGTGATGTGTGGGGTGGTGTATGTGTTGATGAGTGTGGTGAGTGTAGTGGTATGTGGTGTTTTGTGCGTGGATGTTGTGTGGGTGATGGTGTGGTGTGCCTCTGTGTGGTGGGGTTGTCTATTGCTGTGCTCTCTCTGTCGCCTTCAACTCAAAATTGTGGTCGTAGGGGTTTGTGGGTGATGTGGGTGTGTGTTTTATATTGTGTTGGGTGTGTGGGAGTGTCGTTTGTATGTGTATCAGGTGTGTGTATTTTGAATTGTCCAATGTGGCGGTGTTTTGGAGATGTGTGTGTATTTTGAGCGCGGCGGTGTGTACCACCAATGGAATATCGCGGTTGAAAGACCGCCGCGTGGATTCGTGGGTCATAATAGCATGGGCGTGTTTCTGTTGGCGTGGAGGTGGAGGATTTGTTTCCGCATGTTTATCGCTGACCTTTGGTGTGGCGGTATTGTGTAGGTGTCTGAATTTCGGCGGATTCCGTGATGTGTGTCATAATAGCTGTGGCGGTCTACCGCGGCCGCGGCGGTGTATTGGCGGTCTTCTGCACGGCGGTAAGCACCTTATACCGCCAATGTTGTAATGACCCCCTAAGTCATCTAATGCTTCTAAGTCATCTAATGCTTTGCTTTCCTCTTCGTCCTAACCAAATTTAAGTATGCATTGATGATTACTAACAATTTGGTTTTACTGCTTATTTTACATCTATTTATTTTTATTGCTTGGAATACATTTTCTACATCTAATACAGTTGTACTACCTTTATTTTTGTAGATACATAAATTGATCGTCTTCTTGCTTGTGTAATAAATTTGTTAGTTTTATTAGCTGAGTGCTGTATTGCATGATATCTTCAGAATTCAATAAGGCTTAACTGCCCAGGTCTCCAGCAGGCAGATTATGTCATCTGTTCTAATGAAGTTTAGAGCATCAGTGTGGTTGAGCATGTGTTTGAGACGGGCCACATTAACAATATTACTACCAGGATGGAGATTTGAGAGCAGGGTCATGTGGCCCCACCTATTTAAGTTAAGTACTTGTCTAGATGCCACATTCTAATAACCACCAATCCGATTTCCCCTTTTTGGCCCCCAGATGCATCACAGTACCAACACATAGCGTTCTCTTTGAGACGCAAGTTGCCACATTGAGGAAAGTAGTTTTGGATCATGGACACTTCAAGACTACACATGTGGGGGACTTTTGCAGGGTTGGATGAGGTGGCAGCTAAATGACTGTTGCCCTGGCTAATAACCATTCCCAGCAGGTACCTTCGGCTAAGAAGTCCACCTATTAAGCACATGTTCCAGCCTTAATTGGGGGCAACTGTAGCTGTCTTGCATCTTCCTACTGTTCCCTCTGCCCACAGTCAAATAAATCAATAAGCAACCATAGAAACTAATACAGCAGATATACACACGCTACCACAGTAGCAGGTAGTACATTAGCCTATTTCCTGCCCCTAACTTTGCTGAATAAGTCAGCCTTTATGACTGAAAGCAGTGGCCTCTCAGATCCCTGCTTTAAACAAGGCCTACAAGTCTTTCTGGAGATTTATATTAGTAATTCTACTTTTTTTACACAAATTATGAGATTCTAACTACATCACTGGCATTTTGTTTGACACTGGATTGCTACATTATGGCAGATAACCTAGGTCTAACTTAAGAGGATGATGTCACATCAGTCTAAGCATGTCCTTCATTATTGAATGACCAACATATAATGCAAACCATGACCCAGGTGGAAGACTAGGAGTAAATCTCTAATTTAAAACAACAGTAGATAAAACCAGCAAAACATGGAATATATATGACTGAGTAGCTGAGGGCCAGAGGATTAATAGTAACTAACTAACCATGAATATTTTTAAAAGATAAGAACTTCAGCAAAGAATACTCATCGATTGCCAGGCACCATAATCATGACTGGCTGATCTTGATCATAAAGATGACAAAGAGATTGTAATAAGCCATGATGATTGAAATTCAGAATAGTGAAAATCTTGTAAAGACCATTATACAGCTAACTATCTTATAGAAAATATTGGATTGGAGGAAATCATTAGAGAAATCAGCAAGTTCAAGGAGTTTTAACTAACTTTTAACTCAATGCAAAATCACAAAACTACAAAACGATATAAAAAAGCTTTCCCACAAGACTACTTATCCATACATAACAATAGGACATTAGAATCAGAAGATCCAGCCTAACTGGGGTAAAACAAAGAAATTTACTAAGGACAACCATTCCCTGAATCTGATGGGTGGAGTAGTGGGGATGAATATTTTCCAAGGGGAATGACAGAGGAGGTCATTCCATTCATGGAGCACTACTAGTACTCTATGAATGGGTTACCATCTCTCTTTTTTTCAACCACCACATGATCAATCTTAGTCCTTCTGGCCTAACCCATGTAGGCACCCACCAGTCCCACAATGACATACATTTTCCAACAGACCACCTTCTTAAGGAGAAGGCAAGGACTGGCAAGAGGAGGGAAGAAAAAAACTAACAAGTACATGGACAAATAACAAGAAAATATAATTGAGGAATCTGAGTAGGTACACGATCACTATACAAGAGGTTGATTTACCAACAGGCTAAGAAACCTAGGATTCCTTATTTTCACACCTTACAGAAGATTTATAAGACCAAGAATCCCTTTCCGGGATGCCAGTTTCTATTAGTATAGGTTCTCTTTTGGAAACCTTGTCAACATTTTGTGACCACTTCCTTTAACTTGAAATATCCCTAACGGAATGCACTACAAGCACACTATAGGGAAAGACGCAAATTACAGGACATAACCCTCATGGTAATTACTGAGTTGGCCTTTCACTAGAAGTGCAAAAAGTTCAGACTTGGGTCTCCATTATGATTGGGCCCTTGAAAAACATACCAACTGTAACTCAACACATCTGATATATATGATAGCATGCATTTGCGACCTGTCACAAAATAAGAACACATATATATGAACACTGTAGGATCAGGAGGTGTAAGAAAAGCACCACACCCATGACAAATTATATTAAGATAGAGCTAACTGAAAAAGCTATGTCCTGGTTGATGATTGAGAAGGTGGAGGCCTGCGGCTCACCCACAAGAATGGCAAAAATACTATTTGAGAAAAAAACAGATGAGGATTTATAAACTTAAAACCCCCCATGTAGACCTTAATGACAACATCTCATGTCTGCATCTCAAATAACACTTGGGATTCATTAGATTCAATGATGTTTGACTGATCATTTTTCTTATCATTCTCCCCTTGCAGAAGAATATTTATACAAGGAAACAAAGTGCGAATTCAGCTTAAGCACAATGAGAAGCTCCCTTCTTCTCTTCACCTATTTTTTTATATTGCTTTCTCCATCTTTTTCAGCTTATACTTTTCTTATTCACACATCCTATAACACATGCAAACTATCAAAATAGGGGCAGTTTTTATCAAATTCTAGACTAAAAAGATTGAACCTACATGCATTCATTAACTGATCATGATCTATGATAATCTGTATTATGTTGGTATATAATTACTTTATAACCAGAGGCACAGGAATGTGCCAAACACTATGGCCTAGTTTAAGTAACACCTTCATGTATATAATAATGGGGATAGACTTAGTAAACAAAACACAACATAACTTGATGCTTATGTCAACTATGGAACCAACTGATGTGAGCATGTGAATATTTTTAATCGTAACACAGGAAGGATGTGACACATTACACATTGTGTATGCTACACAGAAGTAGGAGACTGAGCATTCAACATTTGATGGTCAGCATTCAGGATGAACACAAGGATCGGGTGGGTGAAGTCACCAGCTGCTTCCTTTGATAAAGTTAGTGAGTCAGTGGACTTAGGGTTGACTTCTTTGTGTTCATCCGCCTTATACTCTGCCTTTTTCATCTTTTCAAGCACGCTAACAGTGGATTTACATTCTTTACGGTGTGACTGCACAAATGACTCATCAATGAGCTGAGCCCTATGGGACATTAATGAAGCCCATCCAGGGTTCAATTTCTTAAAAAATAGACTTTTCCGCCATTTATGCTTGTTGTTTTGTACTGCATTGTCTGTGTAGCATCTTGTGCACACCACAGAGTGTGGATTGCTGTGATATCACCAATGTGCGTATTTTTGAAACCAGAGACATTATAGGCATTGGCAAAGTTGGCAATTGCCTAGGGCCACCATCTTCCAAGGATCCACCTGGGAAATTGATATTTCACTCTAGCTCACTTCTGTGTATTTCTTTATCTTAACCTTCAACATATAATTCAATATTGTCAGGCAGCGCGGGACTTGAAGTAGCAGAAAATGTGTAGTGCAATTCGAAGTTGTGCCAAGCAGGTGCTCCCAAAATATCTCTTGTCTGGAAATTCAAAATCCTGAACATGACACTGTTTACAATATAAAACTGTTTTTACTGGAAAGATTAGCTTGGAAGTCTGTTCGAAACATATTAAGGGAACATTGTAAAATGTACTTGCTTTCTTTCCCTGCCAGCACAGTAAGTTACTAAGCTTACTCAAGAGTGAACATATGTATGCACAAATGTATGCATGCACATTTTTTGTGATATTTATTTTTCTGCATGAACTACATTTAAGTTTGCATCACAAATTATAATGGACTTTTGTGGTTCTGAGGAAGGTTGAATGACCAATATGTCAAAGAAATCAATGATAACCAGTCATCACCTTTGTTAGGCTCAAAGGCTGAGAGGAATAAATGTATATTAAAAGTCTGGGCTTTTATCATACATAAACACACATGCACACTCGTGACACACATGTACATGCACACATTCACACACACACTCCCTCTTGATCTATCTTTTTCTTGTTTGTTGTCACTGGACTATGTTCCACGCTTTTGTTTTGGATTTTGATGTTTTCTGGTATTTTTCAAAACTGCAAACGTATAAAACTTTAAATTGGGGAAAACTCCCATCTAAAATAGTTCCTCCCGCACTTCTACTTCCACAGCCTTATTGGGTGACATTCTGTTTGTGGGAGACCGTTGTCCTTTCTTTCATCATTCCTGGTCCTGGTTCACAAAGGCAAACTTACAATTTTTGTCTGAGTTAACTTTCTTTATATTCACAAACTACTATTTAATAGTAAGTTTACAACTCCAGAAGCTCCGCAGGCGGGATGTAGAACTCTGCACAGAAAAAGATAGGCCTATAGCTTTATGTGCTGAGCACTCCTCACTGACTGTGGAGTCTCTGCAGCTTTCATTTTACTGTTAACTCATAGTTTATGATTATCAAAATACACATAGTGCTTATTTACAATATCCTTCTGCAGTGCAGTGCTGCAAGGCTTCTTGCTGCACTGCCCTGCCTCAAACATAAAGGGCAGGAATGTGCCAGATCTATGAGATCGGGGGCACAAATGGCTGCCATCTGCCAACACAGGCAACTGTTCACCATGGTGCAAGGGTGTCTGCATTGTAGGAATGATTGTTTCTGTGCAGGAAGGAACACCTTCCTGCACAAAAACGATCAATGGGAGTGCTTTTCTCCTTCTATGTGTGCTGCAGAATGCAGCCCACATAGGAAAGAGGAAAAATTAGGAGAAATAAAGTTATTTTTTCTTTTGACGCAGTGTCAGGTTTACAAAACCCTTGTAAATCTGGGAATGTATCAAAATCCATTGGTGTTGCTTGGGAAAACCCACTGCAACACCCATGGAGCACATCTTTGCTGCAGAGTAAGGCAAAGCAGTGACTTGCACTGTGTTGCCTTACTCCATATCTACAAGGCCTTGAAAAGCCATGCAAAGTGGCTTTGCGTGGCCTTGTAGATAGGGCCTGCAGCCTGCACCGTCAGTGTGTTAAAAAACTGCCATACCAGCAGCAGACGCTGCTTGTAAATAGACCCCTTAAAGTGTAAGATTACCGTTGTGAATCAGGCCCAAGGTGTCAAGACTCATGCTCACCTTGTAAAGTTTGGTTCACTGTGAAACAACAAGGTCTAGTTGTTGGCAGGGCAAATAGCTTATGCAATTCTGCGGCCAGGGCATTTTCTGCATAATTATAAATCTATCACAATAGCCACATATTCCATAATTTGCTGAATGACCTGCAGATTTTAACAAAAGAAATGTTTCTAGCTTAAGCGGATCAAAAGTAACTAAAATTTAGCAACACATTTTGCCTAACAGTGGAAGGCATTTTATAAAGATTGATGTGTTTGGGTGTTAAAGCAGTATTAATGAGGTGAAACATTTGCCCATATAGTGTTGGAATGAGTAAAAATAGCAAAACAATGAAGTTATACTGTCACAAAATGTTTCACGTTATGGTGCATTATTAGGGCCTTATTTATACTTTTTGGTGCAAAACTGCACTAAGGCAGTTTTGCCCCAAACAGTTTTGCACCGGCTTGCACCATTTTTTAGCACCAGCTGGGCACCATATTTATGGAATGGTGAAAGCCGGTGCAAAGGGTAGGCTAGCTTAAAAAAAAATGACGTTAGGCAGTTTTGAGTCAAAATAAATGATTCTGACCAGATTAGCATCATTTTTGGACGCTAAGGGGCATATTTATACTCTGCAATGAATTAGCGTCATTTTTTAAAAACTTTAATTCAGTGCAAAACTAACTCCATATTTATACTTTGGTGCTAGACCCGTCTAGCACCATATTTATGGAGTTAAAGTCATTTTCTGGAAGTGTAAACCTACCTTGCCTTAATGAGATGCAAGGTAGGCGTTCCCGTGCAAAAAAATGACTCTATGGCCTTAACACCATATTTATACTCCCATTTAAAAATGGTGCAAGGGAGGGAGGAGGGGTCAAAAAATGAGGCAAAGCTTGCTTTGCCCCTTTTTTTAAGACCTGGGTCAGGGCAGGTTTTAGGGGACCTGTGGCCCTATTTCCAAGGTGGAACACCATGGAATAAGCCCAGAGGTGCCCTCCCTAGGCCCTAGGGGCACCCCCACCCACACTAGAGGGACTGCGAGGATGGGGGACCACATCCCAGGTAAGTACAGGTAAGTGCATTTTATTTTTGAAAGTACCATAGGGGGCCCTGAAATGGGCCCCCATACATGGCACCGGGTGCAATGGCCATGCCCAGGGGACCCCTGTCCTCTGTGCTGGCCACTGGGGTGGTGGGCATGACTCCTGCCTTTTCTAAGGCAGGAGTCATGTGGCATGGTAGGTTTAGCACCATAAAATGACACTAATCTGGTTAGAGTAATTTTTTTTTACTCTAACCTGCCTAAAGCCATTTTTGGGTGCTAAACCCTCTTCTTCTATACTGCCAGCCCCACCCGACTAAAGTCATTTTTTAAAACTCTAGCCTACCCTTTGCACCGGCTTGCACCATTCCATAAATATGGTGCCCGGCTGGTGCACAGAAATGGTGCAAGCCGGTGCTAAACGTTTTGGTGCAAAACTGAGTTAGTGTAGTTTTGCAGCAAAAAGTATAAATAAGGGCCAATATTTTGTAAGTTTGCGCCACTTTTGTGTCATAAAATGACGTTGATGCGGTGCAAAAAAAGTTTAAATCAGGGCCTTGGTGATAGATGGGTCTAGCACCAAAGTATAAATATGGAGTTAGTTTTGCACCGAATTAGAGTAAAAAAAAATGACACTAATTCGGTGCAAACAGAGTATAAATATGCCGCAGAGTATAAATATGCCCCTAAATATGGCGTTAAGGCCATAGAGTCATTTTTTGCAGGGGAACGCCTACCTTGCATCTCATTAAGGCAAAGTAGGTCTCCACTTTCAAAAAATGACTTTAACTCCATAAATGTGGTGCTAGAGGGGTCTAGCACCAAAGTATAAATATGGAGTTAGTTTTGCACCGAATTAGAGTAAAAAAAAATGACACTAATTCAGAGCAAACAGAGTATAAATATGCCCCTTAGTCTTTTTCTTGGCACATAACAGAGTTAACCCTGTTGCATATTTTGATCTTCCCTTGCAGCATAATTCTACATATCTGTCACCATATTCCTAGAACTCTTAAATTGGCTCCATAACTATACACAACTAACTGACAACTTCCATGTGAATAAAAGAAATGATGAATTAAGCCACAATAAAAAAAGTAAAATTCTGGTACTTTGACAGATATTCCATTTCTATTAAATCACATTCAAAATGTACACATTTCTTTTCAACTTTATAGAAATCTGCGTTAAAAGATAGAATCTTGTGGAGAGAAAGAAAATCGAGAATGAAATGGATAGACGGATTGTGCGTGTGAGTATGCACGTGTGTCTGAATGCGTGTGTGTGCCTGTGACTGTGCATTTGCACCTGTGTTAGTGTTTCTATTTGGGCTTTTTGACTTGCCTGTGTGGTTACCTAGCTACTGGTGTCTTTGCCAGCACATTTTGGCCCTCATTACGAGTTTGGCGGTCAGCATACTGCCGCAATGGAGTTGGCAGCTGCACTGCCGCAGGCCTGGTGGTGAAGACCGCCATAATATAAGTCCTGGAAAGGTACCTGCAGAACACAGCCAAGTCACCGTTCATCCTGCCACAGCGGAAGTGCTGGTGAGCCTGGCTGACAGGCAGCGTCCATGACCATATTACGCGGTTGCACACCAACAGGGTTTCTGGGGCAGAACCACCGCCACCAAAAGCCTGGCGGAAACAAACAATATAAAGAACACCCACCTTCAGGAACACAGCCACATCCGTACGTGCCATGGCACGGGAACTGCAACTCCTTTAATCCTCTACCTGGCCCTGCAACTCCCAGACCAGCAGCAGCGACCAAGACACCAACTGTAAGTACACCAGCCTAGCACACACTGAAGGGAATGATGTTAGTACACACACACAACACACACACACGAGACAGGAAGCCATGCCCACACACGCAAACAAACACCCGTAACAACACACACACCAATATCCACCACCACCACACATACATGGTGAATGAAAGCCAGGAGTAGGTAGGTAACAATGACACCAACGGTGTAGTGTCCATGAGATCCATATATTGCAACAACAAATGTACATACAGGCCCAAGGGCCAGTCCAAATTTCATAGTGCCCGAGCACACTGGACACAAGATTACACCCCAACTTGACTCCTGACTGCAAACTACAGACTTCCACAGGGTAGGCGCATCAACTGGGAATACAGGCACCTCAGGGGTGGGAGGGAGTCCTTCCATCTGGGCCAGGAAGGGGGCCCCTTAGGGGTGTTCTTAGATGGGGGTCCCTGGGCTTGCTCTTCTATGGTGGGAGATTAGCAGTGGGCTGCGGTTTGGGCTTGCCTTTGTATGGTGGGGGATTACCAAGGGGGGTGGGCATGGGCTTGGCCTTGGAAGTGGAGGGAGTGGGCTTGGCCTGGGAAGAGGAGGGAGTGGGCTTGGGTGTAGGTTTGGTAGCAGGAACACTGGATGTGACAGGGGCAGAAGAGGCAGGTGGTGGAGGGGCCTGGGCAGGGGCAGCAGCAGACTGGGATGCAGAAGGCAGTAGCATAGGAAGGGTAGCAGGGCACTTGGGGGACCAGAGACTGGGTCAGTGGTAGGGAAAACAGAAAATTTGCTCAGGGAACGATTTTTGGGTACACATGGGAGGTCACTGGGATGTTTGGGAGTGGAGGGAGTGGGTATGGTTGTGAGGTGTGTATGTGGATGTGCCATGGGTACAGGTGCGTGGGTGGATGAAATGTGTGTGCTGGGGGACTGTTGGGTGGGTGAGTGTGTGCGATTAGATGTACTGGGAGGAGGTGGTGGGGAGAAGATGCAGGGAGATGGCAGGGGGGAAGTGTGAGTGAATGTTGGGGTGATGTCTGCAGGTATGGTGGATGTGCTGCATGTGGGTGCTTTTGACAGTTGTGGTGTCTGCGCCAGTGGTGTATGGGGTGCATAGATGGGGGTCAGAAGATGTGGTGACTGTGGCAGTGAGGGCACATGTGGCAGGAGCAGTGACTGATTTTATGCTGACGGCAGGTGTGAGTGGTGTGTCGACTGTGAGGGGGAGTTGGTTGGGGAGTCGTTGCAGGGTGTGGATGTTGACATGTCTGCATGGGTGCATTGAGTGTGTGCATGGCAGTGGTGGCGTCTGTGGTGCTTATGTTTGTCCTTGCATACTGTGTCTGTTGATGTGGATGCATGTGGGTCAGTAGGTGTGCCTTAGATAGGTGAGGGGAGAGGGAAGTGGGATTGGGAACAGATAGCTGGAGGGGGGACAGAAGAAGAAGGGACACTGGCTGCCGTCAACGAGGAGCCTGAAACGATCTCTGTAGGCAGGACAAGGCACCATGAATGCCTTCAAGGAACACATTGCACTGTTGCATTTGGGATGCCAGTCCCTGGATGGCATCCACAATAGTTGTCTGCCCCACAGAGATAGACCCCAGGAGGACAATAGCCTCCTCATTGAGGGCAGCAGGGCTGACTGGGGCATGGGCAGAGGTGCTTGTGGTAAAGGAGATACCTACCCTCTTGGGTGAGTGGGCACGGGCAACTGGGTGGGAAGCTACAGGGAGGACGGTGCTGGTATGCCTGGTGTTGAACAAGGATGGTGCTTTGGTGGTCCCAGATGGGTCTGCCACCACCAGGGAGCTGCATTCAAAGAATGAATCTGAAGATGTAGTGGTCGATCCTGTTTCCCCCGTGGCACTCCCCTCGCCTTCTGTCCCACTGGTCCCCTCGTCTCCGCTGGTGTCAGCCTCCTGGGTTCCATGACCTGCAGCTTCCCCACTCGCCTGTGCCCCTTCTCCTTCACCAGATGATGCTGATGCACACAAAGATAAAGTAGGACAGGGAGGGAGAGAAAGAGAGACAAGGTGCAATTGGTCAATGCCAGCACAACCTTCACACAGGTTGGAACATCAGCATTTGATGCCATGACATTATCGATAATGCCCACCTCTGAACATTCTACTACTTGGTGACACCATGGGGAATACTGCAACAATGCACATGTCAACTGCTGATGGTATGACTGAGGCATAGCTCTACATGAGGAGTGTCATACCCATCACACCTGTCCAGTACCTGCCCCACCCATAGCTGTTGAGACAAGCATGCAAAGGACTGGACACCCAAGAGGATCCTGCATGGCTAGTTGGCAGGCCCCCTTGACTAATGTCAAGAAGCACTGTCACCACTTTGTGCATCCACCCCACCATACATACAATGCCTATCAGCTAATTGAGGACATGGATACACCCCTGGCGCAGTGGTTGGTCAGGACCAATCACAATGCCCTGACACCCCTGACACCCCAGCTCTGAAGATCCAGTTGCCATGTGCAGTTAAGCAGGTCTAGCAAGTAGGGGGCCACAGAGTTCTAAATGAAGGCATCTGCCATGCTACCACTGACTGCATGGCATTACTTACACCTGTGATGTCAATCATGTCCAGATGGACACAACCCATGGTGGACATCAGTGTACCTAGCATCCACGTCACAGTTACCCAATGGTGCCCACACAAAGCCACCATGTCAACACATGTCACAAGCGAGAGTGAGTACTAACCCCCATGTGGCTGCTGTGCTGCCCTCAAGCACCAATCCACCTCAGGGTAGGCGACAGCCGATATGCGGGCCATTAGGGGGGTCAGGGTCCGACGCGCACCTCTCCCTCATTGGGAAGACGTCCCTAGCTGGGCTTCCGCAGTCTTCTGGCCTCAGCGTCTCAGGACTCCCACGGCTTTCTGCAGTGGGTGTTTCACCAGGCATGGACCCTCAGGGTCTGCACTTGCTTGGCGATGGCATGCCAAATCCCCTTCTTCTAAGGGGCGCCGACCTGCATGGATGACACAGACCTGGGACAGTAGTGAAAGCACACATCACACTTCCACACCCACATGTCATCAGCCAAGGTAGCCCTCGGCCCCTCACCCATGCCCATGCTCCATTCACGCTGCCACCTACCAAGGCCAGCTTCCCCATGCACACAACTCACATACAGAACAGTGATAATGGACTCACCTGCTGCTCTGGTGCCCCATACAACTGTTCAAACAGGGGCAGGACACCGTCCACAAGCCACTCCAAATCCTCCCGGGTGAAGGCTGGGGCCCTGTCTCCTGCTGGACGGGGCATCTTGGCTACCAGAGCCAGTACACAGCATCACAGCCAGTGGAGGACTTCAGTGCATGAGGCTCATGAGTCTAGTGAGCATGAGCACATGAAATGGCGGTCACATCTGCTGCGGACATAACTGTCAGTGCCAGCGGCGCTCACCATTGGCTCCTGCCTCCCATTGGGAACAGTGTGAGCCAATGGTGAGTAGCACGGCAGTCGTGACCACCTACCACCATGATGTTTCATGCTGGCGGGATGATCTCACTTCCACCTGTCCCATGCATGCCGACAGGCAGCAACCATTTCACATTAAGGGGGTCATTCTGACCTTGGCAGTCCATGACCGCCATGGCGGAGTGCGGCGGAAGCACCGCCAACAGGCTGGCGGTGCTTCCTGGGCCATTCTGACCGCGGCGGTAAAGCCGCGGTTGGAAAAGGGGAGCCGGCGGTTTCCCGCCGGTTTCCCGCTGGCCCAGGGAATCCGCCATGGCGGCGCTGCTTGCAGCACCGCCATGGGGATTCCGACCCCCTTCCCGCCAGCCTGTTTCTGGCGGTGTCCACTGCCAGACCCAGGATGGCGGGAACGGGTGCCGTGGGGCCCCCTAACAGGGCCCCACAGAGATTTTCACTGTCTGCTTAGCAGACAGTGAAAATCGCGACGGGTGCCACTGCACCCGTCGCACCCCTTCAACTCCGCCGGCTCCATTCCGAGCCGGCGTCATTGCTGAAGGGGCTGTCCCGCTGGGCCGGCGGTCTTCTGGCGGTCGCCCGCCGGCCCAGCGGGAAAGCCGGAATAACCGCTGCGGTCTTTTGACCGCGGTGCGGTCTTTCGGCGGGAACCGCTTGGCGGGCGGCGACCGCCGACCGCCGCGGTCAGAATGACTGCCTAAGAATGTTTAATGTGTGATATTTAGTGCATCATATGTCTATGCTGCACGATATGTTAACACCTCTCCACTATTCCTAGGTACTATGCACAGTTGAGGATGAGGAATGCACCGGTGTACAGGCCCCTAGTAGACCTTGCCACCCTGGAGGAGCATCACATCACCCAGACCTATCGTCTGAACAGTGTGACCATAATGGAACTAGTGGCTCAGTTGGAGCCTGATCTGTTGCCTGCCTTACACAATCCCAATGCCATCCCTCCCAAAGTGCAGGTGTTGTCAGTCCTCCACTACCTTGCCTCAGGCTCCTTCCAGATCACAGTGTGCCTTTCAAGTGGAATGTCGCAGCCCATGTTCAGCAACGTCTGAGGGATGTATTGTGTGGCCTGATTAAATATATGTCCAGCCACATCTGGTTCCCCCGACATGCAGATTTGCCCACTGTCAAGGCTGTGTTCTACACTGTGGCACACGTCTCACATGTCATAGTCATAGGTGCCGTTGACGGCACCCACATTACTCTGGTGCCACCCAGGAGGAATGAACAAGTGTACAGAAACCGCAAAAACTTAAATTCCATCAATGTGCAGGTGGTTCGTCCATTGGACCAATACAACTCCCAGGTGACAACCAAGTACCCAGTCTCTGTGCATGATTCCTACATCCTGCGGAACAGCAGCATCCCACACATGATGGCACCACTCCAGAGGGACCACATCTTACTCATCGGTATGTACCCCTGCATATGTGTGCCACTCAGCTCACTGCACCCTCGTGTCCCTGCCCTACTGCCCTCCCAGTCCTGATATGCCTCTTCCCTCTATGCACACAGGTGACTCTGCTATCCCAACCTGCCCTGGCTCCTGACACCCATGAGGCATCCAACCTCAGCTGCAGAGGACCGTTACAATGAGGCCCACGGTCGTACCAGATGGGTCATTGAGAGATGCTTTGGTCTGCTGAAGGCCAGGTTCCGGTGTTTGCATGTCTCTGAGGGTGCCCTGCTCTACAACCCACAGAGGGTGTGCCAGATCATTGTGGCCTACTGCATGCTGCACAATCTGGCCCTGATGTGTCACATCCCATTGCTGGATGCAGAGAAGGGGGTAGCTTTACCAATGGCTGATGAAGGGGACGTCGGGAGTAATGAAAAGGAGGGTGATGAGGATGCAGCTGACTCCAGGGCAGAGATGATTCAACATTACTTCGGCTGAGATGCAGGTATGTGCAAACTGTGTGGTATGTGTCCTCTACAACTTTTCACCTTGTCCCTGATGCCACCTGTTGTCTGTGACCACTGAAGGTGATGGTTACAGATCTGACTTTGGGTGGGTTGGGGGGGTGTCACATGTGCCCATGACTGAGGTAGTCACAGTGTAAAAGTCAGGCCTATGGCCAGGCAGATGTTGTGTCATCAATCTGTAAGTGGAGGGTTCCCTGAGTTGCCACTGCAGGTGCTATGTGTGAGCCACACAGGGTTGTTGCATGTGTGCAGCATCCATCCTGGGAGTCGACATTGGGTGGCAGTCAAAGGGATCCATTGGTGAACGATCAATGGCGATAATGGGTCAATGCTATAACGATATAACCAGGGACTCAATAACCATCTGGTTGACTTTCCTGGATAGATTTGCAGCTGGGCTTCTCACAAATAGATCACAAAAGAGTTATCAAAACCAGGTATGTGCGAAAACAAACAAGAATATATATATTTCAGTACGCATGATTAAAATAAGAAGAGAACGGAAAAGACTCCTAAGATTATACAACAAAAACCCAACAAACTGCTATATTAAGGCATACCTAAAAAATGTAAACACAACATATCGGAAACAAATATGGGAATATACATATCAGGAAAATCAAGATTTTGGGGCAAAGGCCCTATTCTTAAACAAAGAATCAAATTCACAGGGTTTCTGGATAATGGTGAATGACCTGAATAAAGCTCCAATGACCAGCTCTAACATCTCAGAATACGTCTGGTCTGATTACCTAATTTACCACTTTGGTGGAAAAAGAGAACAATCAAAAATCCAGAAAATGAATCAAATACGCAAAGTCCAGAAGTAGGTACATTAAAGCCCCTTACCCTCCAAAAGGGATCTGGAAAAATAATATTTACAACAGCCGAAGTTAGGAATTTAATAAAAAACAGCAGGAGCGGGGGTGCCCCAGGTCTGAATGGGATCCCTAATGCACTGTTTAAAATTAATCCTGCTTTTTGGGGTGAAAAACTGGCCTCAACGTACAATCACTGTACAGCGATAGGAAGTATTCCAAAATCTTGGAGGGGGGCCATAATCCATCCAATTTTCAAACGAGGTAGTAAATCTCTTCCTGAGAATTTTCGATTGTTTACCTTAACGGACGTAGAGGCCAAATATTATGCAGGGATATTATTGTAGCATCTTCGCAGGTGGGCAACCGAAAGTAGCATTATTCCCCCGAATCAGACAGGTTTTGTAAAGGGCCCTGGTACTGCTACAACATTCTAACTCTATCCATGGTTATTGACAAATGCAAACAAAAAAATCAACCTTTGTATCTGTGCTTTGTTGACTTCAAATCAGCCTTTGACTTGGTATAACAGTCTTTAATATGGGAGAAACTAGCCTCCTGGGGAATACCTGAGAATCTGCTAAAAGCTATTCAACAGTTATACACAGATACATGGGTAAGAGTTAAGATAGGGGACGGATCCTTCCTCTCAAGGGAAATTGAGACAAAACAAGGTCTGAAAAAGGGTTGCGTGTTGGCACCATATCTTTTTAATCTCTTTCTATCAGACCTGACCGTGAATTTAAATAAGGTGAATGCGCACTCCCCAAAGCTTGATGATATGCTTATTTCAAACTTGCTATATGCCGATGATGTAGTACTCCTGAGTCAAACCAAAGTAGGGCTATGGCGGCTCATCGTCAAGCTATTTGAATATGCCAAGCAGAACGGAATGGAAATTAATCAGAAAAAACACAAAGTAATGGAGATCAGTAAAAAAAATTCTAAAGCCAAAAAATGGTATTCGCAGGGGGGAGCTTTGGAACAAGTAAATCAGTATAGATACTTGGGCGTACTATCTGATGAACAGGGTTTCTTTAACCCGCAGAAAGGGAAATGTTTTACTGCTTGCCTTTTGCACTTTAAAAAAAACTGCTTAATGGCCCTAGCTACCGTCCTTTGCTTCAAGTAGTTGCAGCAAAGCTAAATTCGACTTTAGTACACGGAAGTGAAGCCCTGTGTGGACAAGATGCCAGCATCTTAAATAGAATCATTGGAAAAGGTTTTAGGTCCCTATTCCAGCTACCAGGGCATACCTCCCAAGCACAAATTAAGCTGGAGTTTGGTTACCTAAACCAGTGTATAGCTAGGAAAGCCATCTACATCGAAACCTGGAAACATTTACAACTAACAAAAGAAAATCAGCTTTGCCAGGCACTCTGGAAGGAGATCAGTTTAAACCCTAAAACCAAATCTAGACAGTACTTAGATCAGGCATTAGATGACTTGAAAGTATGGGAATTATGGGATTCAAACCTCTCCTATTATGCCTTCAAAAATATCCTAAACCGAATTTTCAGAAAGGATCTGTAATTATGGATAAGAGCCTATTAGGTACCAGATCGCACTCCTGGATGGTACTTAATGAATACAAACTCTTGAAATATCAGCCATATTTGGAGGCTGGGTGGTCAAAAGCGGACAAGGATCTTTTAATCAAATCTCGGTTTGGCATTATTCCTGGTGGTGCCCATCTATCCCCATGGGAACGCTCTGCAACAATTCCTCAGTGCAGGCTGTGCAGCCATGGACCGGAAGATCTAACTCACCTGATCTGTATTTGTAATGTCCTGCGAAACGAGCGTAAGTCCCTGTTAAAGGCAGCATTTATTCAAAGGAGAATACGGTCCTGTAGACAAGCGGTGATGGCCTGCTTCAAACCCTCTGACTTTGCTCTGAACACTAGATTTACAAAGTTTTTACGTATAATATCAAAAAAAAAATTATCATAGCCTCATTATTAATATAAATAAAATATAAGTACTGGTTGGCTTATAGGCCTCCGTATAGTATTTACGGAATATTTTTAGCTTTATCCTTAGATAATTTATTAGAACTTAGTTCTCACAGTATTTATTAGAGTTAAACACACGAGGGTATGATAAAAATGTATCCACCTCTAAATAGGAGGTTATCATTAGCAAAAACATTCATACAACATTATGTCTTATGTAACATAGATATTAGGGAAGTCATGGTTAGAGTTTGTCTGTATATATTGTTAAGGAATGTATATGGTGTATTGGTTTTTATTAACTATCCATCAAAATAAAAATAAACTTGAAACTTGAACTTTGGTGGCCGTGCAACTTTGTTGTTGGTGGCAGTGGGTATGGGACCAGGTCTGGCGTTAGGCGAAGTGAGGGTGGGACCATTGGGTTGGTATGTGTTATGTATGTATGTGGTATTGGCCATATGGTTGTGGACCTGCCTGGCATATCTGACCTGGATACCTGTTGCTACAGTGCAGTTGTGTGGAGTTGGCATCTGTGACTGCTACAGTGATTGATGTCGCTGTCTTGCTCTCCTTTCAGGACAATGTTGTGGTGTTCTGTGCTCCCTGCCTGGGCTGTTGCCTCCATTGACACATATGTCCAACCACTGACTGCTCCATGATCAACCTCCTGCCATTTTGCTCCCCCTTATGTCACCCTCCCATGAATGTGCTGGGCAAAGGGTTGCCACTTGTACATGTATTGGCAGTTCCATACACACTCATGGCAAATAAACATGTAGACATGGACTGTGCTCACTTGCAGTTTATTTGTGATGTACAAGTGTGAGGGGTAGTGATTGGGGTCATGGCGGCAGTGATCAGAATCTTAAGGCCAGCTGTAGGTAGTCCAGGTCCAGTCTGCTGGCCATGGGTAGACGGAGATATGGGAGTGGACAGTCGACAGGGTGTCACACACAAGGGAGAATGTTCAAGAGAGGGTCACTTCCTGGTGGTGGTCTTGGTCTGGACATCATGTCCGGCTGTTGTCTACTTGGACATCCTCTCTTGCGTCGGGTTTCTTCATCTACAGGGGTACGGATGCTGATGTCTTGCGAGACCTGTGGCGGGGCCTCCATGCCACTGGCTGCCATTGATGTGGAGGGCTGTAATCGGATGTGGCCAGTGGTAGGGGCCTGCTGGTGGGTGGTGGACTCACGTATGACAGGGGTCAGGACCCTGAGCACCCCTACAATGGAGGCCATGGTGACATTGTGGGCCTGTCACTGTTGCATGACCTCCTGCTGGTATTGCCCCTGCAGCCGCTGGGTCTCCTGCACGGTGGCGAGGTTCTGGGCCACTGTATCCTGGGTGTGCTGGTGCACACCCAGGACCTGGTTGAGGCCCTCCTTGGCAGTCAGTTGGTGTGGCTGTCCCAACCCTTGGGTCACGGTTCCCCTCCCACTACCTCTAGCCCACTATGCCTTTGCTCCTGGCACAGTGTGCCCACTCCCAGTAGCAGCAGGGCCATCATTGTCTGGGGTGGGTGCCCTTGACTCTGGTCGCTGCACTACAGGGCACAACTCAGATTGATGATTCCCTGAGGCAGAGGTTAGGGGTTCAGTGTTTGGCTGTGGTGTTTTTGCCACATGAGTAGGGTCTTCCGGTGTGTCCAGGGCATGTGTGCCATTGGTGGACTGCCCAGTGGCCCCAGATGGCTCAGGCAAGTTGTCCTCAACCAGACATCCTGTGGGGCCTTCATCTTGGGAGGGCTGTCTGAGCCTGGAATCCTCTGCAGGGTGTCAGTGGCAGGGGTACCTGTGGATGGATACGGTAGATGTTAGTTGTGTGACTGTTGTTGTTGTGTCCCTGTTGTGAAAGCATGCAGTGGCTCGACTTGTTTTCCAGTGTTAGCAATAACATCTGCTACACTGCAGACATTGGTTTGGATTGGATTGTGAGAGCTGTGGTTCTTAAGATTGTGGTTTGCATCCGTACATTAGGGGTGTGTGAGTAGGGATGGTGGGAGTGGGGTGGTGTGGCATCCAGAGGAGGGGGCATGGGGTGATTGGGACAGGGTCAGTGGGGTGGGTTGCAGTGGGTTGATAAGTGGTGGGTTGGCATACTGGGCATGGGTGGATGGTGCTTCGGGGTATTTCTGACTTAGCAGTGTCGAGCCCTCTGCTGATGCCAGTCAGGCCTCCGGAATACATGATGTCCAGGACCTTCTCCTCCTAAGTTGTCAGCTGGAGGGGAGGTGGTGGGGGCCCAGCGTCAGTCTTGTTACTGGCTATCTTCTGCCTGAAGGCCATGGAGAGGACCTTCCCCCCTCTTTCTGATGTCCTTCCTTGTGCATGGGTATGTGCCTACTGCGTTGACCCTGTCGACGATCCTCTGCCATAACTCTGTCTTTTTGGCTATTGATGTTTTTTGTACTGTGACACCCATGAGCTATGGCTCTACTCTGATGATCTCGTCCAACATGACCTGCAACTCATTGTCGGTGAACCGTAGGTGCTTCCGGCGTGACATGTTGGAGGGTGGGAATGTGTTGTGCATGTTGGGTGGAGTATGGGGTGTGTGGTGATGTGGGGGTGTATGGATGTGTGTGCTGGTGAGCTGCAGTGTTGCCTTGTGCAATGTGTGCTGTGTGATCTTTGCTGTGTTTCGTGTGTGCTTGGTCTCGGTGTGGCTGTGGGTTCCTTATTGTTCCGCAGTGGTGCAGACCACCTACGGTGTCTGCCGTGCATGTTCTGCTGTGCTGGAGATTGATTCATAATATGACGGTCAGAATGGCGTTGGCGTGGCGGGCCGGGGGTTTGATTAGTCACTCATTCACCGTGGGTTGGCCTGGCAGTGTTGGTTTTGTGTCTATATTTTGCCGGTTTCTGTTTTGTAACTCGTAATCCGGCAGTCTCTATTCCCGCTACCTGTAAGGTGGTGCCATTTCGCACAGCGGTCTTGCCCGAAAACCGGCAAACTCGTAATGAGGGCCTATGTGTGGAAGATGCAGACATAACATTTATACACTCACTCCTTCTAGACATTACTAATGCAGTTCCCTAGTACACTACCTGTCCCAGCTTGCGTTTCCAAATGACTTATGTGTCATTGGCATATATTATTTTAATGAAATTCTGTAAGCCACAAAGAATTTATGGTTTTAGTTAATTCCTTAATAAACTTTTGTTTTGCTTTTGATCGCCATGGTATCCATTGTATATCAGAGTAGAAATCCTGCACCCCAGCGTAATTTGTATTGACGTTTACTGTAAACTGTGTGTTACGTAAAAGAAGTGTGCCTTTCACTTGCTAAGGTTGCTGGCAAATCATAGAAAGTGATACGTGGTACCGTAATGCCTTTCCGTGGCTTTATATAATTGCATTGACAAAATGCAGAGAATAAAAACGAAATGCAAAACCATAAAAACGAAACGTTATTACGTTATTTTTTAAAGTAGCAGAAACAACAAATAGCACCGTTTTGGAAACACTCACTGTAGTAATAACGGGGCATTACCTTTAAGGAGGTAATGGTGTTTAAAGATTGGTGACATGAATAGTACATTTCCTAATGTTACAAATTGTGCTAATCTCCCTTGGGCTTTTTTATTGGCTGTGCAGAATTTTGAAATTCCACTTGGGATTTGTGGCTAGGGTTTGTTTTCTGGATTGTTAAATAATGAACAGATCATATTTCCACCTCCTTTTTGGTTCACATATTTCAGAAGCAGGCCTCATCATTTGGTTGGGGTGTTTGAGTAGTTTTAAATTCCTGCAGAGTCCAATAATACCGTATTTCAGATCACAGCCAGCTAGGGAGAAACGAAAGTAATCTGCCGTCTTGGGTGTGAATGAAGGTCACACTCAGACATCTGTGTGTCTCATTTAGAATTTTCCTATTCAAAATTGTCAGTTCGAAACATTTTCTCTGAAATGTAACCTTATATTACCGTTATTTTAGCATGATTTACTAGCTCACTCACCTTTTCAAGGACAACCATAAATTTACATTGCCTGCAAATTTCTGTAAGAGTAATGTTGCTTGCAGCTTGTACAGCAAGCATTTTTGTATTTACTTGCTTTCCGAAACCTGGGGGCATGAGATCCCTACGTCCAGTAGGAGTGAAGCATAGGATTTTCACCAGACCTACCGTATCACTCTCTTCGATTACGTCAACTGCCTTGCTTTCTGAAATGTTTGTGCATCTAATCCTGCTATGCATGTTTTTGTCATGAAATTATGTATCATTCCCTGAAAATTACTCGAAATGACTCATAATTACGTGAACTTTTCTGGCGTTACTCATGAGCAAGCAAGTACCATATGCACAACAAATCTTGCAAGATCATTGCGTAATATGACATGGATGAGCCAGTCATCTTGGGACAGGACCTGTCACTACTCACTTATGCCTGCTCCTGCTGACCTCTATCCCTCACCAGTCACACGCCAGTATATGTACACCTATATTTTACACAGTGAAGGTGGTTGCTATCTGTGTGGTTATGGTTAGGTCGCAGGTTCCAAAGGGAGAATGTGTTTTTGTTTTGCTAAAAACTGGTGCCATTTGAGGAATCTTCACAAAATGTTCTGACTAAATTCATCAACCTCAGCTCCTTCCTGGAAAGGTTTGGGGTAATCCTTCAGGCAGGGGCTGAGAAAAGCTGCATCCCAAATCATGTATTTTTCAAAATGAATTTTAGAAAGTGATACAGAAAAAATGGCTTAACATAATGGCCCCAACTTTGGCAAGAAAGCTAGATTGTTGTAATGTTCTACCAGTGAAGTAACTGCTAAACTCAGCAGTGGGACAAACCCACGTGTTAAGGGGGGATTTCAATGTGTCACCAGCTACGTGGGTTTGTTGGCGCGGTCCCATGGGCCGCAATTAATAAAAGAGTGTGCGGGCAGGCGGGGTCAGGGTAGGCCACCTGCTCCAAAACCGAGTTACAGTAAACACAGAGGCTCTGTGTAGTTATTTCCTGCCCATTAGCATGGCCCACCTTTGCTGCGTACTCCTGCACACTGCTAGTGCTCCTCCACACATGAAGCAGCAAATATTACATTGGCGACAAGAGTGTGTGCTGCCTGCTATAGTCAGCAGGACTCCTGATGGCAATCAAACAAGTGTGGAAACCTCGGGGTCCAGGTATGGTGCACATTGTACGTGCCACACATGTAATACTCGGTGTTAGGCCCCCAGCAGTTAAGAGGTGCTGCTCCTCCTGCCACGTCCTTTGGTGGCTGGCATATGCTGGAAAAGATGAGTACATGTGGATCATGGTGCTTCAACAGCGACAAGGCTTGTTTTCCACTACACATGGTGGAGGGCTCCAAAAGGTGCCCTGATGGCCTCTGCACACACTGAAGGTGAGTCATATTAATATCCCGGGCCCCGGGGGATATGGAAAAGAAAAGAGAGCTGCCACACATATCACACTCTCAAGAAGGGACCAACAGCTGGCAGTTCCCTGAGTGCACGAGGTAGAGACCTCCTAGCAAACAACCCCGCCTATCCAGCCTAGACACCCTGAGTGACCACAGCCAACAACCATAACCTGTAAAAGGGCCCTCCCAGGGTCACGAAGTTCAACAGCCCAGTAGACGCCATTGCCATGGCCCACATACCAGCAATTGAACCGTTTGTTATAGAGCGGGTGCCCTTTGCACAAGTGCCTACGTGGAGATACTAGGTAGAAAGGTTAAAGATACGCTTTGAAGCCACAGACGTTCCAGAAGAAAGGAAGAGAGTCATGCTCCTCCACCTTTTAAAAAAAAATGTATTATAATGGTTTTCAGTACAACTCAAACAATGCTATCCCCCAAGGGGAGCTCCACAATTCAAGGATAACGTACCTTGTCAGAGTCTTTTGGTATCTTGTATCCATTGATCTAAAACTATTAATGCTTTACATTCAACTTGTAGTATTATTAAATCACAGCATTTGCATAGGTATCTACTGAAGACTCTATGGACTAAGGGCCAGATGTAGGTAGGAAAAAATTAGCGAGTCGGAAATTGCGAGTCGGTGCGACTCGCAATTTCCGACTCGCTAAATGTAATGCAAGAAGAAAACCCGACTTCAATTTGCGACTCGCAAATGAAGTTGCACCGCAGATAGCGAGTCCGCTGTTTGCGAGGTCGCTTTTTGCGACCGTGCTAAAAACGGACACGCAATTTACGAGTGGGTGTCGGAAATTGCGATTGTGCCGCAAATTGAATGCAGGTGCTGCAAAACACTCTGGGAAACACTTCCTGGCACATGATGATGACATCACAGCCAGGAAGTTTACAAATACACCTGGGAGGAGGGAGGACCACACCCATTTTAACAGCAGAACTGCAAACAGAAAGAACAGCAGCTTCCATGGCAGAGACACCAAGGAAGCGCAAACTTAAATTTGCAGAGAAAGAGCTGGAGGTGCTGACAGAGGAGTGCTGCCAGCACCATGACCAACTTTTTGGAAGGGCAGCCCTCACTGTGCCGGAGGTGGAGAAAAGAAGAATATGGATGGACATCCAAGAGAAAGTGAACTCCCTGGGTGTCAGCCACCGAAGCATAGAAGAACTCAAAAAAAGGTGGTATGACCTGCGCTCCCGGACCAAGGAGAGGGTGGCAGAGCGGCTACGGGAGATGAGGGGCACTGGAGGGGGACCATCCACCATACCACCACCCACACCCCTGGAGGAAAGAGTAGAGGAGACCCTTGAGCCTGAGACAGTGTGCAGGATGGGAGAGCTGGATACATCTGAGCCAGGACCATCAACCGGTGAGTACCATGAGACATGCATGTACCCTCATTAATGCCATACCCCCACCCACCTTGTACACAGTAGCATGCACAACCAAAATAGCTCCATTTCAGAGTAGCAATCACCAGAATGGTGCATTATGGGCAATGTAGTCAAGTAGGCAGTTTATAGGCAACAGTTTATTAGGAAGTTGATAACAGATAGTAGATACTGACAGTGTGTTCCCTATGTCTCACAGGTCTCCCACAAGACACCCCCACCAGCCAAAGCATCCAGGGGCCACTGCTCAGCAAGCAACCAACAGATGAATCAGGACCAGCCACCACTGAGACCTGCACCACCAACACCCAGTCCCCTCATGATACACCAGTTGGCATACTGGTGTGTGATCCAGCACCTGTTCCCAGCCACAGTGCCACAGTAGTAGACACAGAGCCTCCACTGCGTCGCAGGCGACGTGGAAATGTACCATCACAGCGGCAGGCAGAGTCAGGGGACACCTCCATGTCACGTGCTGAGGCCGCACTCCTACGGGGTCAGCGCCTGCAAACACAGGAGATTAGGAGAATTACATGGGCATTGCGGCGCATGGAGCGAAATCAAGGCAGTAGCATGCAGCTTGTGCATACAGAGTTGCAACAAATTAACACACATATGGGCGACCTTGCACTCTCCATGCGACAACTTGTGGCTGGACTCCTAACGCAGACAGAGGGTGCAAGGCGTCGTGACAGGCAGCTACTGAACCGGCTGGACCGCATGTCTGCATCCATAGTCAGGCTGGCGGTGAACACTGCTGGCCTTTCTAGGCACACGGTCAGCCTCCAAGTTGACATGGGCCACTTTGCCAGTGACGTGGCACGTGGACTGGGCAGTCTCAGCCATGCTGTTGATTTAATGGAGGCACGGCAGGTGGCCAGGGGTGCGGCCGACACGCCGCAAGATAGCGAGGAGGGCTCCATCGTCAGCAGTGTCTCTGCCAGTGACACCAGGGTGTTGCGCAGTGGAAGCGCAAGGCAGGGCACTGCTGACACCCCAGGTACCAGCCATGCTGGCCGAGGCCGGCGTAGGGTTTCAGCTCAACACTGTCCTGGGGTTGGGGCACATGAAGTCAATGTGTCCCATGCCAGGTGGACTTTTACAGCCCCTGAACTGTTGACAATGTATATAGTTATTTTGGTTGCACAAATTAAATCACTTGTTCTTTCAACTTAACACCTGGACTCTTTGTGTGTGACATTAGTGAGTGTGGTGACAGTTAGCACGTACCTTCCAAAGTATTGGTTTGCAATGTGTTCCCGTCTCAGTCTGCCTTGATTTGCAATGCTTCTATCCCCATGATGGCGATGTGGTAGCTCTTGCTCTTCATCCTCCGAATCAGGGTCTTCAGGGGTGAGAGGTAGCCCACGTCTGGTGGCAATGTTGTACAGTATAGAGCATGCAACAACAATCTTGAAAGCTGTTATTGGGGTATACTGGAGGGCACCTCCGCTTCTGTGAAGGCATCTGAATCTTGCTTTCGGCAGTCCAAAGGTCCGTTCAATGATATTTCTGGTCCTCTTATGTGCACTGTTGTATCGCCTCTCTGTCTCATTGCTGGGTGTCAAGTACGGGGTAAGTATCCATGGTCGAAGTGCATATGCACTGTCACCTGTTTGGCAAAAATGTACAATGTTAGCTGGGCATAGATGGTTTCCACATTGACCTGTGTGTATGTCTGTAAGGTGTATTCAGCTATACCTAGGAGGTATCCGTATCCAAACTCCCCACGTTCTAGGCGTTGGTGTATCCCACTGTGCCTAAAAATGTAGGAGTCATGAGTACTCCCTGGAAATTTGGCAACCATGTCAGTGATAACATAATGGGCGTCACATACCACCTGGATGTTGAGTGAGTGGGTACACTTCCTATTGCGGAACAGATATTCCAGGTCTGCAGGAGTGCAGATTTGTATATGTGTCCCGTCTACACACCCTATGACATGGGGGAAGTTGGCAATCCTGTAGAATTCCAACTTGGTGCTGTTGATTTCTGCCTCATTCCTGGGTAGGTATATGTATCTGGACATGTGTGTGAGTAAGGCATCTAGGAATGCCCTGAAGAACCGTGAGAGTGAACTTTGGGATACCCCACCTGCCACGGCAATGACCCCCTGATAGCTACCCGAGGCCAAGAGGTGCAGTGAGCATAGCACTTGCACATGCGTAGGGATGGCGCAGCCGCGCACAGTTTGGCGTTGTAGCTGTGGTTTGAGTAATTCTATTAAATCTAGTATAGCTGCACTGCTGAGTCTATCTTTATCATAAATCTCTTCCTCAGTTTGTTGGAAAAGTGTCTGCCTGGTTCTGTATATCTTCTCCTGTCTCTGGCTCCTCCTCCTCCTCTGCTGTGCGGCGTGGGCTCTCCTCCTCATTCCTATCACATATATCTCCGCCATCTTGAGTAACCCAGATGCCTTCTGGGTCTCCTTTTATACTTTGGTAATGGTTACCACCTGCTCTGAGTTAGTGGTAAATTGGAAGTGCAAAATGGGCTTTTTGCGACTAGTCGCAATTTGCGAGTGGCTATTGCATTTGGGTTGCGACTCGCAAATTGCAATTTTGTATTTGCGAGTCGCAAAATGGGGTCGATATTTTTGCGAGTCGGTAATGGCTTGCGACGCATTTTGTGAGTCAGAAATGGGATTTTTGCATCCCATTTCCGATTTTGTGGGGGTCGCAAATTGCGATTCGGGCCATTTGCGACTCTTAAAAGTTTGCTACATCTGGCCCTAAGTCTTATATAAGTGCATGGAAGAATCTCTCGACATCTTAATATCGAGGACCTCCCCTTGAAAAGATCAAACTCCCCTCCCCACTCGTGTTTTGTAAGTCGTCCCTAGGTCTCCCCATGTGTGTTTCCCTAGGATACTTAGGGAGGTTCTATGTCTACTGATGGGCCCTCCCCCTGTGTTCCCAGTCACAGACCAGGGTGCTCCACACACGTGCCCTCTCTATTGGCCCCTGGCCCTTCTGTACTTCTTGGTGTCTTATTGTTTCCTCTGCCTTGGCCCACTTCAGGACCTCTCTCCTCCATGTACTTTCTCGGGGGCCCAGTGTCGCTTTCCGCGTCATTGCAATTTCTTGTTTAGCTAAAACCAGGACCTGATCTTGGAACTGGTTAATGATTTTATGTTTGGCCTGCCAGTGATAGTCACCCAGCAGACAATGTCTGGGATCGTTAGGCATCTCGTGTTCAATTGTGGCTGTAAGTTGTTGCGTGATCAAATGCCAGTACTCACGTATTGTTGGACAGTACCAAAACATGTGGATGAATTCGGCCCCTTGCTCCCCACATCTTGGACATCTAGCCTCTGTCACCCCGAAGTGTCTCCTGATCCTGCCTGGAGTCAGGTATTCTCTGTGCAAAATATATATGTTGATCAGTTTGAACTCGAACGTTCCGAGAGGCTCGCAGAGTCCAAGTTAAGATTTCCTCCCAGTCGGTGTCTGTATTGGGAGATCCCAAATCTACTCCCCATTTCTGTTTAAGAGCTATTAACAGCTGGCATATCGCTGGCATATTGCAGTCCTAATTTTTCTATAAAGGCTGGTCACGGCCCTGTTCGTCCCGGCGGCACTCACCAAGTATTGAGTCACTGCTGACGTGGGTGGTTCAGTTCTCACCACCTGCCAGTGTCTAACAATCGTCTCAGTGATTGCCCTGTAGAGTAGAAAGTGCCCTGCAGGGATTCAATACCTAACTCGGAAGTCTTTGAAGGGTAGCAGGGTGTCGGCTCCGTACAGGGTGCCCAAGGTGGTTGCTCCTGCTGCTTCCCATCTTAAGAGTCTTCCCCAATCTCCTCCATGTGGCAGCGTCAGCAGGCACCTCAGTGGTATCTCAGGTGCATAGGGCCTAGTAAGTCGTGTTCTGCGGAGGTGGCGCTGCCAGCATTCGTGAATTACTTTTAATTAATTGGAGCTAGAGGCTGATGGGAGGCCGAGACAAAAGACAACCCTGGTCAGGGAGGCCAGGTCGGTGCGAAAGTGTCATGGGGTGCTTTCCTCGGGATCTGCACATTGCTGAACAAAAGGTCCACCTCCCGGCGTCACCATCTCAGAAAGCTATTATAGCACAGAGTTATGGTGAAGCCAGTGGGGGAAGGGAATTTAGGGAAGGGAACAGCAGGGAGAGAGATCTGAAAAGGAAAGGTTAGAACAATATGCATTTACTCATTCATAGAAAACGTAAATCGTTTATAGACTCTTGACTAAATGTGTCTCCGAGATATCAGGAGGAGACCTGTTCTGGAATGCGGGCGAAGCCCCTTGTGAAAACACAACCTCAGATTCAAGAGATGGCAAGAACGTTGAAGTATGATTTTACACAGAATATCAATCCTGTAACATTTATGTATTCACATCATAAATCTTTGATCATGACTTAGAAAATCTCCAAGACTAAAATGTTTTTTCATATCTTAAGTTATTCAAAGAACAATGGAAACTTTGATTAGTTTTATCTACAAAATACTTTCACATTCATAATATTAAATCTCAAAAAGGTTTTACTAATTAAAACCTAAAGCGCCTTACTTAATAACACCAGGAAGCGCTTTTACGTAAGTAATCTAAATCACTTCGATCATTGTGCCAAGAACCTTTTCCTTCTGTGAATTGAAGCGCTTTATATCTGGGAACTGAAACACCTTGAATTACTTGTGCACATAATGCGTTATCTCTGTGAACTGAAACGCTTTGAATTACTAAGCCAAAAGAGCGTTTTACATCTGTGAACGGAAAATACCATGAATTACATGTGCACAAAGCGGTTTTACTAATTAAAACCTAGAGCGCCTTACTTAATAACACCAGGAAGCGCTTTTACTTAAGTAATCTAAATCACTTCGATCATTGTGCCAAGAACCTTTTCCTTCTGTGAATGGAAGCGCTTTATATCTGGGAACTGAAACACCTTGAATTACTTGTGCACATAATGCGTTATCTCTGTGAACTGAAACGCTTTGAATTACTAAGCCAAAAGAGCGTTTTACATCTGTGAACGGAAAATACCATGAATTACATGTGCACAAAGCGCGTTATCTCTGTGAACTGAAACGCTTTGAATCACTGAGCCAAAAGAGCGCTTTACATCTGTGAATGGAAACACCATGAATTACATGTGCACTGAGCACGGATGTGGGGGGTGAGGGGGTGTTTTGGGAGGTGTGGGGAGAGGGGGTCTCCTATCAGTGACAGGGAAGGAATTCCCTGTCACTGATAGGGCCTACCGCCATCATTTTGTGGTGTTACGAACGCCACAAAAACCATGGCGGTAGGCGGGGTCATAATCCTGCAGGCGGAACTGTGGTGGCCGCCAGGGTGGAGATGGTTAACTCCAGCCCGGCAGCTACTTCTGCCATGGCGGTCGGAGTTGTACATTGGCGGGTTGCCTTCAGCCAACCCGCCAACGTCATAATGTGGCGGTAAGTACCGCCAGACTGTTGGCGGTACTACCGCCATATTATCACCAACCACGGGGGTCATAATGAACCCCATAATGTCTTTGCCCAAACTGTCAAACAACAAAACTTCAATTATGTTCATAATCACTACTGTGCAGGTCACGGTGTGCCCGGGGGTGGTGACTTTGTTGCTCAGCAGCTGGGCATTCCAGGATTTCCCTGACCCATCTCTCTCCCCTTGTCTCTTTGGATTATACGTGTGAGGTTTCCAAAATTACGTGAAAGAGGCATTAGTGTCCATAGTGGTAAGGAAGTATGCTTCTCTCTTCTTCTGTCCATCCAGGACCCAATCACAGATTTGCAAATGGTATTTCTATTTGGGTTCTACAGTGATAGTCTGTTCTCTTTTTATATAAGTTTATCTGCTGTGCCTGGGGTGACCACGGGTAGGACCACACTCGATTGGGTTGAGGTCACTGTCTTGCTATCGGAATCCATCTGTTCAGCTCTCCTCTGTTGGCTCGAGGGCAATGTATCTCCTGATGTCCCGCCCATCACTGCAACTGCCGCCACCACCCGCTGTCTTTCTTCCTGCGCTTCTTCAGGGGTGGGTGGGTCCATCCAGGATGATGGTTGTCTCCAACTCGACCTGGGTCAGTGTTTTCTCTTACTGTGTTGCGAAGTGGTACTCAGGCCCGAGTCCGGCCCTGATTCTAGCCAGGGCCATGCTTCTTCCGGAGCAGTGAAGAATTCCATCCCTGTCTGGGTGACCACCCAGAGCCTAGCCAGGAACAACATATAGTAAGTGATCTCTCGTAAATGCCGCCCTCCATAACTGGACTTCTCGGGGCAGATCTGGTAATATGGATATTTTACTGTTTGCGATTTTCAGCTCATCGTGCAGCTGAACCTGGCATAATATGTAGTCTCTGAAGTGAAGAAGTCTTGCTATCACCGGTCTTGCAGGAGTCCCTGGAAGTGTTGCTTTAGTAGGTACTTTATCAGCTCCCCACCACACACAACTGAAGGCAGTGCATGGCTGAGGGTTGGCAGCTAGTGGTTGGTGGGCCGATCAGGGAGGGTGTGACTGCATAGCCTGTTCTGCAGCTAGGCCTTTCAGCCAATTCCAGTCACACACAGTGGAAAGCTGTGCATGGCAGGGCAAAGGCCGCCTGCCAGGGAGGGGGGTGGGCACAGGGTGTGGCTGGATGCCAGACCCTGCGTCCAAACCCACTAATGTCACAGTCAAAAGCTATGCTTAGTGAGAGAGGAATATGATAAAAAAGATACTAGAAATTCTCTGGAAAGAAATCAAAGGTTAAAATGATGTTATGGTTAGATATAGATTCTACTCATGACTATGGGGCTTGCTGAACTTCTACTCTGTGGAAATTCAAATACCATTTTCAAACACTTGAGAAACACTCACAGCCTGCCATCCAGGGTGCATGAGTGTCCAAACCTGTACCTCCTCCAGAACAAAGATTTGTACAGAAAGACCAAAGTTTGCCCTTGCCCTTGCCTCTAGACGGGCGTATAATATATAAACCACTAATTTAAAGGTGGACAATGGACTGGTTTTCAGAAAACCGCTGACAGGAGGCTGAATTCCTGTACTTTGTAGCCATGGTGAATGTTGAAGAGGCGGTTCTTGTTTTAAAAACACAGTAAACCTACAGATTCACTCCACCTGCTAAATCAAACATATGGGAAATAAAAACATATTATTACATTGACTAAGTAGATTTAATATTTGTGATAGTCTGTACAAAAGGGGAATGGAAATGTGCATTGCCTTTTTAAAAAGTGTAGGTATATATATTTTTTTAAAACTATGCATATGTCACTTTTTCTGTATGTATTTCTTTGCAACAGTGGATGATATTTAGGGGTGGCTGCCAGCAACTCCACAATGCGTTGATTGGCTGAGTTTTTGCTGACATGTTAGATGACATCAATGATTTCACCTCAAAGGACATTACTGATGACACCACTGATGAGTAACTGCTCCTCAAATTACTCTATGAACGGCTTGAACATTTACAAAGGAAAATAAGTTCCAAAGGACCTGCAAACATCTACAGCATTCATTGACGGTAGGTAAATTTGGGCATATATAAATTTCAGGTTTCTTAATTTTTTGGGGGGTTCTAAACGTTTGTTTTTAACTTATTACAACTATAACTTCACTTTAACCTTTGTTTTTTCAGTGAATTTCTAGGTTTTTTAAACAGATGCAATGATCTCTTTACCACATCTAACTATAACATGACTTTAGCCTTTATTTTTTCATGAATATCTAGGGTTTCTTTGGCCATTCACAACTGGGTGTTGGTACAGGCCCATCCCATGCTGGTGGCCAACCCCCTGCAGCCTGTCCTCTGTGGTCATGTGTCTGCCCCTGCTCCCCTGCTGCTTCTCTTCTTTCTCCATCTGCATGCCTGTGCCCTCAACTGCTGCCCTCTGATGTCAGTTTATTGCCCTTGCCCAATCCTGCCTACGTTATATTCTCCCTCTGCATGTTCCTTCCCCTCACACCTGCCCACCATGGTCAGCTTCCTCCCTCCAGCACTCTGCTATCCATTCTCTGTGTGCTTGCCCCCTGCCCTCTCTCATCTGCCACATGCCTACATGGTCCATTGAGATACATCTGCCAGCCTGCCCTCAGTGGTCAGTTTGCTACTCCTGCCCCTCTCCTGCCTACCATCCTTCATGTGTATGCCCCTGCCACTCCCTCATGTGCCCTTTATTATGAGTGATGTGATATGTTATGTCATAAGCAGTGCATAATGGAGGGCAAGGTATAGTAATTGTTAGAAATTGGGTTTCTGGTTGGCAGATGTCTGCACCTTGTCCAAGGAGCAACCATAATCCTAGTATGGGTAAGTCAGGTACACACACTAAACTAAGATGTGCTCACCCTCTCGTATCTTGGCTAGGAGCAGGTAGGCCTAACTTAAGAGGCAATGTGTAAATAATTTGTGCAACACTTCAAACAGTAACACAGTGAAAACACCACAAAAAGACTCCACACCAAGTTAGAAAAATAGATTATAATTTTAAAAATAAAGAAGACCAAAGCAAGGAAAATCCAATAAGTAGAAGTCAGGATATGATTTTTTATAGAATATATGTGAAAATAGATCTTAAAAGTGATAAGCGCCTATTGGGATATCTGGCTACACTGGATCAGGACAAAGTCAAATGTTAAGGTCGCCAGTGAGGGAGTGCAGGCCAGGTAGAGGACCCACACAGGGCCCACTGAACAAAAGTACCTTAATCCTTGCCACAGCATTTGGTGCATCGATGGCCCCCATGCAGTTAGGGTGTTGCACCAGATTTCTTCACACAATTGCAGCAGTGCGTCGGTTCCGTTGAGCAAAGAGCCACTTTCAAGTCAATGTGCTGGGTTAATCTATGCTGGAGGGGTGATGCATTGATTTTCTCAATGCAGTAGAAATGTGTTGGCTCGGATGTGGTGGTTCCCGAGGCACTGCAGCAGTTCTGAGTATGATGTGCCGTTTTTTTCCATGCAACAGCGAAGATGCGCCAGTTCCAATGAAGATGCGTAGGTTCTGGTAATTGCAGCACTTTATACTCACTTTTAAGGGCCCTGGACTGGGTCAGTACCACTTGGCAGATCAAGACTTGCAGCAAGCAACGTTCAGGTGCTGTTTGTAGTTTGAAGAGAAGTCTTTGATTTCCCTGAGACTTCAGAACAGGAGGCAAACCAGCAAGCCCTTGGAGTCACTCTGGGTTCAAGTGAGATGGGTCCAGTCCTTCTTCAGCAGGGCGTAGGGCAGAAGGCAGCAAGTCAGCGCAGGAGAAAATCAGTTCCTCCAGAGCAGCAGTCCAGAGTGGCAGTCCTTGAACCAGCACAGCAGTCCTTCTTCCTGGCAGAGTTCTTCACAGGTCCAGCAGTGTACTGAGATGGTAGGGTCAGAGGTCTAGTACTTATACCCAGATGTGCCTCTGAAGTGGGGTGACTTCAAAGAAGACACTTTGAAGTGCACAGAGGACTTTTCTAGGACTGGATGGTAAACTCCTCTCTGTGGGCGTAGTTCATAGAGTTTTGCTACTATCTGCTGCACTTGGAACGCAGAGTTTGGCAAAAACTCTTCCTATGCCAGTGGAGTGGAGTTTACCAGCGTGCATGCAGCTCACCCCTACTAAAAGGAGGGATAAGTGACTAAGAAGGAGGGGCACTTTCTCTTAACCCTACACTTCGCTAAAAAATAAATGGCCCACCCCACAAACGCTGTCCAGCTACTCCGGAAGTGACACCTTGCAAGTGACTGATCTGAGCCACATGCAAACTCTGAAAGTACAGACTATGCTACAGGGGCACACTTGGACAGAGGCTAGATGCACTGCTCGCCTGGGTACTGCACAGCCATGAAGCATTGCTGGCCAGTCACCTGGTGTTGTCTCTACCAAGAGCTAAGCAGGCAGAGAGCTGCCACCCTGGTCACATGTCTGTCGCTGACAGGATCTGTGCCCCGGAGACCTGAGAACGTGGTACAGGCATGCTTTCTGCCCCTCTTAATCACTCCACAGTGGGCATTGCTATGGATGTGTGTACCCCAATGTTCGCTGTTGTGCTGTAAGCCCTACACTGCGAGGCCCTTTGCCATATCCTGCAGCCCTCACCCCTCAAGGATGCTGCTCCCTCTAGTTCCCATTCTGCTCCTACTCAGACCTGTCATCTCCATGTCCTGCACATCGAACTGCACCAGCTTCAGGGCCTGCTGGACTTCATTCACCTGGGAACGACGAGCTCCCCTCCCCATTGCCCTCCTGGGCTGTCAGCAATCATGTAAATGCAGAGGGAGCTGTATTTGCAAGTCTGTGGCACTACTGTGCGGCACCCCTTGCCATACAACATAGCCTTTACAATGTTTCACATGTCTCCTTCACACTGCCCTGCTGCATCCTCTGCTGTACGGCATTCCATGCCATGCAAGTCCTCCATGTACCCCACATCCATTCAGCATGCCCTGAACTGCCCAGTATAAGTGATAATGGCCTCCGCCCCTTGTGGCGCTCTCTGGCTTGCTGCACATGTGTTTTCCCTGTTGTATCCTCTGCTACTGGCAGTTTTATCTCTCCTGCTGTTCTGCTATGTCACCCTCGTCATACTATTGCCATGTTGCACTCCATCCCCACTTGTTGTGCTGCACCCCATCCCTGACTGTTGCGCTGCACACCATCCCTACCAGCTCCACTGCACCTCATCCATACCAATAGGGCTGCACCCCATACTATCTGTTGCACTGCAAGCTCTGCAGTACCATTCCATGCAGCGCTCTGTCACACTCGCCTAGGTGCACAAGCAACCTTGTATTTGGAGAGATTTGGCAACCCTATACCCAGAGTCCCATAATTCCCAGGCCCTTGCAAGAAACAAAGTTGATTGTTTTGCCCTTAACACCCTCCCTACTACATAACGAGCCTGTGTCACATTTAGGACCAGATGTATGAAGAAATGGCATTGCGAATCGCAAATAACGATATTTAAGAAATCGCTATTTCCGAGTCGCAATAGGCCATGTACCATAATGGGAATTGGAATTAGCAATTTCTTAAAAATCGCTATTTGTGGTTTGCGAGGCCCAATTACTGAATCGCAATTTGCATTTTCGCAAATTGCGATTCGGTAATTGAAAATCGCAAATTGCGAGAAATTTCGAGAAAGCACACCTGGAGGAGCCTGATGACATCACAAGCAGGAAGTGAGTTTCAGGTGCCACACTCAAACCAGCATCCAGAGAGAGTCAGCCCAGCCACACTGAGCAAAACTCTGAAGGAGGCAGCACACCTGAAGAACCATGGACACCTCAGCCCAAGGAAAGGAGAAGGGAGAAAGAAAGCAGAAGCTCAAATTTAGCGACCAAGAGCTGGAGGTGCTGACAGAGGAGGTGGTCAGGAGCCATGACCGGCTTTTTGGCAAAACCTCACTCCAGGTGCTGTAGAGTGAGATAAGGAGACTCTGGGCAGACATACAAACTAAGATCTGCGCTATTGGAGTGGCACAGTGCTCTGTCGAAGAAATTAAGAAGAGGTGGTACGACCTGCGGTCCCGTGCCAAGGAGAGGGTGGCAAGAAGACTGCAGGAGGCCAGGAGCACAGGAGGCGGTCCACCCACAGAGTCACCATCCACCCCGTTAGAGGGCCTAGTGGAGTCAACACTCCTCCCTGAAGCAGTCACTGGGGTCACAGAGATAGACACCTCTGGCACACCAAGTACCAGCAAAGGTATGTGCAATATTGAATTGTAACCCCATATGTGTATGCACAAAGCCCCTTAGGAATTAGCAAGTAATGTAAAACATTGTGAGAAGTAGTGCATTCCACATCTTAGAAGCAGCACAACAATGCATCATGGGAGTGGCAGTCCACAACCCAGAGCTGAAAGTAGCACATACAATGTATTTAAGTAGAGCGACACCCAGAGGAACACAACACCCACAACACAGTGAAGAAAAGTACCTATACCTTTATTACCATTGTGTGCCCTTACTTGTAACAAACATAACTGACATGCTGCATATTGTCATTGCAGGTGGGCCAGGCCTAGTAGCCACAGCATGTGCCAGCTTAGGGGAGACTGACACCCATCCAGCCTCAGACTCCAACACGAGTGGGTCTCTCACCATTGCGCCACTCCGACGCAGGCCTAGGGCACTGCCACTGCCAGAGCTCAGTCAGGACTCCGATGTGCAGCAGGAAGGGCCACATACACCATCCCCAACTGGCAGATGCACCCAGATGCAGGAGGCCAGTTCGCAGCAGACCACAGCACAACGCAGGATGACGACAAACACAGGTGCACAGGAGTATGAGGCAGGTGAGGGAACCTCCTTCTTTGGTGGCCTGGAAGCTGCTATGTTGCAGCAGCAGCGCCTGCAGAGCAAAAAGATCACTGGTTTACAAGAACAGATGCAGCAACACATTGCCAACATGGGGGGCCTGCATCACCAGCTGGAGTGCCTGAATGCAAATATAGAACAGCTGCATGAGGGACAGGTCCAGGCATCGCAGGACACAAGGGAGCTCACTTCTGCTGTGCGGAAACTATGCCAGGAGCTACGCCATGACAGGGTGAGCCACTGCAGGCAGGAGCGACGCTTCATGAACATGTTCGGGGGATCCTGTCGCTCTGTCAATAGGCTAGCTAATTCAACCTCACAGATTGCACTTCGTGCAGTGGCTGCACAGGTGGAGGCAGCACACCGCAGCAGGGATGTGGCTCACGGACTTGTCCAAATCACAAATGTGATAGACAACATCATGGGACACAGGTCAGCCACACCTAGGGCCAGACGTACCAAAGGATTTGACCCATTCTGTGTCTATCGGAAAAAGCTTTCGTACATATGGCCCCTAGTGAGCTTGGACTGGGGGACACGGAGGACACTTCCAGCCTCAGCAGCCTAGCTGTACCCCCAATGGACACCAGACGGCGCAGTGCCAGGCACAGCACTGCCACTGAGGCAGACAATCAAGGTGCCAGTGAGGCAACTGGGCACCCGAGTGGTGTGCGTGGCCGCCAGAAGTAACTGTAGCGGCCAGAGGGGTAATAAGTACACTATGAAGTAATAGTGCTTTACTCTGAACTTCTATTGTTTCTATTTTTTAACTCACTTTTGTTGGTATTCGTTGGACTAACATTACCTGACATTAAGGTAATACATTTACTTCACTACAGGTACATTTGTCAGTGCATTTGTATTATTAATACTTACATCTGAAATGATTGTGTGTGATGTCAGCATGTCTTTGCCTTCCCTCTGCTGCACTGGTCCTGTCTGCTGGCTGTATGGGTGGTATGGGATCATCATCCTCATCAGATTCAGCATCACATATTTCTACAGGTATGCCCCTGGTGGTAGCTATATTGTGCAAGATTGCACAAGTAGCCACTATTCTACATGTCGTCTCTGGGCTGTACTGTAGTGCCCCTCCACTTTTGTGGAGGCACTGGAAGTGACTCTTCAGCAGTCCAAAGGTGTGCTCCACCACGTTGTGGGTCGCCCTGTGTGCTGCATTCTATCTCCGTTCAGCAGGTGTTGCAGGATTGAGGTAGGGCGTCATCATGTAGATGTGCACTGCGTAGGCACTGTCTCCTGGAAGGGACAGAGGGTATGATGAGTAAGTGAGCCATCTTACATCAGCACGCCATCAATGCGCCAGTGTACAGAGGGAAAATACCTAGTAGATATCCTTCTCCAAACTCCCCAGCTAGCAGTCTTGTGTGAATGCTGCTATGGCGAAAGATGTACGAATCATGTGTGCTCCCTGGGTACCTGGCCACGAGATCAGTAATGATGTAGGAGGCATTGCATATCACCTGTATATTCATTGAATGTTGGTATTTACGGTTGCGGTACACATGCTCTGTGGATAATGGTGGACAGATTGCAACATGTGTTCCATCTATGGCACCTAGGACGTGGGGGAACTGTGCTATCTGGTAGAAATCTATTTTTGTCTGCTGTATATTCTGTGGGGTGTGGGGAAATCTGATGTACTGGTGTATCCTGCTCAGCATGGCATTGATAAATGCATTGAAAAATCTAGAGAGGGTACTCTGTGATACCCCTCCAGCTGGTGCTATGACCCCTTGATAGCTCCCTGAGGCGAGTAGGTGGAGGGAGCATAATACCTGCACATGGGTGGGTATGCTATGAGTCCTTTGTGTTCTGCGCTGCAGGATGGGTCGTAGCTCAGCTATCAGATCAAGTATCATGGCTGAGTTCAACCTATACCTCTCAAATATTTCCTCCTCTGTCTGGTTAAAAAGTGTAATGCGCACTCTGAAAATGCGCTCCTGTCTCCTCCTCCCTCTCCTCAAACCTGCCAGGATCCTCATTCTCCTCGCCATGACGTAGAGTGCAGCCATTGTGGAAAAGAGTCTGAGGCATTCTGGGTCTCTTTATATAGGTTACACCTGGTCACCACCTGGTTTCACTTAGTGGTATTTTGCATGTGCAAAATTACATTCTGCGAAAAATCGCAATTTGCGATTTTTTGATGCATCGAATTGTGACTTGGATTTTGCGAATCGCATTTTGCGCCTCGCAATTTCCTACTGGAAATACCGAATCGCAAAATGCGACTCGCAAAACCAGGTCGCAACGCAAAAAAATCAGAATTTTTGCGATTTCTTATTTTTGGTCTGTGAATGCCTTTCACGCATCGCAGACCATGTTTTTGCATTCGCAAACGGCCGATTTTTGTGATTCGCACCGTTTGCGAATGCAAAAAAGTTTCATACATCTGGCCCTTAGTAACTTTTAAACAAAGTAGTATTTCTGTTTTTCAAGAAGGCGGGCCTGTTTCACTGCACTTCAGGAGCAGACCTATTGCATTTCATTTAGCAAACACTGATTACTTTTTCAATTGTTTTGTTTAGTATTAATTGTTTTTGTAATGCTAGTCACATTGTGCTTTTAGCAGATATTAGAAATAACTTATATTGAAAGGGAGCACCAGAATCTGGAAGCAGGTGAACAACTTGCTCCATATAACAATTCCACATGGTCAAATAACTTAGAGCAGCTGAATTACAGTTTAGCAAAATATGTCTTTGCTTGTAAGCAAGAAGCCTTTGTGTAGACTGAAATAATAGCTGGACTGAAATAATAGCTGGACTCGGGTCTCACCTCAATGGGACTGTTGTTGAGAGAAAAATGAAGAAGATCCTTGAAAACGCCGCAGCCCTTCAGCTGCGTAAGGGGCGAAACGTGTTGGCTGTGTTGTCACCAAATCCTTAGCATCAAAGAATAATTCTTAATTTTGGGTGGATTCTTTTATTCATTTTTCCCAAACCCTTGAATCTGAGGAATAATTGGTCCAACCCTCAATGAGGGATCTACCCTGAAATGAATATGGGTATTATGCAACAGAAGGGCTGAACTGGACCATAGAGCAAAGCAGTTTAACTTGTGGCTGTTGTTGTGTTGGTTTGCTGACAAGCAGGGGAGGCCAAGCAATACTCCGCTCCTGATACTCTGCAGAATTCTGCCTAGTTTCTTGGTAACTTTGCACAATTTTGTGGAGTGAAGCTCCGCCCATACCTAGGGCCTGATTACGAGTTTGGCGGTCTTGAGACCTCCAAACTTGTGGTGGCAATCGGACCCCTGAAATCCTGGCAGTCCGAACGCCACATAACAGCCCTGGCGGTTGGACCACCACGGGACTGCTGCCACCACCAGGATCATGGATCCCAGTGGGTTGGCGGCAGTCGGAGTCATGGTGAGCCACGGTGGCATTGAGTTCAGCACTGCCATGCTGATCAAGAGTCCACATTCCACCAGCCTTTTCATGGCGGCTTCCCTGCCGTGAAAAGTTTGGTGGAAAGGCAGTGCAGTGACCCCCCTGGCCAAGGACCTCAGAATGCATACTGTCTGCTACAGCAGACAGTGTGAATTCCCAGGGTGCTGGGGGCACTTTCTGTGCAACGGCATTGGACTCGCTCCCTGAGGAGCTAAGGCCAATGCCGCTGCAATATTTCTACTGGCTGACTGGTGGAAACCTTCTAACATGGAGGTCTCCACTGGTCAGCAGTGAAAACATCGTAATTGGGCCAGGGGGAGACCTCCAGCTCTGCGGCGCTGTCCTCCCCATGGGTCTGCGTGCAAACGGCTGGTCCGCCAACCTCGCAATCAGGCCCCTAGTCTTTTTTTTCTGCCCTTGCTCCAGACTCATTAAAGGGGGTTATGTAGCCCTTTGTCTTGCAGGAGAACACTGCCTATTCAGGTGTAAGTGACAGCCCCTCCCACCCATCCTGCCCAGGATGGGCATTCGGGATGTTGATGGCCCATCAGTAACAGCTAAGCTCCCTTAGTGTGTGGCTGTCTGGAGGGAATGCACGAAGCCTAGCTGTCATGCAGGCCCAACCTGTATTTGAGACATGCTGCAGGCACACAGAGCTAAGAACAGGAAAATGGCAACTTTCTAAAAGTGGCATTTTCAAAATTCTAACAATAAATCTGTGTTTACCATTAAGGAGGATTGATTATTACAATTCTATAGGTACTAAGCATGACAAGTAGTCTTTTTTAATTAGTAATTACAGCTTTTTTAAATGCAACAAGGAACCTCCAAGAGAGGGGTAGGCCTTACAGTAGTGAAAAACACATTTGGGGGGTTTTCACTACCAGAACATGTAAAATCTAAAATTACATATCCTGCCTTTATAACACCCTGCCCCACAGGCTACCTAGGGCATACACTAGAGGCAACTTATATCTAATAAAAGGGGTGTTTAAGGCTTGGCAAGAGGTTTTAAATGGCAAGTTGACATGGCAGGGTAATTGCACATACAGGCCCTCATTATGACAAAGGCGGTATTGACCGCCTACAGCCGCGGCGACAGCCACCAAAATAACGTCGCCGAAGCTACCTGCCGTCCCCCATGTTGAGACCGTATCCGGAATTCTGCCAGAAGGATGGTGGAATTCCGGCTGCAGCCATGGCGGCAGATAGTGGTAAGGTGGCACTGCTGCCAGCAGCAGCGCCACGCCAGTACACCACCGCAGACCGTACCATGACACATGATATGGCCTGGCAGTGTTCTGCTTGTGGACGCTGCTGCAGGCAGCAGCGCACCGTCCCGTCTCCTGCTGGAGGACCACCTGCAATCAGGTAAGTTGGGTGTTCCGACAGGGTAGGGAGTGGGGGTGTTGTGTGGGGGTGTGGGTGTATGTTTGTGTGTGCGTGCATGCAGGTGTGTGGTGTGTGGAATGCGTGTGTGCATGCATGGTTGTGAGTGTGCATGTATGTTGTGTTGTGTGAATGCGTGGGTGCTTGTATGCATGTGTGTGTGGATATGTGTGTGAATGGATGTATGCATGCATTAGTGAATATGGGTATGAGTGTGTATGCGTGTATATGATGGTGCATGAATGTGCGTGTCTGTCGTGGGGGGGTCTGGAGTGGGAGGGAGAGGGTGTGGGAGGACTCTGGGGAGGAGGCGGGGAGACCTCTATCAGTGACAGGGAAGGGATTCCCTGATAGTGCCTAACACCATGGTTTTCGTGGCGGTAAGGAAGCCACGAAAACCATGGAGGTAGGTGGGGTCATAATCCTGCGGATGGGACAGTGACGGTCGCCTGGCTGGAGACTGAAGTCTCCAGCCTGGCGGCTGTTACCGCACTGGCGGACGGAGTGGTACATTGGCGGTTGGGCTTGAGCTAAACAGCCAATGTCATATTTTGGGGAGCAGTACCGCTAGCCTGTTGGCAGTACTTTTCTCCAAAATACCACCGTCCGCCAGGGTCGTAATGAGGGCCACGGACTCTGCAGGGGCAGGCCTGAGACATGTTTAAGGGCTACTTGAGTGGGTGACACAAGCGGTGCTGCAGTCCTACTAGAAGCAATTCATTCACAGGCCCTGGGCACATGTAGTGAAGTAAACTAAATATGTCAATTGTGGATGTACCAATCAAACCATGTTAAGAGGGGAAAGCACATGCACTTTAGCACTGGTAAGCAGTGGTAAAATGCTCAGAGTCCTAAGGCCAACAAAAAGAAATCAGACAAAAATGTGAGGCAAACAGGCAAAGTGTTTGGAGGAAGGCCAGCGAAAGGCTGTCAGATCTAACATGTGTCCCTCCCAGCTGAAAGTGGCGAGAACTACCCAAACTTCTGGGAGTTCTCATCACTAAGGTGAAGAACTTAGAGAGATCATCGGCATTGGCCAGGTGTGATCCAGGTCTGGGTTCCACTGTAAAGTCCATACCCTTTAGGGAGATGGACCACTTAAAATTTTTTGAATTTGCACACCTCATTTGCATTAGCCACCTCAGGGGCCTGTGGTCTGTCTAAATCTGGAAGTGAATTATCACCAGATATGTCCAGACCACAGCAAAGGCTTCACTTTCAATAGCACTCCACCTCTTTTCCCTGGGAAGTAATCTCCTAGAGATTAAAACTATAGGTTGGCTAGACCCTCATCATTAAGTTGTGAATGTACTGCCCCTATGGCATGCTCTGAGGCATCAGTTTGAACAATTAATTCCTTGGAAAAGTGTGGCGCCTTGAGCACGGGGCTGTGCACATGGTCTGGTTTAGGAAGTCAAATGCTTTTTGTCAGTCCTCTGTCCAAATCACATTTAGGACCTGCTTCTTCGAAGTGAGCTCTGTCAAAGGGGAAACAATGGTACTATATCCCTAAACAAACCTCCTGGCATTTACCTCAGTCTGGCATTTGGGAAGCTCCCAGGCCACGATAGTCTGTACCTTACCCCTGCCCACCTGGTGTCCCAAGTACACCACAGACCCCTGCACCATCTGGCACTTGCTGGCCTTGATAGTCAGGCCTGCCCTGTTGCAGGGCCTGAAGCACTTCCTGCAGGTGAAACAGGTGATCCTTCCAGCTGCTACTGAAGACCACCTTCATCCAAGTAAGCAGCACTGATGGCCTCCATACACCCCAAGACGTAGTTCACCAACCACTGGAAGGCAGCAGGAGCATTCTTGAGTCAAAAGTGCATCACTTTTAACTGATAGTGGCCCTCTGGAGTGGAGAAGGCTGACCTCTCCTTGGCACCTTCAGTTAGGGCAATCTGCCAGTATCCTGAAGTAAGGTCAAACGTACTCAGGAACTGAGCACCTCCTAACCTATCAATCAGCTCTTCCACCCGGGGGATGAGATGACCAGCAGTCTTGGTGACTGAATTGAGCCCCCTGTAATCTAAACAGAACTTGTGGTCAGATGTAGTGCCTGGTAGGGCAGCCTTTGGTACCAGCACCACAGGGCTGAACCAGGGGCTACTGGAAGGTTCAATCGCCCCAATTCCATCATCTTGGAAACCTCATCATTGATGCTGGTCCTCACTTTATCGGAGAGCCTTAAGATTTCATTCTTGACAGGGGAGATGTCTCCTGTGTCAATATCCTGTGTACACAGGTGAGTAATCCCAGGACTGAGGGAAAACAGAGCAGAGAGTTGTCCCAGCATCTGGTAACAATCTCTCTCCTGTTTGGAAGTCAGAGAAGGGGAAATGTTTACACCTACCACTAACCCATCCTTCTCTTTGGAATCTAGAAGGTCAGGGAGATGTTCAATCTCATCCTTACCATCTGTCACCAGGAACATGTTGACCTCTGACCTCTCATAGTGGGGTTTGAGGCAGCTGATATAAAGGACCCTTAGGAGGTGTTTGGGGGTCTTGAGGCCCACCAAGAAGGTGGCTCCCCATCCCTCTCTATCGCCTGATAGGGTCCTGTCCAATTATCCTGTAGGGCCCTGGTTTCCATTGGCTCCATAACACACACTTTTTACGCAGTTTGGAACTCCGTAGGGGTAGCTGTTTGGTTATATCACTGCTTCACTGCCTCCTGGCTGGCCTCTGAGTTGTCAGAAGCTTGTTTCCACAACTTGGCCATCTGACTTCTGAAGGACAGCATGTAGTTAACTGCATCTGGGGTAGGTTTTCATGGAGCTTGCTCCTGAACCCTCTTTCACCAGACTGAGAGGTCCCCTTGAAGGATGGCCATCTAGTAGCTCAAAAGGGCTGAATCCAGCCCCCTTCTGTGGAATCTCTCTGTAAGTAAAGAGTAGGCAGGACAAGAGGACATCCCATTTACCCCTCTGGGCCTCAGGCAGGACCTTTATCATTCCTGTGAAGGTCTTGTTTAATCGCTCAATAAGTCAGTTTGTTTGGGGATGGTGGGGTGTGGAAAACTTATAGGCAACTCCACATTCTCTCCACATTGAAGGCATATAAGCAGACATGAAGTTGGTGCCCTTGTCGCACACCACTTCTTTGGTGAAACCCATCCAAGTAAAAATACCCATTAGGGTCTTAGCCACTGCGGGTGCAATTGCATTCCTCAGAGGTATGGCCTGTAGGTATCTTGTGGCATGATCCCCCAGAACAAGAATAAACCTGCAGACAGAGGCTGTCTGGGATTCAAGAGTCCCAAAAATGGCAATGCACACCCTTTCAAAGGGGGTGCCAATGACAGGTAAGGGATCCAGGTGAGCTTTCAGCTTCTGCACTGTCTTCCCACGGTCCTGGCAAGTGATGCAGGTCCTACAGGAGGTATCTGAAGAAACTTTCATCCAGGGCCAGTAAAAGTGGGGGACAAGCCTGGCAAAGGTCTTGTCCTAGCTCAGATGTCCTACCAGTGGTATCTTGTGAGCGAGCTCCAGTGCGAAAGCCCTGTAGCCGGGGGGGGGGGCAGGAGACCTTGTTGCCCCATGCACAGGTACCTTAGTCTCACAATGCAGGAGGTTGTCTTCCCAGGAAATGCAGTGACTACCAGAGGCATCATCTGCTGTCAGAGCTTCTGCCTGTTGCCTCATACCCTCCGAGGCTTGGCACTCCCTCTGTGCCTTGCAGAATTCCCCCTTGCCGGGTCCTCCTTCCACTTGCCATCCAGCACGTTTAGGTAGGATACCAAGGGAAGTTATGTCCTTGCCACAAGGCTTTGGGGCCACCTCCTCTGGAGCCCCATCCACCTCAGCTGGGAGACATTCAGGGCCTGCCCTTTCTCCTTTTGGCAGCTATCTGGGCCATTCTTCCAGGTTCCTGACTTCCTTGACTCCTTTCGTAGGTATCCATGACCCTAGTAGTTGCACAAATCCACTCAAGTAACCCTAGCATTTCAAGGTATGACCTACGCTCCACTTCCTTCCAGGTAGTGTGCTCAAGGTCACTCTGTAACAAATAGCCAACAGGCATCGCAGGGCTCATTGCAATTTTCAGAAGACCTGAGACCTCCCCCCTCAAAGGGAGCAAGGGCCACTGGATAGTGACCCTCACAGTTGTCGGCTACCACAACCTGGTTAAATGTATTGGGTATAATTTGCTCTAGGGTCACCAGCTGACTCCTTACCATAGTCATGCTGGCTCCTTTGTCCATCAGAGCCTCAACACCTTGCCCATTGATGGTAGCCCATTGCTTGTACTTTGCAGTGTTAGAGGGAACATATATTTTTGAATCATCTCCTCCTCAACCAAGGACACTCGGGTATCCTCTCTGAGTGCCCCTTCACTTACTGAGACAAACCCCTCTCCAAGTACTATGCTTATCACCCCTGGTATCATTCCTATGGTAGGAGGTGGTAGTCTGTTTTGGGCAGGTGGAATCCTCTTTGTAGTGCCCATACTCAAAACGCTCATAGCTCTTTTTCTGTGGGCCAGATTGGGAATGGGACCCTTTCCCCTGTGAAGTGTTTTTGGGGGCCTGAAGAGAACTCCTTCTTTTTATCTCCCCCTTCTACTTCTGGTGGTAACCCTGACCACTTTTTTGGAAGACTTCCTTCTTGGATACTCTGGTAATGCCCCAGATGTCCGCCTCCTCAGCAAATTTCCTGGGGACAGTCAGCTTACTTTCAACCAGGTGTTGGTGCAGCTCTGGAAAACAAGTATCAAGCATGTCCTCCTTCAAAATCAAGTTGTACAGCCCAATATAATCATCAACCTTGCTGGCCCTCACCCAGCCCTTCAGTGCCTTGCTTGCATAATCAAGGAAGTCCACCCATGTCTGTGAAAATATCTTGTGGCTGCCACTGAACCTCTGTCTAGACTTTTCAGGGATCAGCTCAAATTTGTTGACTGAAATGGCCTTTATGAAGGTGAACGGTGTTTGATACTCTACTTCTAGAGTTAGGAGTGTATCCCTTCCCACTGTGGGCATAATTATCCACAAACCATCCCCTAGGTCACCTCAGAAACCTTGTGCACCCTATGAAAAACTTCATAAGTGGAGAACCATTTGTCAGTGTCATCCCCCACAACAAAACTGGGCACCATATCTTTTGAGATGCAGACATTCCTTTCCCCAGTAGACACTATAGACATGTTGCCACAATTATTGCTGGAACCCAACTGCTGGGATCCATCTCTCTGAGATTGTGCTCATGGGCCATTCTACACTCCTCCATGGCCTGTTTCCTCTCCTTTAGAGCCTGCTCCTTCTCCAATTTGGCAAGCTCCAGCCTTAACTTTCTCTCCTCCCTCCTGCCCTCCAGCTCCTCTGGGGACAGGTTCCTGGATGACTCACTGTTTCCTGCACGTGGATGGACTCCTTCCCCAACAGGTTGTATGTCAAGACTCTTAGGCAGGTCCTGTTCCAATTTCACCTCCAATTCTGACCCCGCATCCTCATTGTCTATGTGGGTCTGGTGGGCCTCTGCCCGTGCTCTCAAAGCCTTCTTGGGCTCTGCCTTCATAGTGTTCCTGTTAACAAGCAACCTCTTCTCCTGGCAGAACCTCTTCAGCTGGGCAACTGTGTAGCTCTCTAGGTTGGCCAGCTTAAATTCCATCCTGGCAGGTGGGGTCACAGACACAACGTAAAAAATGAGAATAGGGAAAATTTGGAAAAATAAAAAGAGTCAGGGAGAATTGATTCGAACTGGTGTAGAAATGGATTAGTAGTGTACTCCAAGTCACTGTATGGCACTGCATAAACACAAGTGCTATCCTCACCGCTGACCATCAATGTTAGAAATGGGTTTCCGGTTGGTAGAGGCAAGCACTATCCTAGTCCGGGTAAGTCAGATACTTGTGGTATCTTACTTACCCTGGGTGAGTCAGTAACTTGTGCTTACTCTCTGGTAGCTTGGCACAGAGCAGGCATGCTTAACTTAAGAGTCAAGGTGTACAGTATTTTTGCAACACTTCAAACATTAGCACAATGAAAATACCACAAAAGACCCCACGCCAAGTCAGAAAAATATATTAGATTCTTATACATAAACAAGAACCAAATGACAAAAATCCAATAAGTTGAAGCCACGATTTGAATTTTTAAAGAATATATGTGAAAGTAGAGCTTAGAAGCAATACTCGCCTACGGGGGTATCTGGTCGCATCGAAGTGGGACAAAGCAAAGAGTTCTGTCGTAAGAACGTTTTGAACCCAACTTGTTCACCCCAGTTTTTAGATGCATTTTTCTTTTTATATTTGATTTTTTCTAGCTAAGCTAATTTTAGCAATGATTTTTAGAGGCATTTCTTGCACAATAGTTTTCTAGGAATCTGTGGCACAAGTTGTTTGTTCAATTAGCCTTTGCATTACACACACTCGCTACTTTCTGTTCAAGGCTAGGAACACTGTACACAATATCCTAGTTCCTATGCTGCCCATTCAGGAGACAGCTTCTAACATCTAGACACATCATTAAATCAGAGCTGTGCTTCCCAAATAGTATGGCTTTATTATATAAATAGTGTACTGACGTGGAAGGGGCAGAGGGGATTCCAGCCCAACCATTCTGGGACAAATGCTGTGCGACATGCAGCTTTGTGGCGCTTTCTACCAGTCTCCTCAGAGGATTGCCTTCTCCACCACATGCCAACTCCTACCACAGTTTTCAACTATGGAGTTGGGGCTAATCCTTTAGATCAGGCCAGGCAGAAGGGTACACCGGCTATGTTATCAGCACAGACTTAGGTTTAGGTAGGAACCTCTACAACCTCTAGACCCATATTCAATATTGTTGATTGTTTATCTTCTTTACCAGGTTTGTATGGTTGATTTCTTTGCTTTCTGCCTAATTTTCACAGCTCACTCTCTATAAGCCAGAGTGTGATTGTTTCCATAAATGTATTAAAAACCCATCTTGCATCTTTTATGTCTCACCTTGGCATGCATGAGTAATGCCATGGGAGTCAGAGTGCCATGTTCATGTTAGCATAATCACCTTCCACCCCAGTAGGTTTGGAGATTCGGGTGAGGCCCTGTGAGCTGGCAAAGAGTTGGGACGGTATCATTTGATGGTGTGGCTGGACTCAGTCTCCCACATTCTGTAGTTCTGCTGCCCTAAATCTGAGTAGGAACTGTATAACAGTCTAGGTTGTCCGATATGGAGCCCAGGTGGGCTACAGGACCCATGCAGGGCACGCTGAGCAAAAGTGCCTTAATCCTTGTCGCAGCACGAGGTGCATCGATGGTCTACACGCAGCTGGGAAGTTGCAACGTATTTCTTCACGCAACTGCAGAAATGCATTGGTTCCACTGAGTAAAGTGCAGGTCTGAGTGTGACGGTTCTGAGTATGATGCTAAGGGTTAATCCACACTGGAGGGGGGTGATGCATCAATCATCTCCATGCAGTGGCCATAATGTGTTGGTTTCGAAGCAGTGTTTCCCGAGGTGATGCAGTGGTTCAGAGTGTGATGAACCAGATTGTTCCAGGCAATTGTGAGGATGGGTCAGTGCTGATGAAGATGAGTGGATTCTGGTGGTTGCAGGAATTTATACTCACTTTGAAGGGCACTGGACTGGGTTGACACCACTTGGCAGAGCAAGGCTTGCAGCAAGCAAAGCCCAGGTGCTGTTTGAAGAAAAGTCTTTGATGTCCCTAGGGCTTCCGAACATCAAGCTCTTGGAGTCACTCTGAGTTTAAGTGAGATGGGTTCTGTCCTTCTTCAGTATGGCAGAGGGCAGCAGGCACCAGGGCAACAAAGCAGAAAAGCATTTCTTCCAGAGAAGCAGTCCAGAGTGGCAATCCGTGTAGCAGCCCAGCAGTCTTTCTTCCTGGCAGAGTTCTTCACAGGTCCAGCACTATACTGAGTTGGTAGGGTTAGATGTCTAGTTAGTATACCCAGTGGTGCCTCTAGAGTGAAGGTGATATCAAAGAAGGCTCTTTGTAGTGCACAGTGGTGCTTTCCTCCTTCCCTAGCTCTGGACTCACTACAGGGGGTATTGATGAAGGACACTGCTTATTCAGGTGTGTCAGCTCATCCTATCCATCCTGCCAAGGATGGGCAATCTAGATGTTGATGGCCCATCAGTCACACCTAAGCTCTTTTTCTGTGTGGCTGTCTGGACAGAATGCACAAAGTCCAGCTGTCACTCAGCCTAGATGTGTATTGGCGACAAGGTGTAGGCACACAGAGCTAAGAGCAGAAAAATGCCAACTTTCTAAAAGCTTAGCAACACAAAAAGATGGACAGAGTGCTGAAACTTTTCAAACACTCATCCCAAGTCATAGATCTGGATTTAATTCATCGTTCTTTTGCTCACCATGCCACCCCAGTTTGGAGCCAGCCATATGCAAATCAGTCTTGACCCTGTTCCCCATGGGAATAGTCCAGCCCAAGTAGCCAGGCAAGGTTCTCCCTAGACTAGAAACAAGCATCTTGAGACCAGTTTCAGGATATCATCCTTCATTAGCTAAGCTAGCTTAAATCCACTGGCACAGTAAGCACAAGACACATGTCTGGGCATACCCTTGTCACTTAAGGCAACTTTAGCAACACAGGAGGATGATGGACGGAGTGCTGAAACTTTTCAAACACTAACTCCCAGCCATATATTTTGGTTCAATTCATTGTTCTTTTGCTCACCATACCTCCCAGTTTGGACCCAGCCATATGCAAATCAGCCTTGACCATGTTCCCAGAGGGAACAGTTCAGCCCAAGCTGCCAGGCCAGGTCCTCAGAGGGCCAGAAACAAGCTCCTGAGACCAGTTTCAGGGTATCTCCTTTAATCAGCCAGGCTAGCTTGAATCCAGTGGCACAGAGAGCAAGGGATGCTTGTTTACTGCCCAGGGAGGACCTAGCCTGGCAGTTTGGACTGGACTGTTATAATGAGGAACAGGGTCAATAATTATTTGCACATGGCTGAGGCATGGTTGCGACATGTGAAAGGGCTAATTGAGTGGGTAGCACAAGCAGTGCTTCAGTTTCACTAGTTGCATTTCGTTTATAGGCTCTGGGCACATGTTGCCTACTTTACTAGGGACTTATAAGCAAACTAAATATTCCAATTGTGGATGTACCAATCAGACTATGATTAGAGAAGACAGCACATGCACTTTAGCAATTTTTAGCAGTGGTAAAGTCTCAGAGTCCTAAGGCCAACAAAAAAGAAATCAGCAAAGAGGTGAAGCAAACCAGCAGAACGTTTTGGGAAAGACCACCCTAAGACGGTCTGGTCTAACAGTAAGTTTACTAAACTATAATTCCATATTTTATTTGTTTTGTGTTGTTTTTCACATTAGAATTTACCTCATTAGAACACATAACTATAATGTGATTTTTATCTATTGGTTTATTCTGTATATTTCCGTTTTTTTATCAAACTTTCTAATTGTTTTTACATTGAGCACAGAAAAAAGAGACAATGATACTAACTGTCAACAGAATTATGTCACAAAGACATGGCCAATTGGGATTATTGTTTCATTCTGGAGTATGGTGTCTCTGTAGTGTGCCCAAGACAGCATCTCTACATTGTCATCGCTTATTATTTCAAATGTAATGATGGTTTAAACCCCAAAGCTCCCCAACCCCCCCAACAAAACACTTTGAACACTAGTGCATGAGGGTAATGCCAACAGATAAACATGTTAGATTGTGGATTTCAGGATGTATGGATGGTTCAGTGGTCAGGATCCAGGATATATCACGTTCAAAGGCAGCATGCCGTTAGTGGGCCATGCTATATTTGAAATAGATGAAGTGCCCTGGTTCGGGTGGGGCAAGCATACAATAGTAAATGTTTGGCTATCTATTCCACGATAGGGCCCCATGTGTACTTTACGTTTTTGTGTTTTTCGAGAACAATGTCACGTCCTCTCCATTGTGACTGCTTGCCAAAGCCATGCATGCAACTGGGACTGGGAGGGCACCCCCTTTTTTTCCATGCTGCTGCTTGTTAGAAATGGAGTTTCTGTTTGGCTAGGGTATGCACCTCAGCCAGGCAGAACCTACCCACTCTAGTCAGGGCTTGGGAGTTACACGTCCAAGATAACCCCTGCTCACCCCCTGGTAGCTTGGCACGAACAGTCCGGCTTAAACTGGAGGCAATGTGTAAAACATTTGCACAACACACAACACACAACACACGTGACGCAAAATACACACCACAAAGTAACACAACACTGAGCTATGTAAAAATAATCTGTATTGCACAAAACATAATTAGACCAATATTACACGTAAGTAATACCCTGCTACCTTAGCAGTTGTCAGAGGTTACACAAGTTACTAATACTCTGCACGAATATGCAGTTGTCACATTAGAACACATAAGTACTCAGGATTCTGCAACATAAGCAGTAGTCAGGAATTATAGTAAAGGTATATGCACTTGTCATGAACAATTCCTAAATACCCATGAAAGGAACATTAGAGAATATACCACAAGTCATATACCTACATATCAGCTAGACATGCCTAGACAAGGAACATTAGCACATATATGTATCACCAGTAAACAGGTAGGAAATAGCAAACATCTGTACATCTATATTAGGCTCCTGGAGCCTAGTCTTTAGAGAGTACCTGTTGGCTGGTGGAAAAGGCACTTCCAGTGCCTAGAGATGAACACGGGGGCCCCCGGCGCTCCTGGGCGCACCACGGAGGCCAACCTCGTGGTGGTGGGCCTGCCTCTGCCTCCTCACACCCTGTCCGTGAGGTGGGGGACGGGCGTCGCCCAGCAACAAGTTGCGGCTAAAACTGGGAAGGGACCTCCGGCGAGGTCTCCTTTCCCGAGGCCGGCGTGAAGGAAAAGCTGCCAAAATGCAGGAGCGTTCTGCTCCTTGGGCAGAGACCAGAGAAGGGGCACTCCCCGCGTCCAGCAAGTTGTCTGGTGAGCTCGGACCCCTCCGGGGGCCCGAAGAAGCACTTGCATGCACCTGAAGCGGTGCATGAGTGTTTGGGAGCTGTTCCCGGCAGTCAGGGCGCTTCCAGGAAGAGAGGAGGCAGCTGGTGCCCCTGCGGCGCTCCTAGGAGTGGACCGTGACCCGGGGGCGCCGCTAGGAGCGCGCCGGCTCCAATTGAGGTCTCTGTGCCCCGGGGGCACTTAGCTGAGCGCGGACCTCACGCTAATGATAGCCCAGTAACCCGGGTTGCGGCGGTGATTCGGAGGGCAAAAATAAAGCGTTTTGAAAGCGCTAATGCCCATCTGAGGCCCGGGCTGCGGCGGTGATCTTTTGCAGCAATTTTTAAGGTTCCCAATACATCGCTTTTCACAGTGCTCAGGTCAAATCTGCAGCCTGGGCTGCGGCAGTGATTTTTCCTTAATAACAAAAGAGCGCCCTTTGGAAAGCGCTGTGGGCAAAGTGGTAGAAGGGTTGGCAGGTGTGAGGGGCCACAACACCCTGCCCCTGGGAGCAACCAAAACAAGAAGAAGAACAGGGCTGGTGGGCCCAGCTACAGGCCAGCATAAGGGGTGCAGATGGTGGCAGTTCCTCCCAGTGACCAGGCAGGTCACAGGTCAGCACAACAGCAGCAGTCCAAGGTGGTTTCCTGGTGGATCCATTTGTGTCCAGTTTCAAGTTCCAAGAATGTTCAAATTGTGGGGGAAATTCCCCTGTACTTATAGTCAGTTTTTACAGTGTTTCACAATGGTAGGGAGAGGAGGTTCCAGCCAGTTACAACTGGTTCTGGGAGCGGCCCCTCTCTCCTTTCAGCACAGGCTCCAAACATTAGTGGGGGGTTTACAACCCTATTGTGTGAGGCCAGGGCACAGTCTTTACAAATGCAGGTGTGCCCCGCCTCTCCCTTCTCTCAGCCCAGGAAGGCTTTACAATATGTAGATGCACCTCTGTGTCACCCCCATCCTCCCTGTGTTCAGGCTGTCTGAGAAGTATGCACAAAGCCCCAACTGTCAGTCTGCCCAGATGTTGATTGGAGACAAGCTGTAAAACACCAAAGTCATAAGCACAGATAAATGTGCACTTTCTAGAAGTGGCATTTCTGTTATAGTAAAAGAAAATACACCTACACCAGTAAGCAGCGTTTCTCACCACTATCACAACCATACCAAACATGCCTACGCTACCCCTCATAAATCAGACAATACCCCTTACACATAAGGCAGGGCATTTCCAATGCAATCCTATGGGAGGGCAGCACTCACAGCAGTGAGACACCAAGTTAGGCTGTTTGTCACTACCAGGACAGGCCACGCAACATGGCACATGTCCTGCCTTCTACATACATGGCACCCTGCCCAAAGGGCTAGCTAGGGCATACCTTAGGGGTGACTTACATGTAGTAAAAGGGGAGTTCTGGGCCTGGCAAGAAAATTTAGATGCCAGGTCCCTGTGGCAGAAAACTGCGCACACAGGCTCTGCGCTAGCAGTTCTTAGATAGGTTTGACAGGCTACTTCAGTGGGTGGCGCAAGCAGCGCTGCAGGCCCACTAGTAGCATTTAATTTACAGGCCCTGAGTATAGGAATACCACTTTTCAAGGGACTTATAGGCAAATTAAATTTGCCAATCAGATATAATCCAATCATAACAAATTTGTAAGAGAGAGCACATGCACTTTAGCACTGGTTAGCAGTGAAAAAGTGCTCAGAGTCAAAACGTCAGCCAACAAAGGTCAGAAAAATAAGGAGGGAAAAAGCAAAAAGTCTGGGGAATGACCCTGTAAAAGGGCCAGGTCCAACACTGCCTATGCAAGTTTAGCGGCATACAGGCAAAGACATATAAACGCTCAGTCACTGGATGTTTGGTGGTGAAGAGTCATTGTGCAATCCCAGTAGGGCAAACTCCAGAGTGTTTGGGATGGGGTATCACAAAATGTTGTCAATCTGGGCCAGAATTTCAGATCAGAATGGGTGAATTGTAGTCCCTCCAGATATGACAAAAGTCTCCTAACAGTCCGCGTCCTTTCAAGCAAAGATCTGATGTGTGTGTAAGGATTATTTTGAGCTGTGTAGGGTAACTGTATCCTTCATAGAGCAGTTTGTAGTCTGCTTCCCTCAGGGATTGCTTTTTCTAGCGTTTGCTCCCAAAAAGCAATATGGCAAAGTTACGGAAAGATCAGGGTCGAGAGCAATAAAGAATAGATATACGAGATACAGCCCCAAGCTCCCCTCGCTCACTTGACTAATTGTTCAATGTGGGTAAGCTCTCTAGTGGCTGCGTCTCTCATGATCAGATGTGATATCCAATGTTTTAACTGTGTATAGTGATATCGTTCTGCATCTGGGAGATGGAAGTCCCATTGGCAATTCTCAAAAGTTCAAATGTCCCAGCCATCAAAGAGATCAGAGATAGTGAGTCAATCCCCCCCTCTCCATAAATTGAAGGGCACTGGTTTGATGGCTGGTGTAAATACTGGATTATAGTGAATTGGGTATATTGGGATAAGAATGTGTCAGGAATAAGGCCAGGAGCGGTCCAGGTCTCGCCCAAAATTCCGCTGTGTAACTCTGCGGCGCTTTATGCGCACCACTGGTCATCCCCGCTTGTTCCAAGAATGGCCATCAGCGTTGTTTGCCCTGTGGTAAAGCTCACGTAGCTGCAGGTTCAGGACATTGGGGGTCAAGATGCACTTATCAGTGTTATCCTATGAAAGGACTACATTTCCCATGTTTTTAGAGGCAGCGGCCATCTTGGGGTGTGGCAGGTCTATAAAGCCCAGCCACACCCAAGCATGTTGCTCACTATTTTGAAGTCTTCAATGCTGCCAGAGCTCGTGGAGGTTTCTCTGGAAAAGTCCAGAGTTTCTGAATGGCAGAGTATCATCTAACCAGAGTCCACGGTGTATCTAAACACGAGTAGGTCGTACTCGTAGCGGTAAGGCCTTGCTGAATCCAAGTTTGGAGGAAGTTAATACTTCCAAGAGGTAATGCGCTTTGTGCGCACGTGATTCATGGTTTTTCCGTTCACAGATGTAAAGCGCTCTTTTGTCTTAGTGATTCAAAGCGATTCAGTTCACAGAGATAACGCGCTTAGTGCACATTTAATTCATGGTGTTTCCGTTCACAGATGTAAAGCGCTCTTTTGGCTCAGTGTTTCAAACCGATTCAGTTCACAGAGAAAACTCGTTATGTACACAAGTAATTCAAGGTGTTTCAGTTCCCAGATAAAAGCGCTTCCTGGTGTTATTTAGTAAGGCGCTTTAGGTTTTGATTAATAAAACCTTTTTGCCAGTTATAACTATGAATGTGAAAGTATTTTGGAGATAAAACTAATCAAAGTTTTCATTGATCTTTGAATAACTTAAGATATGAAAAAACATCTAAGTCTTTGAGATTTTTTAAGTCATGATCAAAGGTTTATGATGTGAATACAAATGTGAAAGGATTGATATTCTGTGTAAAAACATAGTTCAATGTTCCTGTCATCTCTTGAATCTGAGGTCGTGTTTTCACAAGGGGCTTCGCCCCCATTTTAGAAGAGGTCTCCACCTGATATCTCGGAGACACATTTAGTCAAGAGTCTATAAACGATTTACATTTTTCTATGAATGAGTAAATGTATATTGTTCTAACCTTTCCTTTTCAGATCTCTCTCCCTTCTGTTCCCTTCCCTAAATTCCCTTCCCCCGACTGGCTTCACCATAACTCTGTGCTATATTAGCTTTCTGAGTTGGTGACGCCGGGAGGTTAACCTTTTGTTCAGCAACGTGCAGATCTCGAGGAAAGTACCCGGTGACAGAATGTGGTCCACCTGTCATTTCTACTGATTTTGTCCCATACTTCTAGTGTAGTGTTAGTCGGGGTGCTAAGATAGGCATTAGGAGAGTGATCTATCTTACACTTGTACGGTAAATCCCAGATATATCTACCATATACCACCCTATCCATGTGAAGCCAGTATTTGTTTGACTCCAGCTGTGACTATTAAACAATCACTGAAAGTTGGACTACCTTGTAATATAGATCAAAATCTGGAAGAGCTAAGCCTCCTGCGTCTCAGTAATTTTGGACTTTGTATGGTAGACGTGCTCTATGCCCTTGTCAAATGAAATGAATTATTGCGAAATGAAGAGAGAGCAATGTAACTTGTTCTAATTCAATTCACAAATATATAGTAATTAGGGTAATACTGTCATTTTAACAGTGTGGACCCATCCCAGTGATGAAAAGTATAATGGCACCCATCTCTAGAGATTGGCCTTTAGGTGCTGTAAGAGTGAGGGATAGTTTGCCTGGAAAGGGCCCAAAGTCTTTGGCGTGACTTCCATGCCTAGATAGGTTATGCCTTTTTAAGCCCATTGAAATGTGACACCTTGTATCAACTGCTCCACGTCTTGTGTAGAGAGGGTCAAGTTTAACAAGAATGACTTGTTTAAGTTTATTTTGAAACCTGACACCCCTTCATATGTTGTTAGCTCTGTTTCTTGAGTTTCTAGGGAGGTCTGTGGGGAAGTGAGTCATAGCAGTATATCATCCACAAAAAGGAAGATTTTATGTTCTGTGGATCCAAAGAGGATGCCATGGCTAGAATTGGTAGATCAAATTTTAGCCACCAGGGATTGATACTCAGGGCAAATAATAATGAGGAAAGGGGATAATCCTGTCTTGTCCCCCTTCCCAGACCAAAGGTACCCAAACTCACCCCATTCACTAACACCTGGGACCACGGTTGAGTATAGTTGGCCTTCACCATGTTTATGAATTGGTTACAGAAGCTGAACCATTTCATGATAAAGAAAAGGAAGGCCCAATCAACTTTGTCAAAAGCCTTCTCAGAGTCCAGTGCCAAGAAGATTGTTGGTATGCATTTCTTCATGGCTTCTTTTTCGACCAAGTGGACCACCATCTGCATGTTGTCATACATTTGCTACCCTTGATAAAGCTAAGTTGATCTGGGTGGGTTCGCTCAGGCATGATATTGTCTAATCTGGTAGCAAGAATCTTAGAATACAATTTGGACTCTAAATTAAGATCTCAGCTCCTAACCTAACTACAATATAAATTTTGCCTTTTCTTTCTTATCATCTCTATATACATATATATTTGCCAATGGAACTGTTAAACAGATGTGGAAAGGAATGCTATACTTATGCAGAAGTCTCTCTCTGTAACAATTTCTAGCCTCTTTGAAAAACTACTAAGCTTCAAATTACTAAAAATCCATTGCCCTAATTTTTACCTGTTGCATCCTCCTTTATCGACATGATCTTCAGCCAACTGCCGAAAAACAAATCCCCATCCATCTCCTTAGGAAGTATTTGGACTCCTAAGGTCCGAGCATTGAGAAGGCGACAGATAATAATGACAGACTGTGAAAGTGGGGTTTGAGTTGTTGATTGTAACTTTTAAACAATGTTTATGGTCTGAATCGGGACATAATTCAGTGAGAACCATTTAGTGTAAAAAGTCATTTATTTGGGACAGGATTGCAATATTAAGAGCATAACCTTAAATTTCAACGTAAAACCCCAACTTTAATAAAGCCCACCCTTTAACATTTCCTCGCTCATCCTTTTACTCAAAACCCACATTTTTCGCTTCTATTCCCCTACACACTTCCCTTTTCCTTTCATGCCCTACTTGCTTCGTGCGTACACAACACTCTGATCCTTAACCTGCTTGTTTTTTTCCCCTGGAAAGGTGGCCAAGCCCGCATCTGACTCTCCACCCTCCCCATCTACTGCTTCACCCTTCATCACAAACCTGCCCTAACTGACGCTCATAACTCCTACCTACCTTCCTTCATTATGTCCATCCTCGTTGCTCATCCCCTACTCCTTTTGCTTATTGCCGGGTGGGTGGGTGGCCAAAATCCTAACCGCGCGATGAGCGGCGGGGAAAGAGGCCAGTCCCGCCCCCCACACCACCCCTTTTATCTTCCCTCCCCTAGACCCACCCCCACCTACCTGAAACCAATCCTGTCCTGCTTCCTCACTTCCCTCTCCCGAACATACCTGCGGAGAGACTAGAGCGAGTCTCTCTCCCCGCGGGCCCCTCCATTGTTGGTTTGAAACAATGTGTATGTTACCCATGGCCAACATGACAATGTTAATGTGTTTCAAACTGCGCTATTTGAGCCACATTCAAGTCCAGTATGAATACTGAAATAAATCGCTGCACTTACCAGAACAACCTGGAACGTCCTGGAACAAGAAATCAAGTTGGGATTTCGGCAGTAGAACCACTCTTTAACATAAGGACAGTGCAAATTAAAACCAGAGAATAGAACAGCAATCTTGTGCGGTAACAAGATTGGAAAGCCCAACAAACTCAGAACCCTGAATTCAAAGGGCATTGAGGTCACCTCAAACACGAGAGGACTCTATTAAAAAGTGTGCTTAAAAATTAATGTATAAATAGAGCTATGAATTGTGCAGCTGTAGTGCTGAGGGGTTTGTGAATTTTCTAACAGTCTCCCTTATTGTTGCGCAAGTTTAGCAAGAATAATCCAAAACAGATGCATTTTCTAAAGATGACCAGATGTCCAGCCTGAGGTCTTTCTGAGACAGAGGTGAGGCGCTGCTCCACTGCATAAAGTCATTCATATACAGCCCTGTTTTCCCTCCTTCCCTTTGGTGTTCTTTTTGAAACAGAGCACTCCACTAGCACCTCTGTACATTGCTCCTCTTGGGTAAGTGGACGACAGGTCAGTGCATCTCTGTATCTTCACTGATTGAAACCTGTCCTAAGACAATCTAGCCATGATTTCACGTCTGCTTTAATATCGCAGTAGTCATTTACTTCAGCCTGCTCTTTGGGAAACATTTTAAATTCAACTGCTACTTTCCATCGAAATGGTACTCAGGAGTGCTACAATTTTGTCTTGAATATAAAATATTGACACTCTAGTTGTTCATGAGACCTCCAAAGTGATGCAGCAGGTGATTACTAGGGAGTGAACTGATTGATTTCTGCTGGTGTTGGAAATAGATGTTTCACCCTGAATGTCAAAATTGTTTACTGAAATTGATGAGGTTGATATCTGAGAACTCATTAAAAACATACTGTCATTTTAGCTTTCTTGAGCAATAACCTTAATTTTTATGACAAAAAGACCCCCTTGCTGCTCAGAAGAGGTGTCTTAAAGTTTTATTCATAATGCTAGCCGCCTGGTCTTTAATAAAATCAAGATTCTTTATTCAGTTAACGTATAAGAATTGTCATTGATGCTATGTTGTGGCCAGCCAATCGGGACGGCCTGGTACCCTTTTACCTGGCAAAGCAGAGCATACCTAGACACCAACTATTTAGATATACTTAGCTTTTCAACTCCTTCAATTTCCACCCGGGCCCTTTTTTAAATGTTAATTTCTTGAAAACAGCGGAATGGATTTACACTAAATCACAAAAAACATGCCTTCCGTGTCAAGTTGGAACTTTTTGCCTAATTCTGTACAATTTCATTTGACCCTTTTGTCTATATCAGAGAGCAAAGATTTCTATGGGAATTAAAATGTGAAATAGCACTTTTGGGACCACCCCATTTTACTAGTTTTTGTTTTGACGGACCAATGCAAAATGTTGAAAGAAGGACCTGAGGTGAATTAACTTTTTTTTTAGAAAGTTGATGCAGATTCGTCAAATGGTGGCAAATGTCATTAGCAAAACAAAAAAACTCTCTTCCTGTAGTGTTGTAGCCTGCCTCGAGTATTTTCAGCGAATGACAGTCTGTTGTGTTTGACTTACTCCAGGGCTGAACTAGTGTACTTTTAAGCAGTTTTGTAACTACCAAGGCTGTAGCAGAATTAGAAGACAATTTTTTGAACAGCAATTGTCTTATGGCCTCCTTACGAGGCTGGTGATCCTAGGACCGCCACCCCTACTGTGGCAATGCAACCACCACATTGCAAGATTGATAAACAGACCTGCAAAAGACCTCCGTACCTGCCAGGATCAAAGATCCCGATGGGGTGACAGCAGTTGGGCTTGTAACCAGCCATGGCGGCTCTAAACTCAGAGCCGCCTGGCTGACAACAGTCACTCTTTCCGCCAGCCTTTTCATGGCAGGGTCCCCACCATGAAAAGGCTGGCAGAAAGCCAGTGTAGTGGGCCACAAGGGTGCCCTTGTACTGCCCATGCCCAGGGCATGGGCTGTGCAGGCCCCCCCGCCCAGCATCATCAGAATGAGCACTGTCTGCTTTGAGAACAGTGCGAATTCCGAGGGTGCTGAAGTGTTAGGAAACTGGCTTCAGAGCCGAGGCCAATATCCTAACACTGTTGGAATGTGTATTGCAATGCTCTCGCCGGTCAGTCTGGCAGTAACCTTGAAATACGCTCCAGGGGAATGTCACCACCATGGTGGTGGCATCCTTCCTGCAAGGTTGGCGGTCCCATGATGGGACCGGCAAACTTATAATGAGGCCCTTACTCTTATGTGAGTGTGTGCTTTGTATTAGCATGTTTCTTCCTTAATTGTACCCCAACACCATCCATTTGTAATAAATCCCTATTTTCCTACTGCTACTCCTCCCACCTTTCCTACTAGCTCCTGTACGTATGTGTGTGGAGATCTCTGCCACAGGGGTGGATACCTTTTTACAGAAAAAATAGGAGAAATAGATGTGGAAATCTGTAGCTGTAGTTTTGTGAGTTGCATTTTGTATTTTGTGAAATAGCATTATAAGAGCTCTACGTTACATATGCCAAAATGCCTTTTGTGAATCTGTCCATTGGTCTTCTCGGACAATCTGTAATATCATAGGAAAAACATGGATGAGATTCATACTTAATTATTAGGAGTGGAGAGTGAACTCTAGTCCTCTGGGGGAGTTTGTGGAGTTATGCCCACTTGTGAGTTGGCGAGCTAGGAAATTGAGCAATAGACCACCTCCTGGTGAGAATTCTCAATGCAAGCGGTTGTGGCATGTCACTACCCTCACGTTGAGAAAGGTGTCGCTCGCAATGAGAAAACTGCTGCTGAAGTACAACTTCTGCTGGAGCAGTAGAAAGAAGTAGCATCTTTTGGCGCATTACGTGGTGCCGTTCATACTGATTGTAGAACACAGGACAAAATCCTGGTGCTAAAAATCAGCACAACATACCGAATTCCACTGCTCGTGAAACTCTGCAGAATCTAGCTGAGTTTGTAGGTAACTTTCTGGAATTCCACTGAGTGAAAATATGTGAGTTCTGTGTACCCTTATTAATTTTGGGTGTATTCCAAAGAAGCAAAATGTGCAGTTGAAACCGTACATTTGACATCCTGGGATTTATCATTTCAGACCAAGGAAAACAGGCAGACCCAACCAAGATTAAGGCTTATTACAATGGCCAGCTCCACATCCATAAAATCAGAACAGAATATCTTGGATTTACCGTCTTCCACATTTGACTCATAGAAAATTTTTCACAAATTCACCATGCTTACGAAGAAAAATCAGCCCTTCATTTGGGGCTGTGAACAATATAAGTCTTCTATGTACCTTAAAAGACATTTACCATTGCTCTTATATTATATCATCCTAATTATGGGTAAACATTTTTGTTGAGATTGATGCCTTAGCATTTGCACGTGCAATACAATGACAAAAGCAACTAGCATCCAATAGCTTCAAGATCTTTGTCACCTACAGAAAAGAACTATACGATCGGTGTTCTGACAAGACATCTTTGAAGGAATATAGTGAGAAACAAATTATGGGCCTCATTACAAGGCTGGTCGTCTTAAAACCGCAAGCCTCATGGTGGCAGTCAGGACCACCACTTCGGTGGCAGTCAGGACTGCCGCTGCTGTGGCGATCTGATTGCCGCATTAAGACCCTGCCGGTAAGGCCGGTGATCCTGATGGGTTGACGGCGGGATGGGTCACAATCCTCTGGGGCAGAACTTCCCTGCGGATTACGGCCACGTTCTCCACCAGGCTTTTCATTGTGGTTTCACTGCCATGAGAAGGCTGGCGGAGAACAAGTGCAGGGATCACAGGGGGCACCTGCACTGCCCATGCATTTGGCATGGGCAGTGCAGGGGTCCCCCTGCACTGCACTGCACCCTTCAGGCGACAGCATTGCCACTGGCTCAATTTTGAGCCAGAGACAATGCTGCCACCTGTTTTCTGCAAGGCTGACGGGTGGAAACTGAGTTTTCTGGCAGTCAGCCTAGTGGGAAACACCTAATAGGTCTGGTGGGGTGGTCGCCATTACAGCGGCAGCCACCCTGTCAGGATTTTGGCGGATGGGCTATCCCTCCTGCCAAACTCTCAATTAGGCCCAGAGTGTTTTAAATACCATTATGTCAAAAATATTGTTATTTAGAATATCACAGGTAAGATAATGTTTTTGGTTACTATGTTTTAATATTGTTGTTAAAAATGTTGTGTGCTATAATAATGTATTGTATTTGTTTTTAAAATGTTTGTATTTTTGAAAAAAAAATAGAAGTGGGGAGTTGGGTTTATCGATGAAGAGGAGGTGATAAGATTACTTTTACTTTTTTAATTGTTTCATGTTTAAAAATGTTATTGTGTGATTTCTATTTTTTATTACATTATTTTTATACAATTACATTTTTATTTTAAGATATTTTTTGTTTTTTGAATGTGTAAAAATGACATTTTCAATAAAATAGATACTATTTAAAAAAATGTTATTTTAATGATTTTTTATTAATTGTTTTTGAATGAAAATAAATGTATTTCAGTTATATTAATAAAGTTTTTAGTTTTAAATAAAGTTCTATTTGTACTTTGATTTGTTTTCTCGGGAAGTAAAAAATTGTGTAACTGAAAATTAAATTTAATTTTAACATTTTGAATATCATTTTCTTAAATATACGATTTGTAATTTAAAAAATCACTTTTTTTCAATTTCCCACACTTTGCAATTTCAAATGTACAATTGTATGGTAGGAACTCACCATTTACTTTATTTATTTCACGTGGTTTACTTTTTTGGGATTGTTAGAATGCCTTGATATAATGCATTGTTTTTAGTGGAGCATCTATTACAAGTTTGTGAAAGTAGTTGATTTTGATCATTTCAGATCCAGCACATTCTCCAATGTTATTAAGTTTGTAGTGAGAATAATGAATCTGTTTCTCTTCTAAGCCTCCCTCAAAATCCAACATTTTACCCAATGTAGTTCATTTGAAGTAGGAAAAGTAAATATCAAAGCCCTAAAATCTAACACTTTCCCTAATGTGGTTATGTGTAGAGTGGGAATAGTACATTTGATCCCCTTAATGTCCAACGCTTTCTTCAATGTGAATATGTTAACAGTGTAAGTAATAAGTACAACCCCTCCCAAAGTCGAAGACTTTTCCAAATGTGGTTAAATTTGGAATTATAATAGCAAATATAAAATTCTCTAAGTCTGTCACTTTCTCCAAAGTGGTTAGGTTTGGATTGAAAATACTAACTTTTAACCCCCCCCCCCCAAAGCCTAACTCTTTACCCAATATGGTTTATATTTGGAGTGGGTAGAGTGAATATGAACCCTCCCAAAGTCCAAAACTTTCCACATTTGGGTATGTCTGGAGTCGGAATAGTAAGTATGAAATCATCAAAGCCCAACACTTTCCCAAAGTGGGTAAGTTTGGAGAATCATTAGTAGATTTTAACCCTCTAAATTCCTACACTTTGTCCAATGGGCTTAAGTTTAGAGTAGGAATAGTAAATACAAAGGGCCTGATTCTAACTTTGGAGGATGGTGTTAAACCGTCCCAAAAGTGGCGGATATACCACCTACCGTATTACGAGTCCATTATATCCTATGGAACTCGTAATACGGTAGGTGGTATATCCGCCACTTTTGGGACGGTTTAACACCGTCCTCCAGAGTTAGAATCAGGCCCAAAATCTGCAAACTACAACATTTTCCCTAATGTGGTTATATTTGGAGTGGGAATTTTAAAACTGAATCTTCCAAAGTCGAACATTTTCCAAATATGGTCCAGTTTGGAGTGGAAATAGTACATTTACCCCCCCACCCCCCCAACGTACAATACCTGCCACAATGTGATTATGTTTGGAGTGGTAATACAAAATGTTGTACCCCTCCAAGGTTGAACGGTTTCCTCAATGTGGTTCAGTTTGGATTGGAAATAATAAATAAGAACCAGCCAAATCTAGCTCTTCCCCAATGTTCTTTAGTTTGGAGTGGGAATAGTAACTCTGCCCCCACAAAGTTAATTTTTCCAAAGTGATGAAATTTGGAGGGGGAGTGGTAATTCAGATTTTTCCCAAAAGTAAACACCTTCTGCAATGCTGCTATGTTTTTATTATGAGTAGTAATTCTGATATCTATAAAGACACATTTGTGTTTCTTTTTCTATTTTGGATTTTACAAAGTTAAAGTAACATATAGTATCTATTATTGTGCATAAGTTTTCAATAATTACACTTTTGTTATATTTCCAAGAAAATAACGTTTTACTTCAGAACAAATTGAATCACATATATGATACAGTTATAGTGCGCATACTTTGTATTTGAAGCTATACAAATTTTGAACAGGTTGTACTGTAAGTTTTAACAAACGTAAATTTGTGTGCATCACTTAGATTTTTTTAACATTGCAAAATATGGTGCTAGTTATTATTTAATAAACATTATAACATGAAATACATTTTTTACATTGATTTCTACAGGATGAAAATCTTTTTTTAGTTCATTTAAAAAATAAAATTCCCACTTCTTTTGATTTTGTAGTCTCTCCATCATTTCAGACTGTTCGTGGTGTTTGTGGTCATAGTTTCCTGTTATAGGGCTCTCATTCAGGTAAAACAATTTTCTACATTTTTAATGGTCGGGAGGATGTGTTTAGACTCCATTGGCTTGTCTTTGTAGACATTTGTGTTTTATTGCATTTTTTCTGTGTAGTGTGTCATAGTTAATGGCATATTTGAAGGCCTTAATGTGAAATGTAATATTTATTTGTATTTTACATGTGAGTTATATGTGTTTAACATTGTATTTTATTTTTTTCTACTGTGCTTGTTTTTTACTAGTTTTTGGGCAGGTTTTCATGTTTTTTTATATACAGATTTTTATTTTCAGACGTTGGACATTTTGTTTTTAACCTGGATGCAAATTCCAAGGAAAAAGGTTTGCTATAAAAATTTTTTTTATATTTTCCCTGATTTTTCAGTTTTTTTTGGAGTGTTTATTTACTCAAATTTTCAAGGTTATGGGTGGATTCCCTGGATTCGCATTGAATGTTCTATTTTTCTCTGGTATGTTGTTACATTTTTAGGCTGCTTTTATCAATATTCTTTTGAGATTGTATTTTTTTGGATCATGCCTTTCCTGACCAGCACTTCAGCTACAAAATCATAATTATTATATTATTCTATTTGAATAATTCATGCCATAAGATTTTAGTAATGTTATTTGATTGTGATGGAAAAGTGTTTGTTTATTTAAAATAATGTTTATTTTGCAATATATGTTTTTTAATTTTTATAATCATTAGAGTCAATTTTAATTTTAATGTAATGTTTTTTTTAATGATTATGTATTAAAATTGGCATCTTAAATTTGCTTTAATAACATTTTCATTGAGAAAGAATGATTGTGTTTTAACCCATTAGGTGCAGCTGTTGGCCAGTGGCTGATAGTTGCACTCCCTTCCTAGTGTGTCTGTCAACCATTGGATGACACTGGGGAGGGACCCTGTGGTTCCTCTTTTTCCCCTGAAGCTAAGGCTCTTAGGGAAGAGCTTCCCACGCAGCCTGAGTTTTTTAAACGTTTTTAATGACGATCACAAGCAGGGTCCATGAGCTTGTTTTACTTTCATTTAATCAGTGCTCGGGGCATATATCAGTCCCTCAAACACTGATTCTCATGGGAGAGGTATCATTGGAAAGAAGAGAATCTACCCTTTCCAGTGGCACCTTTGCCCATTAGATACATGCTAGTGGAGTGCAATCCCCAAGCATGGATCCACCCACTAGCCACCAGGGACAGGAGGAGTGGGGCCTTGAGCAAGAGCTTGTGCTCCCCCAAACCCACACAAACCTTCACTCTATCTGCCCCCAGAAGAGAAAGCCCACTAGAAACCAGGGATTATTTTTTTATAAACATACAGTGGTGGGGGGTGCCCATTAGGGTATGACCACGCCCTCACTGCCTCATAGCTCTAGAACAGTCTTTCTGGCCAGGGGTAGGCAGATGGGGTAATTACCTGCAATTTGCCCTCCCCCGGTGGCAGAAATCCCACCAGACACCAGGAAATATTTGCACCTGACCTGCCCCACCCCCTTGAGCAGGCAGAAAGGCCACTAGACAGCAGGGACTTGTTTTTATGAAAATATAGCTGTGGGGGCTGTCCAGCAGGGCATGGCTATGCCCAAACCCCAATATATATTGACCATTGTTTCTGCCCCTGAGAGTGGGGAAATGTGATTATCTCCAATCTAACCCCCATGGGGGGGGGGACAGAAAGCCCACTAGACACCTGGGTATATTTTTTCAAAATAAACATAGGAGTGGAGCCAGCCCATAATGGGCCATACCCCACCCCAGAAAGGGGTGGCCTGCCCTGGCATCGAACAATTCCCCTGCCTTTGAAGGGACAATATTGTCTTTATTTCCACCCGGAAAGCAGACAACATGTTTTTCCCAAATGAAGAGGTTTCCCCAAATGTGCCCCCTGGGGGAGGGAAAGCCCATTAGATGTCAGGTATTTTGCATTTGGGGAAGAAGAAAGGGGCATGGTGTTGCATTCTGACATTAGACACACTCCCGCCACAAAAGGGATAACCCAATCTTCCTGACCCTCCCTCAGGGGTAGATGGGGTTTTGCCCCCAATTTGCCCCAGAATACAAAAGCTCAGTGGATGACAAGACTACTTTAATAAAATAATGGGGTGGGTCTGGCCCATCCTGACATGAGGCCCCACCCCACCCACTAAAGCCTCAACAGTCTTTCTGCTCTCCTGGGAACAATGACATCCCTTCCCACATGTGAGGGGGAGAACATTTGATTCTTTTGGGTGTTGTTTTTCCATATAGGGCAGGAGAGTGCAGCTAAATCCCAATATCATCCCACTTACCATGGCAAAAGGCTACACTTGTTGGGCTTGGATAGGCCACCACCTGGAGATAATGACCAAACACAGAAAATTCAGAAAACTAGACATCGAGAGTAGTCCAGGGCTGTGTGCTTCACATGGATCCCATGAAGGGTCTTACCCACAATGCCATGAAAACCTCAAAGAAATTTCCTTTGCGCCTCTCTGATGGAACCTTCCAGAATCCAGAAGAAACCTCAAAATTACTACCATCCAGTTCACACCCCTTGCGCCAACAAAAACACTGTGCCACTCATCTTGTGCTCATTTTGGAAGTACACAGGTTTCCTCAACACTCATTTTTCACTTTACATATTTCACCATGTGAGTTGGTCTATACTTGGTAACCAATGAAAAAACTTTTTATGGTGCCGCTCAGTTGCTGTCTCTGGCTACCTTGGGTTCTTGGAGAACCTACAAACCCTACATATCCCTGTACCCAGACTGGGCTAGCAGACGGAATGGTTTATTGCTTTTGTAAATCGGCCATCGTGACAAAAAGTTACAGATGAAAATATTTCCACAAATGGCTGTTCTTTTCCTAATTATTTTAAAATGTTCTTTGTTTCTATAGTTAGTTTCTTTAGGGAACCCTTGAAGGATTTATACATATGACCTCTTGCTGAATTCAGACTTTTGTCTATTTTCCAGAAATCTATAGCTTACTTGGATCAACCATGGTTTTCCACAACAAACTGAAAGTAGATTGAGAGCAAATGGGTAAAATGGGCTACTTCTTCTAAAAAAATCCCAAAAGTAAATTTTTTCATTCAGCTCTTTATGTCCCTGAATGTTGGGAAGATGGTGACTTTAGCACAGCAAACTGTTCATTGATGCCATTTTGTAGGAAGAAAACATACACTTTTATCTGAAGAAAGTTTTACATATTTTTCTCAGAAAACTAAAAATGGGGCTATATATTGCATATTTTCTTCGTTCCCTCCTGGGGAATACACAAACTCTGAGTACCTTTAGAATCCCCTGGATCTTGGAAAAAAAGGATGCAAATTTGGCATGGATACCTTCTGAGAAAAAAAGTTATGGAACCCCTAGCAGGAACTACACCCAAATAGCCAAAAAATGCTCAGCACTAGTGAGGGTGGGGGGACCAGCAGTTAAAAGATTAAGGAGTTTAAATGGTGTTATTGTTCAGTGAATTTGTTTTGTAAAGTAGAGCTCTTGTTATTGAGTCTATATTTGATTGGACTTGGTTGTTAGCAAAGAGTCTTTGCATGCTACGAGTTCATGCATTTTCTTGGTTTGGAGAGTTTTGGTTTGAATTGGGTTAGGAGTTGTTCCATTCTCAGCGTCTGGTAGCTCGTATTCTTTTTACGTATTTCTAGCAATTGAAAAAATGTAGGTGTCTTCCTTTAAGTGTTTAGTGGAAGGAATTATATCTCAGCTTCTTGGGACATAGACATCCACCACTAAATCAGATATTTGGGTTGGCATCTATGGCCTGATCGGTGCAAGCGACCAGACCAAGTATCCTCAAAATAATCTATTAGTCAAGATAGTTTTGTTTCATATTATAGGTAATAGGGTGACTGGATCAGCATATGTTTAGTGTTGTCAGTTACAAGTTCATATGCTCAAGCAATTAGCCTTTTATGTGCAAATTGTAGGCAAGTTCCATATTCTATTCTCAAGTATATATGTATGTGCTCTGCTTAAAGTGATTGTAGCACCCATGAATTGCAGTGTGTGATAAGATTTTATGAGGGTTAAAAACATTGTTGATCAAACTCTATGATGATTTTTTTATAGGTTATACTTTTTTATCTGTGTTGTCATTTCATTTTAAGTTTCACTTTGTTAGGTAACAATGCATATACGATTTGGATGTTTGTATTATAATATTGACGAAGTATTGACCATGTACTGTGTACATGTGATTGAATTCTGGAGGGCATGACTCAAAAGTGTCATCCATCATCCATGTTTTACATTGTGTTAATTTTAGTAAATTGCTTTTGATAGCATACATCATACTTTTTTCATTATTGAGGTTGTCAACTAGTAAGAAGGTGTCCTTTGTTACTAAGTTTCGGATATGCCTATATATTCATAATCTTTATATTTTTTACAGCTGCCATGTTTCTGCGGCTGTTTTACCTGTTCTGGTAATTTAGGGCTTGTATGCTGGGGAGTTGTTGTGTTGCTTGTTCAGGAATGTTTTGTATAATAATTGTAAGTATTGTTGGCTCTTTTTAGCTCACAGTGGCCCATTTTAACCCCTGTAAAATATTTCTGACTTGTATTTGTGCAATAATAGAAGAATTGTTATTTTTCCTAGTGCTTTCATCTATTGCATTTTTAGTGACAGCCCTGCCAAAAACTTACATTTGAATTCTATCTGGTGCATTTCCAGTGTGTTTTCTCACTGGTGGTGCTCTCTTTATTATACGTACAGCTTCTATAATTTAATAACAGCTTCCCTTTTTGGGGAATTATTTATATTCATTAGGTAGTTATAATTAGGACCTAGTTTGTTATTTGACAAAATAATCTATTAGTTGAGCTAGTTTTGTTTCATATTATTGGTAATAGGGTGACTGGATCAGCGTATGTTTAGTGTTGTCTGTTACAAGTTCATATTCAAAGCAATTAACCTTTTATGTGTAAATTGTAGGCGAGTTCCATATTCTATACTCAGATATATATGCATGTGCTCTGCTTAAAGTGATTGTAGCACCCATGAATTTCAGTGTGTGATAAGATTTTAAATGGGGTTGAAACCATTGTCTGATCAAAATCTATGATGATTTTTTATAGGTTATATTTTTTTATTTGTGTTGCCATTTCATTGTAAGTTTCAGTTTGTTAGGTAACAATGCATATACGATTGGGATGTTTGTATAATGATATTGACCAAGTATTGAGTATATGTGATTGAATGATGTAGGGCATGACTTAAAAGTGTCATCCATCATCCATGTGTTACATTGTGTTAATTTTAGTAAATTGCTTTTGATAGTGTACATCATATAGAAAAAGTGTTTTTTCTTCTGTTCATAACTTTGCCGCCATATGATGAATCTTCATGAAATTTTCCAAGAAAATAGGACGCTCACTTCACTGTTTGTCTGGCAAGTTTCAGGGTGATCCGTCAAGCATGAATTGAGAAAAAGGGCTTCCCAAATGCTTTTTCCTCATGCAGTTTTCCATGGGGATTTTGAACATTGATAGTGTCCGAACCACTGGACGGAATTACACCAAATTTGGCTGAAAGATAGCTCTTGATCCAGAAAGTGCCCCTTTTCTTTCTATCTATCTATCTATCTATCTATCTATCTATCTATCTATCTATCTATCTATCTATCTATCTATCTATCTATCTATATTATATATTTATATACATATATAGACAGAGAGAGAGAGATATCATCTAGTGGCAGTCACCACTAGGTAGTTATAGTTAGGACCTAGTTTCTGTAGAGAAAGTGTTTTTTTTTCTTTTTCTAATAACTCTGGTGACGTTTGATAAATTATCAAGAAATTTCCCATGAAAATGCAATGCTTACTTTAGCGTCTGTCTGCAAAGTTTTGGGGTGATTTGTCAAGCTGGCTGAGAAAAAGGAGGGGGCCCCAAAATGCTTTTTTTCATGTATTTTTCCTTAGGGATGTTGAACAGCAATAGTACCTGAACCACTGTGCAGAATTACACCGAATTTGGCAGAAAAGTAGCTCTTAGTCCAGAAAGAGCCCTTTTTGTTACTTGGTGTAAATCTGTTCAGCAGTTTGTGAGTAAACAAACTAAAATCCAAATGTGTATATATAGGGACACAAAGGCTCCACAAACCCTCCCGATTTCGTGCTGAGATCTGATTGGCTTCCAACACTTCAACAAGGAAGTGTTGGCAGCCATGTTGGGACTTGGCTTCAGCCGAGTCCCTGAAAAAAGATTCAAAAAAAGAAAAGGGGCCAAGCTAGGGACACCCTGACCCCTTAGGTCTGGGGCTGGGGTCCCAGAGCAAACTCCCCTTTCAGAGCAAAAAATGATTTGTTAAATATTTTTAGGGGGAATCGTGGCAGATCTGCTGAAAAAAAAAAAAAAAAACAAGCATGGACTCCTGCGCTTGTTTTGCTAAAGCTCCTGGGTAAGCCAGGTTCTAAGGACCTTTAAAAGTTTGAATGGGGGTCTGCCGTCCTCTCAGTAACCCTGGGGACTGTCATCTCCCTGGGGCTTTATAGAAAATTGGTGCGGAGGCCAACCAGCCCCCCCGGACCACCACCTCCCTGGGAAGCAAATCAAATGCAGGGGGGCTCCCTGGGTCTAAAACACAATAATGAGGGGGGGTCTGTTTTGGACAATAGTCATTGGTGGTAGGCCGCAGGCCCCCTTGAGGAGTCAATAGTGGCCCTGGGGACCGCCACCCCAAGAGCCAGCTCCTGCTATGTCCTGATGTGCCCACCCCCGGGACATAGCTGTTGCTTCTGCTTGGTGGAAGCTGACGGCTCCCACCAAACAAAAGCAAACAAAATCTACTTTCTGACAGTGGCAGATGTCAAACAGCTCCCGGTGACAGAAAGCAGACTTTTCAACTGTGCCCCTACATGCAAATATGCATGCAGGAAAACAGATCAAAACTTTGTTCTAGCAAGCAGGGACTTGCTATGTAAGGCAGCACCATGCTTGTAGGAGAAATTCAGGCTGCCATAGGACATGGGGAGCCAGCTTGGACCGTAGGGCCTTCAGGCTTCTCCCATTGTCCTGTCACTCTCTCTCTCTCTCTCCCATCCCACAATGGGATCGAAGAGAGAGAGAAATTGTTATTGCAATGGTTTCTTCATACAATGACTTCAAAGGGTAAGAATAGCAAGCTGTTTTGTAGAAAAAGAGCGGAACAGAGTCACTTCTGGCCTGGTGGTCAATGTCTTGTACTGTCACTCAGTAGGCTGAAGTAGTGTCGCTTATCGGTGTGTTTGTTTATTAAGCATTGGTTTGATTGGGAAACCTTCATAATGATGGAACATTCATGTTTCTTTCCAATCACATGCGTGGGTTGACCACCTTAAGTATGTCTGGAAGTATCACAGTAAGGAGTCACCTATTGCCTAAAGGTTAAGCCACATAGACTCTCTCACTCAAAGTTGAGGGTTCTATTCCAGGTGTGCCTGTGGTCATTTTCCTTCCTTAATTTGTTTTAAACTTCCAAAATTATGGTTCATACTGAAAGGTGATCTCACTCTTTTTAATTGGCAAACACATTTTTCTTTTCAATTTGTCCAGATATCTCATTCTAAGTATATCATTCATCAAAGTCTAAAAAACTCTCTCCGTCTCACTCTCTTTCTCTCTCTCTCTCAGTTTCTCTTTTCAGTCTTTTACTCCAACTCACACACCCACTCAGACACCTACGCACCCACTCACAGCCCCACTCAGACTCTCACACACCCTCACAGACCCACTCAGACACTCACGCACCCACTCACAGACCCACTGAAACCCTCACAAACCCACTTACAGACCCACTTAAACCCTCATGCACCACTCACAGACCCACACAGACAGTGACGCACCCACTCACAGACTCACTAAGACACTGATGCACCCACTCTCTCACCCAGACAGACACTCTCAAGGCCACTCTCACACCCAGATACACCCTCTCACACCTATTCTCACACCCAGAGAGACAGGCTGTGGCCAACTCCTGCTGCACATGACCAAAGGCCATGCACAGTGTGGGGTTGGGTGGTTAGAGGGGTTAAACACAGAGTCTGGCCTTTGGGCAGGCCCTTTAACCAACACTCATTGCGCACGGCCAAAGGCCTTGCTGCCAACTCCCGCTGCGCACGGCCTCAGGTCAAGTGCAGCTGTGATTGGATTAACGTAGAGTAAAAAAAATGATTTCATGTTAACAAAAACATAGAAATTCACTAAAAAAAACAAAGGTTACAGTGACGTTATAGTTAGGAAATAGATTTTTTTTAAAACATATAAATTCACTTAAAAAACAAAGGTTACAGGGACGTTATAGTTAGGCTCACATTTTAAATGGACAAAACCATAGAAATGTACCTGCTATAGTTAGAGTTATCTCAAGTCAATATAACTAAAACCATAAGGTAACTATAACTCGTGCCCCAACCATGCACAACTGCTGATGTTTCATTTATAGTTTTAAGGACGTTATAGAAGTTGTCATGATTGCTGTAATATCTGGGAAAATTAGCAGTGCATGGCAAGACATATATGTACGTATATATATATATGTATATATATATATATATATATATATATATATATATATATATATATATATATATATATACACATAGATATATATACATATATATATGTATATATATATATATATATATCTATGTGTGTATATATATATATGTACATATATATATATATATATATATATATATACATATATATATATGTATATATATATACATATGTCCTTCAAACGTTGTCCAAACACCACAAGATATAAATCCTGCGTCGAAAAACAACAAGCCGTGACTCCATGCAAAAGCGTGTTTTTACTTAAACAAAAGAAATCCTAATGCATTTTCGGAGCACTGGCTCCTTGTTCACAGGTCAAACGAACGTTCCATCGTGCACACATTTACATATAAACTACAAAGAAACAAAATAGAAAAAGGACTTATGCTGATCTCTAAACACATGCTACAAAGGTGTCGGCCATTTTGAAACAGAGTTCTTATCATACACTGCATATCATTGGAACTCATTATCACATTGATTCACTCATTTATATTACCGTGCAAATGGAGCTCAACAATATTTATGAATGCATACATATACTTCTTGCATCACGAGTCTCTTAAAATATTATGTTATCATTTCCAAATCACTATAGAATCAATACTTATAATACTCATCTAATATGCAGAATGGACTCATCGAAAGTTTAGAGACTCTTTTCAAGATCTAATAGCTCCTTGCATTTCACCAACATAGATCAGCAATTTCTTTATACCTAATAACAGAGTATCACTCACTCATTTTTAAATAGTAGCATTTTGGTAGACAAATGTGTCTACAGCATGCTTAGCCACACATGCAGGGTGGGTTCTGAGCCAATTAGAAAATGATTGAAAAGTCTCAGAATTATAATGAAAAAAAAAGGTTACTGTGTTGTCATAGTTAGGATAGGTACAAAGATGATAAATTATGTCAAAAAAGCCTAGAAATTCAGTGACAAAACACAGGTGGTTAATGTGACATTATAGTTAGAAGTTTTAATAATAATAAAATTAACATTAAAAACCCTGAATCACACTGAAACACAGCAGGTATAACTTAGTCAGCCAAATATAACTTGCACTCTTGTAATGTACTGCTTATGATCTTACATATCACTCACTCATTTAACGTAAAATGCCACAATTGATGACATAATCATTTGCTATATAGAACAAAGTTTTCCAAATTACTTTCAAATACCACAGTCTCCAAAAGAAGAAATTTAAAGAAAAAAAAACATGATGGGGGTGAGGAATAAGTGCGTCCATAGCATTGGATAGGTATGTCATGGGTATTGTAATATGTGAGATCACAGGCAGTTCATGATGGGAAGCAAGTTATTGGTAGGTTTGTAATGTTAGTTCTTGTCTCATTTTGTAAGGATCCAGCTTCACTCCCCTGTGCTATCTTATAAAGCACTTTATATTACATCAAGAAAAATAAAGGTACAATCTTTGCTTCCCCAGAGCTCATGTACGTTTGTTTGCATAAAAATGCACATGGGCAATCATTGCAGGATATTGCACACATGCTAATGGTTCTATAGGATGAAAACTGTGCTATACGTCATGATCTCACCTCCATACAGGTTCAAATAACTAGGCTTCTCTCCAGGTAAGAGACAGCAACCTCAGTGACACATTTCAACACCTAAATATAACATCACCTCAGCCTTTGTTTTTTCAATGAATATATATTTGCCCAGCACAGGGTGGAGGACATTAGATCTGCTTCTCTGATGGACAGAGGATGGGCCATCACATTAAGAGATCATCACCGACCCTGTAGCAGCAATTTAGAAGATTAAAGGACTATTGTTCCAATCTAACAAGTTATATTTTCCCACATCAAGACCTACTAAGAAATGTATGTCAATGATGTCACAATTGGCCTTCTGCCTGACATACAGAATTCAAGAAGACACCAGACCTCGTAAGAGGGACATTCTGGTGGCCTGATATGTGAACAATGACCCACGGGTGTGAGTGCATGGAGCGTGTGTATGCAGAGTATGCAGAGTGCGAATCATCCTGAGGGTCTGCTGGCACTGTTAGAACCTTAAGGTTGTGGCTTACTAAGACCCAACTTAATGTTACTACATCCATTAAACATTATGACAAGTATGCTTTAATACTTGCTGGTTGCTTGACAATGTACCATCTAGACCTTACTTAGTCCCTCCTATATTTCTTTCTATATACTATTTTTTTCTATTCTCTTATTCTTTATAACTTTTTTCTTACAGACCGCTACTGAAGAGCCAGCATTTTACCAACATTCAATTATGGTCATCATTGACCAATCCAGTGTTTTACAATTCCCTATGTATTGTTGATTCTGCTCATACATTTTCCTAATCATTAATTTTAGCATTTATGGATGCTGGTAAGCTAATTATTTTGCGGGTCACTTCAAATCATAATCCGCCATCCAACTCCTAACTCAACTCAGAGCTATATCTACAGTATGCTCCTCTCTTTTCACTTTAGGTTCAATATCAAAAAGAATCAATCACTTTTTTGCATGAGCCACTTTGGAGACTGGAACAATGTCCACATTATGGCATTCCTTGACAACATATGTGGTCATTACAACCCTGGTGGTCGGTGTTAAAGCGGTGGTAAGACCGCCAACAGGCCGGCGGTAAAATGTTTGCAATTCCAACCGTGGCGGAAACCGCCAACATAGACAGCCACTTTAACACTCCGACCGCCACGGCGGTACAAACAAACAGCGCGGCGGTCACCGCCAACAGACAGGCGGAGGACAAAGTACCGCCCACAGTATCACAACAGGCCAATCCACCACCTTTTCCGGGGCGGATTCACTGCGGATAAAAACACAGCGGAAACAGCAAACGCTCACCTCTACACACCCCATGAGGAACTAGGACACCATGGAGCCGGAACTCCAAATTCTCCCTGCGATAGTCTTCCTGCTCCTCTATCAGGAGCACGAGTGCCGGCGGCGAAGACCACGGTGAGTACTGCACCTATGACACAGGGGAGGGGGGAGGGAAAAAACAGGGACACACACACGCAACATCCCCACCCTCACCCACCATAACACACACACTAATCCATATTGATACATCACAGTTACACCCCCCAACCCCCCTGGAAGAATGCAAAGACAAAAGAAAATGAGTGTAACCATTGTAATCTATTAAAATCAAGTAGGCAAAAATATATATATACACCATTAACAAAATATACACCAAGCATAGTAGTCCATGTAGTGCTCCAATCAAGTCTGTGGAACACTGGGCCCACACGATATAGGCGAGGCCCACACAAGATCCCTGACCATGACGGAGAGAACACTGCAGAGGCATCAGATAGCAAGAAAACAGGCACCTCAGGGGGTGGGAAAGGGGGGGCACCTCACCCGGTTGAGTGCACAACGCCAAATCCATGAGGGGGCCACATGCCCACTGTTCAATCCTGGGGAGTGCAAAGCCACAGTCTCTCAAGTCTCTACAGTGGGTGGTTTGCCCACTGTTCCATCCTGGGGAGTGCAAAGCCACAGTCTCTTAAGTCTCTCTAGTGGGTGGGTTGCCCACTGTTCAATCCTGGGGAGTGCAAAGCCACAGTCTCTCAAGTCTCTCCAGTGGGTGGGTTGCCCACTGTTCAATCCTGGGGAGTGCAAAGCCACAGTCTCTCAAGTCTCTACAGTGGGTAGGTTGCCCACTGTTCCATCCTGGGGAGTGCAAAGCCACAGTCTCTCAAGTCTCTATAGTGGGTGGGTTGCCCACTGCTATATCCTGGGGAGTGCAAAGCCACAGTCTCTCAAGTGGATGACAGTCTCCACTGGTTCTGGAGGGGGCATGGTGCCCAGAGTGCTTCATTCTGCTAAGGACAGAGGTAGTAGATGGATCTCTCCACTGGTTCTGGAGGGGGCATGGTGCCCAGTGTGCTTGATCCTGTTAAGGTCAGAGGTAGTGGATGACAGCCTCCACTGGTTCTGGAGGGGGCATGGTGCCCAGAGTGCTTCATCCTGCTAAGGACAGAGGTAGTGGATGACAGTCTCCACTGGTTCTGGAGGGGGCATGGTGCCCAGAGTGCTTCATTCTTCCCGTGACGGACTCAGTAGCGTCAGTGCCCTTGGCGCTCATGGGCCAACGTTGCTTGAAACGGCGGTGCCCTGTTTAGCGGTGCTTGAGACGGCGATACCCTGTTCAGCGGTGCTTGAGATGGCGGTGCCCTGTTCAGCGGTGCTTGGAGCGGCGGGCTCCTTTGCAGTGACTCAGCTGCTTGCTGTCCTTCATGGCCCAGCCGGGCTTGTGCTGGCGGTCCTCTCTAGCCCAGCGGGGCTTGTGCTGGCGGTCCTTCATGGCCCAGCGGGGCTTGTGCTGGCGGTCCTCTCTAGCCCAGCAGGGCTTGTGCTGGCGGTCCTCTCTGTCCCAACGGGGATGATGGCTCTGGCCTCCTGGGCAACAGGGCTGGTGATGGCGGTGGCCTCCTGGGCAGCAGGGCTGGTGGCGGTGGCCTCCTGGGCAGCTGGGCTGGTGCTGGCCTCCTGGGCAGCAGGGCTGGTGGTGGTGGCCTCCTGGGCAGCGGGGATGAAGGCGGTGGCCTCCTGGGCAGCTGGGCTGGTGCTGGCGGTGGCCTCCAGGGCAGCGGGGATGATGGAGGTCTTCTCCGCCGTGCTGCTCTTCCTAGACTTGCTAAGTTTCTTGTGCCCCTTCCCCACCTTGGAAGGTGTCGCAGCTGACTCCACACCTGTACCCCTGGGAGCGGCTTTGGTGGCTGGAGTCTTCCCCCTCTCCTGCCGGGCACTGGCCAACTTCTGATGCTTGACAGGTGGGGGACTGTCTGTGCTGTGGCTCCGTGCCACACTGGCTGCCCTGGTGGCTGGTGCACTCCAGATTCTGGTGACTACAGGCACCACTGGTCCCGGAGATGTTGTGGCTGAGGTGCTAGTTCGGGACCTAGGAGACGGACGGGGTGGGGGAGGTGTGGAAAAGAGGTCAAGGTTGGACAGGAAAAGTTTCTTGGAGACACTGGGACGGGTAGCTGGAGGGGGTTTGGGAGTGGAGGAAGAGGTTGTGTTGTAGGAGGTGTTCGTTTGTTGACTTTGGGTGACGGTGCATGCACTGGAGGCTGTCGTGAGGTGGATGGCTGTTGGGTGGGTGTGTGCCTGCGTTTGTGTATCTTGGGAGGGGGCATCACAGACACACTGGGAGAGGACACAGGGGACGTGTGAATGGTAGTGGGGGTGGTGACTGCACTTGAGCGGGGTGTGGTGGTGGGTGTGCTGGTGATGGTAGTAGTGGCTGTAGAGGTAGTGCATGCAGGTGTGAGTGTAGACGAGAATGGGAGGAGGAGGGAGACGAGGAGGAGGGGGACACAGTGGAGGCAGTGGACGTTGATGTGTCTGCATGTGTGTGATACTTGCGTGAGTGCCTGTGGGATGTGTGGTTCTTATGTTTGCCTGAGCTTCCCTTGTGTGTTGACGTGTGTGCATGCTGGTCTAGAGGTATGCTTGGGATAGGCTGGGGTACAGGAGATTGGGTCTGGGTGGAGGAAGTTGGAGGGGGAGGCTAGAGACAGGGAAAATGGCTGTCATCACTGCTGAGGCCAGAGTCTGCAAAGCTCGCTGAAGGGCCGCCTGACCAGAATGAATGCCCTCCAGGAATGAATTTGTTTGTTGTAACTGCCTATATACACCCTGGATGGCATTCAAAATGGTAGACTGCCCAACAGTGAGGGACCTGAGGAGGTCAATGGCCTCCTCACTGATGGCAGCCGGGATGACTGGGGCAGGGCCTGAGGTGCCTGGGGAAAAGGTGATGCCCACCCTCCCGGGTGAGTGCCCACAGGGCAAAGGCTGAGGAGCTGCTGGGAGGGTGGTGCTGGAAGGGGGGGGTGGCGGCTGTACCTGTAGATGGGGGGGGGGCACAGATGTCGCCGCCACCACAAGGGAGCTCCCATCGGAGGACGAGTCTGTGTCACTGGTCTCAGCTCCTGTCCCCGCCGTGGAGCTCCCCTCGCCCTCCGTCCCACTGGTGAAGTCCAATTCCGTAGTGTGGACCTCCATGGCCATGTGGGATGCAGCCCCCTCGTGCTCCGGTGCCACTGCCACTCCGCCTGATGGTGCTAATGCACAGGGAGTCTACAAAAAGGGGGGACGACAGAAGAAAGACATGTTGAGTGCATGCATTACCGCTACCGTTGTACACACAGAAGTCCGCTGCACTACGCCGCGCTCTTGGGCTCCACTGTTCAATTCCTGGGAAATAGCCTACTAGGCTATGGATGACATCTGCACACATGGCTGACACAGGGGCATGACTAGGTGTAGTTGGCACTCTACAGATGTGCGGTGGGGTGCCACATGGCCTGCCTTACGGAGGGACCTTGCCTACGGAACTCGCCCTGGCCTAGGGAAACCCACAGCCCACCTCCCCCACCCAGACCCCTTCACTGTGCGCAAAATTAGCAGAATGAGAGTGCACTCACCCCCTTGTGATGCCCCCGTGTGTGCTGTGATGCCCTCAAGCGCCCATCCAACTCCGGCTGCGCCACCGCCCGTATCCTGAACATCAGGGGGGTCATGGTGCGAAGGAAACCCCTCCCACGTTGGGAGGCCATCCCCAGCTGAGCCTCCGCCGTGTTCTTGCTCCAGCGGCGAATGTCCTCCCATCTTTTCTGGCAGTGGGTGCTCCGACTGTGGTAGACCCCCAGTGTCCGGACGTCCTTGGCGATGGCATGCCAAATATATTTTTTCTGGTGGGCACTGACCTACATGATTTGTACGGGGGAAGAGAAACTTATTACCAACTGCACCCTCACAGTCATTGGCCCCCATCCCTACCCTTGGCATGTGGCACATGCACTCACTGTTGTTTCATGCACACTGCACTCTCCCCCCTTCCTTCTTCCATCCACCCATCTCCACACAGGCATAGCCCATAGAGCATGCTCCCATTGTACTTACCTGTATGTCTGGAGGACCGTAGAGTAGCGTGTACTGGGGGAGGACCCCATCCATGAGTTTCTCCAACTCCTCTGATGTGAAGGCAGGGGCCCTTTTCCCAGACACTCGAGCCATTGTTTCTTCCAGACCGAGGTCACAGCAGCACTTGCAGTGTAGGTCCTCTCCTGCCGAAGATCAGGTATCGAGTGATTGAACAGATAGAAAATAGTGGTCACGTCCGCGGTGGTGCGTACCGTCACCGCCGGCGTACATCGTCATTGGTTCCTGGGACCCATAGGGTCCAATGTTAACCAATGTAGCATTGTGCCGCAGTCTTCCACCGCCTACCGCAACGGTGTACAATGCCAGCGCAGTTACCTCACATCCCATTGTCTCACTTTACAGGTCAGCCAGCCGCCATTTCAGGGGCCCACATGGCTTCATTTTCAACTGCGTCACACATACCTAGGCCTAGACTCAACACACATACAGGCCACTTTTAAGATTATGATTGGTGTTCTGTGTAAGCTGGGGGTACGTACCTCTGAGTAGTTTGACTCTGTGCTCGCTGTTGTCCTTCATAGGCACCGTCTGCTGGGACATGTGAGGAGATGGCGGCATCCTCCGGTGTACCGACCGTTGGTGGACCTGTCGACAATGGAGGAAAGACATGTGATCATCACATACAGGCTTGACCGTGCCACAATCCAGGAACTGTGTACCCAGTTGGAGCCAGATCTGATGTCAGCTATCCGCCATCCCACAGGAATCCCCCCTCAAGTGCAGGTGCTGTCAGTGCTCCATTTCCTTGCAAGTGGGTCATTTCAAACAACAGTGGCCATAGCATCAGGGATGTCCCAGCCTATGTTTTCCAACGTGTTGTCCAGAGAGTTGTCTGCCCTGCTGAAACACATGTGGAGCTACAGAGTTTTCCCTCAGGTGGAGGATTTGACTACAGTGAAAGGTGATTTCTATGCCCTGGGACATGTCCCCAACATAATAGGTGCCATTGATGGGACACATGTGGCTTTGGTACCCCCCCCACAGGAGTGAACAGGTGTACAGAAACCGGAAGAGTTATCATTCGACCAGTACATCTCCCATGTAAATGCCAAGTTCCCTGGCTCAGTGCATGACGCCTACATCCTGCGGAATAGCAGCATCCCTTATGTGATGGGTCAACTCCAGAGGCACCGTGTGTGGCTATTAGGTGAGCACCTGGAATGGGAATGGTTGTCTGGGTCTGGGGCTATCCCTCCAGGTTAGTGTGTGTCTAACAGTTGTCCCTCGCCATTTGCAGGTGACTCTGGTTACCCCAACCTGTCATGGCTACTGACCCCAGTGAGGAATCTCAGGACAAGGGCAGAGGAACGCTACAATGAGGCCCATGGGTGAATTAGAAGGGTGATCGAGCGAACCTTCGGCCTCCTGAAGGCCAGGTTCAGGTGCCTCCATATGACAGGTGGATCCCTATTCTACTCACCAAAGAAGGTGTGCCAGATCATCGTGGCCTGCTGTATGCTTCACAACTTGGCTTTCCGATGACAGGTGCCTTTCCTGCAGGAGGATGGTCCAGATGGCGGTGTTGTTGCAGCTGTGGAGCCTGTGGACAGTGAAGACGAGGAAGCAGAAGATGAAGACATGGACAACAGGGACTCAGTGGTCCAGCAATATTTCCAGTGAAACACAGGTAAGAATACTAAGCGGTCTACTACATGTACTTTAACACTACTACCTCTCTACTGTCGTTTTCACCCAGTGTATGGTCACTGAGTTGTCACTTTCCCTTACGATTTCACAGATGTGGGTCCCACTGTGTGACATCTGCTTTGATTCCTCATGGACTAGAGCTGTGTGACATAGGTATGTTGACATTACAAATGAAAGAGCTTTTTGCCACAGTAATTGCTAATACAGTATTCCAAAATCAGACTGACTCCAGATTGTTTTGTGCTTTAAGGGTGTTTCTTTTAGTGCTCAAAATTGGAGGGGGTAGCAAAATGGTGAGGGGTGATGATGGAGAAATGTCAATGGCAGAGTCCAGTCTATTAGTCTCACAGGTGCAGTGCCCAAATGGGCATTGGAAGTGGAGCTGGGGCAGTTTAAGGATGGACAGGGTGACAAAGTGGGACAGTAGGATGACAATCAGGGTGGTCTCATTTCTTGGCGGGGGACTTGGCATCGTTCTCTGTCTTTGTCCTGGATCTCAGGGACCGCTTGCGGGGTGGTTCTCCCTCTGCAGGGGGTGGGGTGCTGGTGTGGTGGTCCTGTGGCGGTGCCTCCTGTCCACTAGCGCCGGCGGAGGTGGTGGGCAGTTCATCGTCCAGGCTAGTGTCAGGGGCCCCTTGTAGTGCCACAGTGTCCCTCCTGGTGTTGAGTACTTCCTTCAGCACCCCTATGATGGTGCCCAGGGTGGAATTGATGGATCTGAGTTCCTCCCTGAAGCCCAAATACTGTTCCTCCTGCAGGCGCTGTGTCTACTGAAACTTGGCCAGTACCGTTGCCATCGTCTCCTGGGAGTGGTAGTATGCTCCCATGATGTTGGAGAGGGCCTTGTGGAGAGTGGGTTCCCTGGGCCTGTCCACCCCTTGTCGCACAGCAGCCCTCCCAGTTCCCCTGTGTTCCTGGGCCTCCGTCCCCTGGACCGTGTGGCCACAACCACTGCCCCCAGGTCCCTGTTGTTGTTGGGGTGGTGGGTTAGCCTGGGTTCCCTGTAGTGGTGGACACACAGCTGATTGACGTGTCCTGGGGACGGAGGTGTGGGCCCGCTGGGTGGGTGCTGTGTTGGTGTTTCCAGGGGGGGGGGGGGTAGCTCTGTGGTGGCCTGTGACTGGGTGAGGGGAACCGACTGTCCTGAGGTCCCCGATGGGCCAGGCTGGTCATCTAGATCCAGTTGGACAGAGGTGGTGTCATCACTGTAGGCATCTTCTGTTGGTGGTGTGGACATGTGAGGACCCTCCTGTCCGGTGACGTTGGGTAGGGGTCCTGCAGGGGTATAAAAGGATGTTTATTACATCTGTGTGTGCCGGGGTGTGCAATGGGTGGGTGACTGTGTACCCCAGTGCTTGCATTCCTGTGTGGGACCTTGTGTGATGATGGTTTAGTGGGGTGTATGGGTATGTGCAGTGGCCATGCTTTAGTGATGGGTGTCCATGCTTTGTTGTTGCATGCAAGGCTTGGGGTTAGGATGTGTGGTTTGTGATATTGGGACATTTGAGAGGAGTTAGAGTGATGGGGGTGAGGGTGGGGGTATGTGCTGGCATGCAGGTAGGGTGGAGGATGTAATAGTCAAGATTTGACTTACCAGAGTCCATTCCTCCACCTACTCCTGCGAGGCCCTCAGGATGCAGAATCAGCAAGACCTGCTCCTCCCATGTTGTTAGTTGTGGGGGAGGAGGTGGGGGTCCGCCGCCAGTCCACTGAACCGCAAGGTGGTATCTTGAGACCACGGAACGCACCTTCCCACGTAGGTCGTTCCACCTCTTCCTGATGTCCTCCCAATTTCTTGGGTGCTGTCCCACTGCGTTGACCCTGTCCACTATTCTTCGCCATAGCTCCATCTTCCTTGCAATTGAGGTGTGCTGCACCTGTGATCCGAATAGCTGTGGCTCTACGCGGACGATTTCCTCCACCATAGCCCTGAGCTCCTCCTCCGAGAACCTGGGGTGTCTTTGCCGTGCCATGGGGTGGTGTAGGTGATGTGTGGGGTGGTGTGTGGGGTGATAAGTGTGCTGATATGTAGTGGTGTGTAGTGTGAGGTGCGTGGAAGTTATGTGGGTGATGGTGTTGTGTGCCTGTGGATGCTGGTATTGTTGATGTTGGTGTCTCTCTCTGGCCTTCATTCGTGATTTTTGGTCGTAGGGGTTTGTGGGTGATGTGGGTGTGTGTTTTATATTGTATTGGGTGTGGTGTGTTTATGTGTATCAGGTGTGTGTATTTCGAATTGTCCAATGTGGTAGTGTTTTGTAAGAGTGTGTGTATTTTGAGTGCAGCGGTATGTACCGCCAATGAAATACCGCTGTGTGGATTCGTGTGTCGTGATAGTGTGGGCGTATTTCTGTTGGCGTGACGGTGGAGGTTTTGTTTTCAACAGTTTATCACTGACCTTTGGTGTGGCGGACTTGTGTGGGTGTCTGAATTTTGGTGGATTCCATGCTGTGGGTCATAATAACTGTGGCGTTTTTCCACGGCGGTGTGTTGGCGGTCTTCTGCACGGCGGTATGAGGCTTTTACCACCAATGTTGTAATGACCGCCATAATGTCCCTTTCTTTTTTCGATCCATCCCCTCATTTTTTAATTACTCTCATTTCATCTCTTAGTTCTTGATTGAAAATGCCTTGTGTTTTATTTATTATTTTATTTTTTGTTCCTTCAAGGAATCCATTAATAGGTAATGTATACTATTATTATCAATCCACAGCCTTGAACAGTCTCTTGTTGAGAAGAAACACATGTCGGCTGTGACAATTTTCTCTTGCTTGACTAACTGTTCACTGAAATGATGGGTCTTCACCAGTGGCTGCTTTTTAACATAACTAAGGGCCTGATTTAGAGTTTAGCGTAGGGGTTACGCTGTCACAAATGTGACGGATATCCTGTTCGTCATATTAAGATTCCCATAAGATATAATGGGATCATAATACAATAGGTGGGATATCTCTCATGATTGTGATGAAGTAACTCCATTCGCCAAACTCTAAATCAGGCACAAATACTTTTCAGTGCTGATCTGTTGGAACCAAGAGAAAATAAAAGCAAAAGAAACTCTATATTTAATTCCCATGGACTGAACTGGCTCATATGACAATACCGATGCATTCCCATTCCTTGGTGCACATTACAAAAAGTATGCTAAGTCATTTATTCATTTATTTTCCAAGGTTGTCTGCTTGCTGTCAGGATTTGCATTGGAAAGTAAATCTCCACACAACACTTTGCTCTAGTTTTGCGTCATGTAGATTAGGTTATTAGTTTTGAGGTATATACAAGTAAGAGGTCCACAACTCTCCTTACTTGAAACCAAGCATCCCATTATAGCGCTTGTCTCTCTCAGGGTAGCGAAACAGAACGGTCCAAGGCCTTCTCAAGGGAGGTGGTGTGGGCATGTAATAACTGTTCTCTAGCACGCAATAATAACACTCAGTATATGATTGTCCACTCAGTACTTTTTCTTTAGAAAAAGGAGAAGTACATAAATTACACACACCACTAAATACTACACAGTAATTTACAAATAAATACATTGGTAGATGGGAAATACACTAGATTACATTACATAACCACCTTTGATCCCTTAAAGGGGTCATACAAACATATAAGGTAAGTCTACTGGCATGTCAAAAGTTCAAGATCAAAAAACTACATGTTAAAGATATAGAGCCTCATTATGAACATGGCGGTCCAGACTGCCATGCCGGCGAAGGCGGAAATTACCCCCACCAACATGGCGGTCTAGACCACCATATAATAAACAAGGGAAGGCTGCCACAGACGGCCCTCCGCCACCGCCATGCTACCGCTGCCAGGCAGCCTAACGATTGCAGATTTCCCTATCCGACAGGGCAGAGCTGCAAGCAGTGCCACCCTCCGGATAGAGAACCCTTGTTCCTCCAGCCTTTCACTGGTGGTTTCCCCCACCACGGAAAGGCTGGCAGAAGGGGTGCTCCAAAGCCCCCCTGGGGACCCCTGCACTGCCCATGCATTTGGCATGGGCAGTGCAGTGGCCACCGTGCACAGTCCTGTGGCACAGGTCACTGCCCGATTTCTAGGGAGTGATATGCGCAATGGGTGATGCTGCACCCGCCCTACTGCGGCATTGACGACGGCTCCATCTGGAGACATCGGCAATGTCCTGGCCCAGCATTCTGCTGGGCCGGCTGACGGAAACACTGTTTCCGCCCACCAACCCAGTGGAATGTATATTATAGGGCCGACGGGGTCTTCTAGGGGCTGACGGTCTATATTCAGACCGCCAGCATGAACACGGCGGGGAATCCCGCCGTGTTCATAATGAGCCCCATAATTATGTATTAAACTGCAATAATAAATAATAATGATCATGTGCACTTATTATTGTCAATAAAACATACACTGTTATCAATAGTCATTCTCAACAATATTATACTAATAAAGCATTTAAAAACGAACAAAACAAATATCTGTGTCCTTTCTGTACACTTTTTCAACCATGAAAATGTAATTATAAAAATGGCCCCTAGAGGGCACCCCATTTCAACTACATTAATATTGTATTGTATTGTAATCGAAATTATATAGCGCTTACTACCCCTGACGAGGCGTTGAAGCGCTTTTCGATGAGTAGCACGCTACTCTGGAACCCAACAAGAATTAGTGATAGATTAGTATCGGGAAATAATGAGTACAGTTTTAGTATTATTATGAGTTAATTTGAGCCGCGGATATGAGTTTGTTAGTTAGATTGACTGGAGTAATGGGGGGGTGGAGGAGGAAAGAAATCCAGAAGTGTTAATTGGGAGTATATCCTTCATTTACTCAACCCAAAGGCTTGGGATGAGTAAAGGGAGGTGGAGGAGGGACGAGTATGTGGAAGGGTTAGGGAGAGCATAGTAGCAGGGCGAGATAAATGCGGGAGAATTTAGTAGGGTTGTGTGGGAGGTCACAGTAGTAGAGTGAGGTTTGGTGAGTTAGATGTGGAAGCGGAGGGAAGAGTTTAGGCAGAGTTATTTAGGAGATTAAAGTAGTAGAAGGGATTTGGGATGAGTCAGAGTGAGAATGGAGGATAGTTTGATAGAGACATGACATATGATGATGAGTAGATAAGTGTGATAAGATGAGAGCAGGAATTCATAGATATATAGTATAACAACTCACCCAGGAGCCATGCAATGATCCACGAACATGCCAAGCACAGAAACAACATATACACATACATATATATATACACACACACACACACATGAATACACACACATATGCACATACAATACATAATTAGAACCATGGGTAAAAAATACTTAGTCAAACAGGTTTAAACAGGTTAAAGAGTGTGTGTGTATTTTATTGTTATGACATAGTAGTAATACATATTTTCTAAAGAAACTATAAATAAATAGCAATGTACACACAATCTGAAAAAATATTTATCAACATAGGCATATACAGTTCATAGTTGTTTGAATATGGTGGTTATGAAGGAAATAGCCAACTCTTGAGTAGTTTTCTGAAGACAAGAAAGTTATCTGTGGCTCTTATAGTTGGGGGTAATGAATTCCATAGTTTGGCTGCTTGGACGGAGAAGGATGTACCACCTATAGTCTTTTCTTGTATGGTGGTGTTCTAAGGCGGGGTGCCAATCTTGAGCGGAGGTTTCTTTGTTGGATGTATTTGGTAATTTTCTTTTTGATAAAAAGTGGTCCTGTTCCATGTATAGCTTTGTGGGTGATACAAAGCAGCTTGAAAGAGCATCTTCTGGCAACGGGTAACCAGTGTAGTGCTCTCAAGGCAGGGGAGATGTGGGCTTGCGGCTTTACATGTAATGGTAGCCTGGCTGCAGAATTCTGGATACGTTGTAGTTTTTTCATAACAGATAGAGATGATCCATGGTAGAGGCCATTGGCATAATCCAGTTTGGATAGTACAAGCGAGATAGTAGCTTGCACCTTGTGTGGAAATCCTTAAAGTCTTCAAGGTGATGAAGCTTGTTTGTGCTAATTTGTCCACTTGGGCATTCATAGTTAACTTGGAATCCATGGTGATTCCTAGGTTTTTAACTTCCTTGGATAATTGAGGAGGTGGTCCAAGATCGTCAGGCCAGACTCACAGAGGGTCATAATTTTTCCAGTCACCACGTATGAGTATTTCTGTTTTGGAGGTATTTAGTTTGAGATGGCTCCACGTCATCAACGGCTCTGAGGCAACTGAAGATTTGTGAGTTTTCAATGTTTTTGGGGCATTCTAATTTAAGTAGTATGTGTGTGTCATCTGCATAGTTGTAGCATGTGAGATGGAAATCATTGATCCGTTCTGGTAAAGATATCATGTAGATGTTGAAAAGCAAAGGTGAGATGATTGACCTTTGGGGGACCCCTGCTTTTGTGAGGTAGGGTTCAGACTAAGAGAGCGAGTGAGATAAGTATTTATACTTACATGTAAAATACTTATATTTACTGGTGAAACATTTACAGCGCATATGGCTTAACGATTCACACTTTTACAATGAAATTTGGTGTAAAGGCATGCGTGGTGAAAACATAATTGTAAAGGCATTTGCGTTGTAGTGGCATTTGCATTCTAACAGCATACAATACAATGTAATGCGTGGTTCCACCATACAACCCTCTCTAATAGTCACACAAGACAGACCTACTACAGGCCATGACCGTCACCAAGCTCAGTCCCAGTCCACAGCAACAAACCATCCAATGTCATCGTAACAGGCACGGAGTTACTGACGGGATAATCAACATTCAGCTGGCCACCAGAGCAATAATTGACTCCACCACTGCAGGTCCAAACTATACACACACTAGGGCAGCTTCTTAACATCTCACAATGACATTAAAAAAAAGGGTGATCATACCAGAACCCATCTAAGCAGGTCTGACCATCTCCCCCCGCCAAACTAAGCCTGTCCCGAGCCATGAACAAAAACAGAATTGACAACTGTTGTGTGGTCACCACCTTGGAGGTCTAGCATAATAAGAAATGCCATGAAGTGACTTGTCGACCTGATGCAAGAGCCAGCTTACCAAAAACCATAAACTGCGTGTCCATCTTTCACACACCTCCAACCATGGCGTTTTATGTGAACACCAAATTAAATTACACAAGGCCGGTCACTGTTTAATTTAAGGTTCTGGAAGATTAAATGATCACCCCAGAATCTGAAGGTGCTGTTGTGTGAACACCTGGAGTCAAAACTAGTTAACCAATTCCAAAGTCGGCAGCTCTGCTCGAAACTCTACTAGGACTCCCTGTCCATCTTCAAGTGACGTATCATATTTGTGCCAGCATCTGTCTAACAAAAAAGTATGCTCCCCTTCTGTATGTTAAACTACCGTAATCGTTCAGTTTTGTTCTGTGCCATCCTAAGCAAACATTTCTACCTCACTAGTGAGTACATAACTCTGGCCTGTGTTGAGAAAAAGTAACCTCCCGTGAATTTGAAGGTATATACCGATGGTTTCCATTCACCAGCCTAAGCCCTTTTCCCAAGGATTGCGTCGACAATTCCTGTATGTGAGGAAAGTCATCTTGAACAATCCTCACCTGCTTTTTCTCCTCTGACGGCTCCCCTGAAGCATGGGACCAGGTGGCGACCAGCTTCCGGACCGCGGACGGCTGTACCTGGATGGACTAGGTGGCTCCTCCTTCACCCAAACCTTGTGGGGTGAGGAGGAACCCCGTTCCAGCCGCTTCTTCTGTCGCCTCTCCGCCTTCTCTTCCTTCATCGTCTAAGAAACCCAAACAACCACAACAACCGATCCTGGCAGGAATATGCAACCATTGATGCAGCCCCTAGAGGGAGGTTCAGTACATGTGTCTCCTACATGCACTTTCAAACTACCATAAATGTAACCACAAAATAAACCCTGTAGTGAGCCCTGCACTCCCAGCTGTAGAGCAGAAGCTAAAGCCTAGGGAATACTTTGAAAACATTATAGAAAGTTCAGATGGGTCCCGGTTTCAAGGAATCCGCAAACATAGGGTGAGTAACCTTAAAAAGACTTACTAAAGGAGAGCTATTGTGCTCCTTCCATCCCCCACACTCCCTTGATATTGTTGGTGGTGCCACTGTCCTTCTGGGGCCACCACAAGGCATGTAAATAAGGAAGCCGTTTAGGACATTATGGAGCGCTTCACCAGAAGCAGTGAACAATTTAGTACTGGCTCTCCCTCTATACTGGGGAGAGCTGCAAACTTTATTTTGCCTTTCTCCTTTTTTGAGGGATTGCCCAGCCCCACTTGGACACCCCCAAGCCTCTTCAGCATTGGGGTCAGCTGAGGGAGGTCACCCCTCTCTGCACTGCAGGTTTCTGCATGGCCCGCACCTCTGGGTACGGCCACGTAAGCCTGCATCCTCTCTCTCCCTGCCCCCTCCTGAGGGCAGGGATGTACTTTGTGTACATGGTGGCCATCTGCTTACCCCAGACATAAGCATGCGGAGTAGGATAGGTCCACCACTACTAGGAGGGTGCAATGGCACTCCCCCTTTGCAATTGGCATTCAGGGGTCAAGGATGGGGCCCAGCACCCTTCTTGATAAGTACAACCCAGGGAACAGGATTCCAGGGCAAGGGACAAAGTCTGGGGAGGGGGGCCTATGCATGCCCCCTCCCTAGGAAAATTTACATAAATCAATCCTGCACTAAATCCCATGTCCTATCACATTCCAGGTATTAAGAAATAGTGATGAAGCCCTGATCGCTTTGTCACCTAAAAAGTTAAAGGTCACCAAACTTTAAAATTAAATAACTAGGGCCATGTTGGTTTGAATATGGTGATCTGTGGATCATTTTACTCCGGGTGGATAGATCCAGGGGTATTTGCAGCAAATGTCCTCACCTCCAAAGTGGTGCAATCATCAGAAAGCTGGTTTTCCTTGCTCCCTGCACTAGCCTTCCTGCTGGTCTTGGTTACTGGGCGCAGAAGTCCAGGACTTTCACCCAACTGGGTCTCAAGGGGTTTAAAGTGGCCAACATCACTGGCCTTTAAAGAGACCCACTGGTCCTGGGGTCAACTATCTTCAGTCCTTTGTGGGCATCAGGGGTTCCCTCTTTCAGTTCTCCATGGCGGCCCCAGGGTCCATCAGAAAAGATCAGAAGAAAATTCAGGCAAAAGATAGTCTCCCACTTGTGCAAGAGTATTAAAGGGGAGATGAAAGTTCCAGAAGCCAGGCACCGCTGGAACATCCTACGGTGCCATGTCACCTCTCCACCCTTGTCCCAACCCTCCTGCACAGCATGCTGGGACAGTTCACAATGGTCACTGACATACCTGCCAGGGACTTTCTCACAAGAGCCCCCTTCTGTGTAGGCTCCAGAGGTCTGGGCTCCCTCCTTTGTTCAGTGGGCTTGAGCAGGTCCATCCCTTGTACAGTGTGATACCTGATTGATTGATGCAGATCATTTAGCCCCAACTTTTCCTCCTCAGGAGCTGGATGAAGCAATGTTAATTGCTCCCTTTGTGTTGGGAGGTCTTTGTTCCTGCAGATGGACAGGAATGTAATTAACTGGCTACAACAGGGTGACAAAAGTCCTGGGTTTGAGCATCAGCTGAGCCAGAAAAGTATGACAGCTCTAGATGACCCATAAATGTACAGATATCCTTTTGGAACTTGCAGAATTGATTTTCCTGCACAGGGTACACCCCAATTCAGTATGTCACTGGTCCCTGTCGGCCAAATGAATGCAAAACTGCACTTTAAGTCAGTTTTCTCCCTTTGAACATAATAAGGCGTCACTACAGACAAAACTGTAAATCACTCTTTCCCGATTAGTGGTCACTAGCAATTAAAAAACCTAACCCAGGTCAATATCCTGCAGGGTCACCACTGCATCAGGCTACCTGTGTGAGGTTACCAGGCTGCGTGCAACAGTAGTCTCACATGGGCAGAATGCACACGTGTGCGCACACATGTTCACACGTAGACAGCCAAGTGCCCCTTACCTATGCTGTATTGCAGCATGCTTATCTTAAAAGGTAAGCACTGTTGGTAAACATGCACAGTCCATTTGCCATTCGAAATACCATGGGTGAGACACATATAGTCAACCTCACCCAGAGTAAAAAGTCAAAAATCAAGTCATCCAAAAAAGCAAAAACAAAATCCAGGCATACTGAATGGGTGGAACCCAATAGCAACATATCATATGTGTTATGTATACCCAGTGTTATGTGTTAGTAATTTACAATTATTTTGGGCCCATAAAGCCAATGTAGGCAGAGACCAAGCTGATGCAAATCATGAACCTGCCCCTCATGGAAACAGTCTACTGCAAGCTGACAACCGAGGCTCCCTCCAGAAGTGAACACAAGAAGATGCATACTGTTTATGGATTAATTAGTCCTTGTTAGTGGATTATAGTTTGGATCCTGGGGCACAGCAAGCAAGGGACCCAGGTGGCATATATCACTTAGGATTTTAAATGAAACGCATAGTCTAATAGTCAAATAGTCTAAACATAGCCAATTATTCAAGGTGGCTCACCTGCAGTTTGTGTTGGGCTGTTCTCACGAGTGTCAGAAATTATTTTCAGAAGACAGAACTCTGTATAGAGTAGCATAGTGAACAAAAAACAATGGGTTGTAATGCAGAGCAATTTCCGGAGGTTTAGATTGTCTTCAAGCTCAAGCTGTATTCCCTCTAAGGTGCATGCTGGGTGCCCATTCAGTTTCTGCATTTGTGCTGCACACAGGGATCCTCAAAGCGTGCACACAAAGAAAATGTGTAAGAAACTAGCTTACTGGTTGAGAGGGTTGAAACCACAAGCAAACCCTAAATAAACCTGTGGACAACTCTTGGGTAGCTCAGCACAGAGCAGTGAGGCTTAATTCAGAGGCAATCTGTAAAGTATTTGTGTAACATTTCAAAGAGTAACACAGTGAAAACAGAGCAAAAAAGGATTCTATAACGTATTTAGAAAAATGTAGCAATTTTTTATAAATAAAAGAATATCAAAATGAAAACATCCAATCAGTAGGATGGAGATATTAAAATTTAAATACTTTAGTACAAGTAGCGTCAAAAAGTATAAAGCATTAACTCGGGAAATCTGGTTGCATCGGATGGCAAAACGTCACAAGTTCGGGCCGACTGAGGTGAAGCACTGGCCAGTTACAGGGACCAAGTTAGGCCCGCCGAACAGAGTAACTTAAATCCTGGTTTGTGGAGCATTGTGAGAATCCACTTCGAAGATGTGTTGAGGGGCCGAAGTGGTGTATCGCTTCCAAGATGTGGCGAGGCCGTGGTTAGAGGTTCTGTGGGCTCATTGAGGATTCTGTCAGCGAGGGCTTGTGATGTGAATTCGGCATGATTCACCGATTCCAGGAAGCTATTGAGCCTGCAAATCAGAGTCCAGCGTAATGGTTGAAGCTGCCATCGATGAGGGATGTGATGGACTGCCGAGGATACATCGGGCAGTGGTGGTTCCGAAGCAGCAACAGGTTGTGATTTGCAGTAGGTCTTTGCAGCGGTTCCTATCCATGAAGCAGTGACAGTGTGTCATTTCTGCTTGCTATTGCACCTCACAGCAAAGGAGATGCACCAGTTCTACTGGATCCACAGAGTCTGGCAGAGTACCTTAGGCCCACTTCCAAAGGCCCAGGAACGGGGTGGCATCACTTGGCAGGGTAGACTCACAGATGGCAGAGTCCAGGTGCAAGGTTGTTGGAAGCCTGTTTTGTCCCTGAGCCTTCAAACCAGGACACCAGGTAACTAGCCATTGTAGTCACTCTGTGGTTCTGGGTTTATGGGTTGCAGCTACAATCCTTCTCACGCTGGCAAGAGTGCAGCAGGTCAGGACAGCAAGGCAGCAGTCCAGCAAGGCAGTAGTCCAGCAGGGCAGCAGTCCAGCAGACTGGCAGTCCTTTAGCAGCATAACAGTCCTTTATCCAGGCAGAGACAGCTACTGACATGAAGGGCCTCATTACGAGTTTGGCGGTCTCAGAACCACCATGTTGGCAGTGGCGGTTTTACTGCCAACAGGCTGGGGGAGAAGATCGCCAAATTATGACCATGGTGGTTTTCCAAACGGAATACAGCCAAACGACTGCCGGCACTGCCACTCGGTCAGATCGCAACGGATGACAGAAAGCACCAGCAGTCCAGAGGATACCCTGTTACCGCCAGACAGATTACTAGGCAGCACACCACCAAGATTTCCGCCACCATGGAAACCCAGGTGGAAACGAACAGCATAAAAGGAGACAGTCACCTTCAGGAAGCCAGACTCGTCTGGGGCCGCCATGGAACCAGAACTACACACCATTCCTCTGCTTGTTCTCGCATAAAGACAACGGAATCTTCGCCAATGATGACAGCAGCAACTGTAAGTACACACACTTACCTGTAACTTTGTATAATGTCAATGTCTGAACACTCACACAATATACCATTGGGAAGAGGTTGCTACTGTGACAACCACACGCTACTACACACTGACACGCACACTCACATACAGCCACACACTCAACCGCACATACACAGTACACACTACGTCCAACACGCAAACACATATGTCAAAAACACACACACTTAGGCACAGAAACACAGCACAGGCCCAGTTACACACATTAACACACAACACCACAATACGTCACAACAACACCACAACCATACCATCATCAATATGTTGGCAAGCACTCACTATAGACACAATCCAGGGACACATCACACATACAACACAACTTACAACCAGCAGGCAACGAACACACCCACCCACACAACCATGCAACATACCAATCGACATACACATCGCATAAAGCACATCACATCTTACATACCATGCACTAAACACACATACGCACACTGTCAAAACACACTAAGTCATACAACACACCAACAAATACATGTCAACACAAACACCACTCAATAGCATGACAACAAAATGTTCCGAACAGACAAATTCCCATCACAGAACACACACACTATCACTGGGGGACAAAAGCACAGAATACAACCTCACATACTGCCCAAACAATGTAGGTAGCACAAGCACCACACACACACACACACACACACACAAACACACACAGACACACAACCAATGTCAGCCAGGAACAACTCCATACTAGGAAATGAAATGCATGACAATGATGTAACCAGTAAACCAACAACAGTGTGGTTTGAAATTATTATTCAAAACCAAAGTTTAGAAAAACAAAGGCTATAGGCCAGTCCTGTTACAAAAGTATGAATGCACACAGTACACATATGTGTGCCCCAAACTTGACTCCTGACTGCCAAGTAACCTCCACAGGTACAGACATCAAGGGGGCAGGCAGGCACCTTAGGGATTATTGTGGGAGAAGGGGTTTGATCTTAGCTTTGGGAGGGGGTCCTCCCTTTTGGGATGTGGCTTGTGTGGGGGGTTAGGTTTAGGCTTAGGGGAGGGTTGTTTTTTATTGGGAGGGATAGACTTCTTGGCAGGGGTAGGCGCATGGGTACTTGCAGGGGGCAGGGGAGGTGGAAGGGACAGACTTAGGGCGGAAAGCAACACATTTAGAGGTCTCTCAGGGGAGAGGAGTAGGGAAAATGGTAAACACATAAAGAAAAGATTTCTTACACACACAGGGATGGTCAGAGCAAAAAGGTTTGGGGGTTAAGGTAGAGGGAGCACGTGTAAGATGTCTTGAAGTTCTGGTTGCATATTTGTGCGAGGTATGCTTGTGGGTGCCAGGTGTCAGGTGGGTGGGTGAGTGAGGGTGTTTACATGTTTTGGGATTAGGGGGGTTGAGGTGCTGGGGGATGCCGTGGTAGTGGACGTGCTCCATGTAGGAGTGTCAGTGGTTGTGGTGTCTACGGGTGTTGTGAATGGGGTGAATGTCTAAGGGTCTGCTGTGGTGCTGTCTGTGGGTAGGATAAGTGTAGTGGCTGGATCTGTGAATGTTGATGTGGTATCTGTAGGTGTGTCAGGTATGCTGTCCGTGATGTTGGGGTTGCTGGGAGTGTCATTTCAGGTTGTGACTGTTGCTGTGTGTGCATCTGAATGTTCCTTGTGTGCATGCCGGGGGTGTATCTTATGGTGCTTAGGTCTGTCTGAGCTGCCCTTGGATGTTGAGGTGGATGCATGCCTGTCTGTTTGTGTGCTTTGGCTGAGTCTTGGGAGAGAGGTTTGGGTGTGAGAAGAGGAAGGCTGAGGGGGGACGGTAGACAAAGAGTGACATACTGGCATCAGTATGGTGGCCAGAGCCTGAAAGGATCTCTGGAGGCCAGCCAGTGCACCGTGAATGACCTCCCGGAATCCATTACTCTTTTGGATTTGAGTTGCCAGTCCCTGGATGGCATTCACGATGGTCTATTGAGCCACAGAGATGGACTTCAGGAGGTCAATACCCTCCTCACTGAGGGCAGCAGTGCTGACAGGTGCTGGGCAGAGATGCCTGCGGCAAAGAAGACACCACCTTTTTGGGTGAAAAAATGGGGCAACCCAGTACCCTGGGACCTGGGTAAGTGAATAATGTAACAGAAAAATGTTTTGATCCCTCTGGAGGAAGGATATGAATTAACCTCCACGACAGTGGTTGTACCATAAAGAACTTTCTGTACCAATGAGGTTTGTGAGTAATAAATAAGCACCCATAATGAGAGGTACTGTGAACCTGCTGAATTTTTCAAAATGTATTGCACAATTTCTAATACAATGTCGACGTTTCGACCCCAATCAAAGAAATTATTTCAGGCGGGTCATCATCAAGACCGAATATTGAAATAGGAAGCACCTAGAATACAATACAGAAAGCATGTATCAGTACTTTGCCCTCATCTGATCAGCATCTATTATTTCAACAGTACAACATATTGTATGGTTATATGATCAAGTCCATATTTAACATGAGGTCACTACTTCTTTATGTGCTAGTTAGTCGGCCTCTTAAGAGATAGATTTTGCTTTCTATTTCAATATTCTGTGCTGATGATGACACGCCTGAATACATTTTTTTGATTGGGGTCAAAACGTTGACATTGTATTAGAAATTGTCGATTACCTTTTGAAAAATTCAGCAGGCTCACAGTACCTGTTTATAGGTGCTTATTTGAGACCTCATGCTTTTAACCACAGTTTGGTTTTAATTTTCATGTAAATAGCACTGCAACACATACTAACACATAATTCACTCACACTGAGCCGTTATACAGGAGCACCCTACTTTACTCTACTTTAAATTGTTGAATTTAAGTTCCTAATAAATGTGATATATTACTCACAAACCTCATTGGTACGGAAAGTTCTTTATGGTACAGCCACTGTCATGGAGGTTAATTCATATCCTTCCCCCAGAGGGACCAAAACATTTTTCTGTTACATTATTACCTTCTTGGGTGAGCAGGCACAGCCAACCGGGTGGGGCGCTACAGCTAGGGCAATGGTAGAAAGGAGGGTGGCAGACAGAGATGGTGCTGGGGTGGTCCCAGATGGGTCCACCACTGCCAGGGAGTGTCCACAGGAGGAGGATTCCGTTGATGATGAACTGGATCTTGCCTACCCCGTGGCACTCCCGTCAGCCTCCAGATCACTGGGTTCCTTAGAGTTGGTCGTATTATGACTTGAGGTCCCATGGCCAGCAGCTTCCCCACTCGGCTGTGCCCCGTCTCCTTCACTTGCCGATGATGATGCTGGAAAACAGAAAGAGAGATAGGGATATCATATTCTTCACAAACACTAACATCACACTGTACACATCAATCACATTACAACCATATGTATTATACCCCCAGGTAGAACCAAGTTAGTGCCAACATGATGTCACAACTAAATACCACCTACACACTAATTACAACAATGTCACACACCAGCTAAGCCACCTTTCGCACACCTGCTATACCATCATATCAGTAGAGCAATCACGATAACCATTCCATGACAACCTGACTTGCCAACATGAATCTGAGTCCCTACCCACAGCAACATAGTAAACCAACAACTAAGTAATGAGAAATAGGGCTAACATTCAGTTCAACATTTCACATACACAAAATCCACACATACCTACATTTGTAGCTGATGCCATGTACTAGGAAAGGAACCACATCATGGCCCCCATTTGGAACATGGCGGTTTGGCCTGATCTGCCGGCAGTGGCGGCTGGAGCCGCCAGCCGGCATGGCGGACTGAACCGCCATATAATAAACAGGGTGACGGCCACAAGTGGCAGCCGTCACCCACAACCAGGCTCCCGCCGTCAGGCAGCCTGGCGGCAGGATGAAACACCATTCGCCAGGGTAGCTGTGGATAATGTTTCATTTCCTGCCAGCCTTTTCCTGGCGGGATATCCTGCCAGGAAAAGGCTGGCAGAGGGTGTGCCCCGTGGCACCCCCTGGGGGCCCCTGCACTGCCCACGCACTACACTGTTTCCACCCGCTGCCCACAGAAAGGTTCATTATCTGCCCAGCGGGGTTCCGCATCGCTGGCGGTCAGTGTTTTGACCACCAGCATGAACACGGCAGTTGTTTCCGCAGTGTTCATAATGACCCCCCATGTGTCAAACACAAGACAGCATGTTGTAAACCAAGCCAACCCATCAAGTCACAGAGTCCACTACCTTCACTCCTTCACTATTGACATTTCCAAACATGCAACAACTACAGTATACCTGTCTTTTCAATAATTGGAGTATGACAGAGTCTAAACATGTCAGCAACACATGGCCCAGTAATCATGTAGGAAAGGATGATACATACTCTGGGGAGCTACTCATCTAATTCATTCTCCACCTGTAAATAAAGTCATGTACACTTATAGGGGTGAACTTACAATGTGCATACCTATGTGCCAATGTTGAGGAGTCCACATATAGGTTTTCCTAGAATACGTTTTACCTTTTGCACTTACCACATTGTCGATGGGCATCACTTCATCCTTGGGAAGACATCCGTAACTGGGCCTCAGCTGTCTTATGGGCCCAGCGTCTCAGGTTCTCCGACCACTTTCGATAGTGGATGCACCGCTGGCTGTAGATCTCCAGTGTCCACACTTTCTTGGCTATGGCACAGCAGATCCCATTTTTCTGAAGGGCGTTAACCTGCATGGATCACACAGACAAGAGGAGAAAGTCATGTAGACAATCTCTATCACAAAACATGTAGATTGAACAATCAAGTTAGTGCAAGTTGCCAAACATACCATTCCTCACATTTCAGACTACTTTGCAAGTCACCCTCTACCGTCAGGCCATGTGTGAAGTGGAGTCAGGCATACAATATTCATAACTAGTACCAGGTTTAGGCTAGAATCATAGGATCAGACCATATGTCTGTCCTTAAAATGGTACCCTTCTACAACTATTTCTCACACCTACATAGATGTACATGTTGTAATGTACATGTTTACATATGTACATGTACATATGTGGATCAGGTAACATACATCAAACACTACCTTACTAAGTATCAGTGGTACCAGTCTTTCTATGCACATGTGCACATAATCATTACCCACATGATAGCTCAATCCTTCATTCATGCACATTTCATCTACCTCATCATACACTCAACCTTTCACCCACTGGTATTGCATTAGACTCACATGCTCTTCTACGGCACCATAGAGCTGTCCATACAGGGGTAAGACCCCGCTCCACAAGCTTGTCCAGATTTTCCAAAGTGAAGACAGGTGCCCTTTCACCCGAAGGATGTGGCATGACTGCTCCAAGAGGCAGTACACAGCAGCTCAGGCTGTGGAGGTCTTGCTGGCAGTAGTGTCAAGAGTCAAGTGAAAGATTGTTCAGAATATGACGGTCATGTCTGCCACATACAGGACCGTCACAGCTGGGGGACGTTGCTATTGGCCCAAGTCCGCAAAAGGCAGCAATGTGTTCCAATAGCAATGTCCACTGCGGTTGTAACCACCTAACCCACATGATGACATCCGCTGGTGGAGTCAGGTCGCTTCTTGGTTACAGTAGGTCAGGCAGCTGTCATTTTAGGGCTCAAATATGTATGATGTAGTAATGAAAGTAGTGTAATTTATTGAAACATCATATCTATCACAATGTGTGAAGTGCAAGCATACTGTTTACAAGTATTAATGTGCATGTCATTAGAGGTATTTTGGCTTATGTACATTAAACTGTGTTGTCACCATACTAATGACAATCTGAAGATGGTATAGGTGCAAATCGTAAGTGTTACATGTCTACAGGGTTGATATAACTATCACTGTCAGTGACATGTATCTCCATGTAGAGTACATGCGAGTGTTAAGGGGATTAGATTCTGGTACACTTTCATATTTTGGCTCGCCATGTGCTATATACCACTTATTCACTGTTTAATGTAACATGAGACAGATATGTGTGACTTTGTTGTGACCATACTTATGATGTATGGATTGAGTCATTCACATACCTTCTGGTGTTGTCCCACATAGTTACCCTGGCCTGAGGAAAGCAAGACAACCTCCAGTGTACCGTCCACTAGCAGACCTGCAGACCATGGAGGTACGAAATGTAATCCAAATATAACGCCTGGATAGGGACACAATTATAGATCTATGTCATCAGCTGGAGCCAGATCTGATGTCTGCCATTTACAATCCCAATTGAATACCTCCCATAGTTCAAGTCATGTCAGTTCTGCACTTCCTGGCCACTGGGTCCTTTCAGATTACAGTGGCTCTAACTGCAGGGATGTCTCAGCCCATGTTCAGTCTCGTTTTGAAGGCTCTACTGTCTGCTTTGTTGAATCACCTGGGAGCTGCATCAGATTTCTCCAACATGAGGATTTGTCCCTTGGGAAGGCTGATTTCCATGCTTTGGGACACATTCCACTTGTGGTTGGTGCCATGGATGGCACCTATGTAGCCTTGGTTCCCCCAAGTGCAAATGAACAGGTATATCGGAAGAGGAAAAACTTCCATTTCATAAACATCTATGTGGTCTGTTTGGCTGACCTCTACATTTCAAAAGTTAGTGCAAGGTATCCAGGATCAGTCCATGATTCCTTCATCATGTGAAACAGCAATATCCCAGTTCTGATGACACTACTGTATACAGAGAGGGCCTGGCTGGTTAGTAAGTCATGTATGTCATGTGTGTCTCTACCTTTTTTCCTGCTACCATATATTTGGATGTCCACGATTTATGTTTGGATTGGTGTAACTATCCTTACAGGGGACTCTTGCTACCCAAACCATCCTTGGTTATTGATACCAGTGAGGTACCTAGCCATACCAGGGTAAGTCTGCTTCGATGAGGCCCACGAAAGGACATTGTGTGTCGTGGAGTGGACTTTTGGGGTCCTGGAGGCAAGATTTCACTGCATGGACAAATTTGGAGGAGCCCTCCTCTACTCACCCTACAAGGTATGTCAAATAATTATTGCTTGCTGCATGTTCCACAACCTTGCCTTGAGATGTCAGATTCCCTTTATATCAGATGAGGGGGAGCCAGCAGTTCCTGTGGGTGGAAATGCAGGAAGGCCAAGTGAGGATAACCATGATGAGGATTAAGCTGGAGACATCAGGGCAGATGTCATCAATCAGTACTTCAACTCACTCAAGGAATGTGATGTGATCTTACAAATGAGATTCCATGGGGCATTGTTGAAGTAATGCATGCTATGTAATGTTCTTCTTACCAACATCAGTGTGGTCTTAAGTGGCTCCAAAGCTCATGACTGAGATATGCATGCAGAATGTTCCTTCGAGTTGTGTACAGAACTGTAATATATATAGGGGGTCATTACGATATTGGCGGTACAGGACCGCCAGGGCTGAAATGACGGAAGCACCGCCAACAGGCTGGCGGTGCTCCCATGGTCATTACGACCGCAGCGGAAGCGCCGCGGTCACACCGTCGGGCCGGCGGTTTCCCGCCACAATGGCCCCGGCGGTAGTAATCTGCCAGGGCAGCACTGCTAGCAGCTCTGCCCAGGGGATTACGAGTCCCCCTACCGCCAGCCTTTTCCTGGTGGTTTGAACCGCCAGGAAAAGGCTGGCGGTACGGGGAGTCGCGGGGCCCCTGGGGGCCCCTGCACTGCCCATGCCACTGGCATGGGTAGTGCAGGGGCCCCCTGACAAGGCCCCATGCGGCTTTTCACTGTCTGCTCTGCAGACAGTGAAAAGGGCGACGGGTGCAACTGCACCCGTCGCACGGCCGCAACACCGCCGGCTCCATTTGGAGCCGGCTCCCATGTTGCGGCCCACATCCCCGCTGGGCCGGCGGACGGAAACTCTGTTTCTGCCCGCCGGCCCAGCGGGGATGTCATAATCGGCACCGCAGGATGGCGACCGCATTGGCGGCCGAACGGCGATTACAACTTGGCGGTTGCCGCCCGCCAATGTTATAATGACCCCCATAGTCTCTTGCTCTGAAAAAAAAGACATTTTTGTAGTTATGAATAGACAATGTGATGTTTTCCACTATGGCATATATCTTATCTTTGTCAATCACAGATTGGCAGATTGGCTGTTTGGCTCATCCTCATTTGACATTGTCAGACAGTGACACAGGCAGATGGGATTTGCAGACTGACATGAGCAATGGACATGGATTAGACTAGGTACTGTTTTGCATCAGATTTGTGATGTATGAATTCTCTGCCCAGACTATCAGGACTGTGGTTCTGAAGTGTCCTTGTTCACAAAATTTGGAGGTGGCTCAAATGGTGACATATGTATGTCCATTTATGTCTGACACATGTCACAATGAGGTATCCAGACCCTCTGCCATCAATATGGTTTGTTCTGTATATGACATAACGTGGGCATTGCTGTCAGTGTTTCCTCATTGCAGACCAGCATGCATGTGTCTGAAGACTGGCATAGGTGAGTGGCAAGCCTAGAGATACCTGTCCATGATAAGTGGAAGGTTCCATGATGAGGGAGACCTCTGTATGTTTCATTGGGTATGGTAATTAGGGAGGATGAGGTATGGGTTTGTGATAAGGCTTTAGCGGATAATACATTGAACCAATCTGTCTGCCTCCTGGGATGGTGATAGACTGACATGCCCTCAACTTCTGTATTCTGTGGTTTGGTAGTGAATGACACCTAAGCTGAAACACTGAAGTCACAGCATGACTTCATAATGTGCTGATTGCCATGCTCCACATAAATATGGGTAGATGTACAAGGTGACTTGTGTTGTGTGTATCCTACAATCCCTATGCAATATGTATCCTGGCTGTCCAGTACATGTATGATGACCATAACAGAGGTATTACATTGGAGAGGAACATTTTGGTACAATAGTTGCCAAACATGACAGTTGTATATGGTTGATACATCGCACTTACACATGATACGTGATTAAGTGGTGTTTATTGGGGAGTGAACAACAAAATGAGTCAATTGAAACAGAAAGGAAATAGAGTTTACAGTGAAGAGTTCAGCCATGGTAGATGAAATCACCTGGGTAGCAGCTACACCATTTGGAAACACAAGTCCACTGTCCTTGCACCATAAGAAAATGGAGTTGGGTATCAGAACAGTCAACAGGGTGTATCTGTCACGCACAAGGGGAACCAATCAGATGAGGTTCACTTCCTGGCAGTGAATTTAGTCTTGGCATCTGCTCCGCGTGGATATCCCGGTGGACGTCCACGTTTGCGGGGGGTTCTTCTGCTTCAGAGTGTGGGGTGTCTAAGCCATTCCGTTCCCCTGGCAGGGCCTCAATTCCACTAGTAGCCATATATGTCGAGGGGCACAATGGTGCCAGAGCTGGCACACAAAATTGGTGTGACAATTTGGCCTGGCCCTCTCTCTGGATGTATTGCATGGTGAGTACATGACATTATTAGAGATGTTTTCTCTGAGTCCAGTTTTGTATGGGACACAGTTGTAGCTGTGACTTGCTTGTAATGGTACTGGTAGTAGGCATTGCATAGCTGTCATTGCCATGAACTGTTTCATGGTGGACCATTCACTTTGGTTTACTTTGATTGTTAGTTTCACATGCAAGACATTTAACATTTAGTGCACTGTTCTGGTTTTGTCAATGATGGAACAGTGTCTTCTGGGAGTTGTACTGCTGTCAATTTCCAGAACTTCACTGGCCCTTCCCAAACACTGTGGCGCAAGGTGCCATAACTCCATTTTCCTGGCTATTGATGTTTGCTGGACCTGTGCTCCAAATAGATATGGCTCTACCCAGAAAATTTCGTCCACCATGACCCTCAACTCATCATCAGTGAAACATGGGTGTTTTTGTGGGGACATGGTAGTGATGGTAAAGACAGTGAGGTAGTGAATAAAAGGATGAATGATTTATGTGATGAAGTGTGGGTGCTGTGATGTGAGTGGGTGACGGTTGTTGTGTATTGTATGGTTTTATAAATTGTGTGTTGTATCTATTGTGCAAATGTGGTGTGTGTGCTGAGTGTAATGTGTGCAGACATGAGTAGAACTGGGAGCAATGGTGATTGGGGTGGAAAAGTTGGTGGTCCGGAGTACTTTGGTGTGGGATATAGGGCCGGGTTAGGGTGATAAGGTTGCTGCCTCACAGTGTTGTGGTGAAAATATGCACTTTGGTGGTGCTCTAGAGGGGGAAGAAGAAACCTTTTGTTTTGTTTTGTTGCATGTGTTATAGGGGCTAATGATGTGGAAGAAAAAAAGGGAGAAAGAAGAAAACGTGTAAGTTTTTTTATATGACTATGGTGTCAGTCAACTCAGGCACCAATAAATAATGGTTACTAAAGCAAATAGCAATAACAAGGACCTACATTTTCTCTTGATTGGCATGAGTAGACTATCCTCTTTTCAGCTGATAAAACCCCATTGAAAGAGAAATGACTATCATCAGTCTAAGCGTATAAACACTGAAACACCTGTACAACCGCACACTGAAATGGCATTCAAAGAAAGTAAAGTGAAAAAGAATGAGTCATTATATTTTCTTCCTGAGATGGCAAAAACAATGTAACTTTGTTATACAAGGTAGAAGCAAGAAAGACTGGTCTAAGAATATTCTTAATTAGGGATGTCACTAAAATATTGTTTCTTCTTCCTTTTGTTCCCTCCAGTTCTGTGGGCTTAGGTAAAAGCTGCAAGGTTTAGAAGAATGTTTAAGTTTGATGCTCGTTTATACACTGTAGAGTATCTGGGAATATGAAAATCATATTTGATTTTTTGGAAATGTTTAATTATTTTCCTGATTGGCAAAATGTCTGGTTTATAAGACCCATGGCCAACATGTAGTATCACATTTACCTTCAGATGGATAGTGGGTAAAACTTTTTGATACATCAGACTCCTTTTTCAACAAGTACTAATTTATAGTAGGTTAACTGCCAAACACCCCAGAGTTTAAACTTTCAATACAAGGTGTATTGGCAGAGACCTGTGAAAGGAGTGCTGACCCAAGCACTTTGGATAGTGTTAAAAACATGACACAAGACATTCCACAAACCAACAAAATTCATAGCTGCATGTTGTCCCATTGTTAGGTGTAATACCTAGCTAATCTTGGTTTTTTACCCAACTGCACTTTACTATTAGGGTTTTTGAGCCCATGGTTGTAATGTTAACAGCAAAATGTCAGCTCCCAGAGCAAAATAAAAGCTCAGAACTGACATATAGCTTATATTGAGCCATTGAGACACTTGATAGCTGTGAATGTTCACACAACAACAGCACCATCTTAAAGTAATCAGGCAAAGGGAGCAGAAATACTATGTTGATCATGCCCAAAGAATCAAGTTTCAGGTCGCTTAGAATACAAAGCTACAAATCATCCTGGTTTAATTCAAAATTTTAAATAGCTTATAAGGTATTATGCTGCTGGCAGGATTGACCAAACCTACAAAATCATAATATTCAGTAAGAGGTAGGTAAATGACTCCCACTTGTGTACATTAATTTTGTCTATTAAAACAATTGAACATAGCAAGCTTTCTTAAGCCACTGATATTTCTGTAAACCAGATAGTCCTGCCAGACTGAGTGTGAGATGTAATAAGGCATGAGAGAGGTAATTGAGATGTGAGTGAGAGTGCAATACACAGACTTTCTATGCGTAAAACAGTTTAATATAAGTCTTTTGGGCACACTGCACATAGAAAAACATTTCATACCCTGCATTACTTCTCTTTCTTCTACAGTAAACACATGCTTTAGAAACAATAACTGCAAGAAATAATGCTGGAAAAAGACAGTTTTTGCAGGTTAGGCAGCTGAATAGATACTGACTTCCAAAGGTTTGGTAAGCAGTGAAAAAACAACACTGAAATCCACACAAAAAAACACTGAAAACAGAGTAGCCTAGCTATAAGATTAAGACAGTATATTATACTGATGCCCCAGTATGAGTGGTGGCTCTTTTAGCTTCAGAGTAAGATTGGTCCATGACTGTGATAATCCTGGACGATGACTGATAGCTAGGTTGGGGGACAAAAAATGTATAATCTGTCCCATCTATGCCCCAAACATTGAGAATCTTTCTTTATTCAATTTCCTACTCCGTAGCTAGCATCAATGGGTATCCCCAAGTTTTTTTCTGTGGGAATTCTAACTTGGTTCTTTAACCCGCCCTTGATTTTACCTCAATGACCTGCTTGGAGGGTAGACACATGAGAAAGATGCATGCAGCCCTTATATAGATAATAGGGGCAAATACCCTGGTGGACGTCTGAAGAAACCTATGGCTTAGGGAGCAAGGTTTTATATTTATTCAGTGCCTCATTGTTCATCTTCTCAGATCAACATATTTTCAACTAGTGATTCAGTAATATCTCATGTAGAAATCATGCTAAATTCTATGATTGTGTTGGGCCATAACATGATGGCTCTTCATGTTAAACTTACATTTTCGCAGCGTTGTATTTGCCCTGCCCAATGGACTTTTGATTACAAGCTATTTTGGACCCATCTTTTACTAGATTTATGGAGGGCTCTCTCAGCAAATCTATTGAATTTAACTCTGTGACAGCCCCCTCACACAGTAGTTTGGGACTCCCTGAAAACTTTCATATGTGGTCAGACCCTAAGCTTTTCAATTAAAAAAAAATAAAAGCAGAAAGTATCAAAGAGACCTGCTTTCATTTAGACCCTTTAAGAACAGAACTAGACTCCTCTCACAGTTATAGCAAGTATTCTTGGTCCCAAAAATCAAGAATGTTTTTGAACAACTGATCACTTTGCAAACAATGTTGAGAAAAAGTATTGGGCAAAGGGTGAATCTGAAAGTACATGCACATAAACATCTATGCTTTGAAAATATCAAGGAAATTAGGCTCTTTGTGCATTTTAATTCAAGGATAAAAATAGTAGAAATAGCATCTGAAACATTCAGAGCTCAAACTCAGCCTTCGGGTCAATTAGAGATAAGGGGAAAATTCAATATGTTTTATGCTTATATATGCACTCTGAAGACTACATGGCAATTACAGATCAGATTGAATATTATCAGCAATAGGTTTACCATCTGAAACGTGTTTTTACAGCATGATGCTCTTGAGGCTCAAATCAGTCCCATTGAGGTTGTAAACACAATCTCACAGTTAGCCTCTGGTAAAGCAGCAGAGACAGAGGTAGTTCCTATGTAGTTTTATAAGACCTTCTCCAGAATTTTGATTCCCTTGCCACATACAATGTTCAATTCATTAACCTTTAGGAAATCCTTGCCTTCCTCTAGGGGCAAAACTCATTTCTGCATTTTTTTAAAGAGGACTAGGACCCATGACAATGTGGCTTATAGAGGCCAGTGTCATTGATTAATTTAGATTAAAAAATGTATGCCAGATTACTCAATAATTGACTGTCTGCTATTATTTCTTGTTTGGTTAATTTCTCACAGCATGAGTTACCATTCATCATGTTAATACTACAACTTCAACTCTTGAGGCTGCAAGCATGTTGGCGAACCCTGACAGAATGATCCTGATTGATGCCAAAAAAGCATTTAGCAAGAGGGTTCCTCTGGGCTACTATGCCCCTCATGGGCTTTGGATCAAAAATTCTGGCTAGAGTTATTTCTCTTTATACCTTATTGACCTCACGTTTCATTCGCCTGGGGGTATTGGACTTCATATTTATTAACACGTCAAGGTTGTCTCTTGTCACCCCAGCTTTTCTCTCTTTATTTGGAGCCATTCATTCAAGTTCTAAAAGCATCTAGTGCTTTCCCATCTTTGCATCTGCATAAATTAGAGATCAGATTACTGGACTATGCAGATGATATTGCAATTGTTTTTATCTTCTATGAAGTGCCCCCTTGAGCAATTGAGTTGCTTGCAAGAAGATTTGGCATGTTATTTGGGGGAAGCCCACCCTAAGGCTGACAGGTCTAGCACATGCCCCCACCAGCTGAAAGTGGGGAGAACTATCCCACCTCCTGGGAGTTTTCATCATTAAGGCAGAAGAACATGGATAGACCATCAGCATTGGCATGGTCTGATCCAGGTCTATATTCCACTGTGAAGTCCATTCTCTATTGGAAGATGGACTACCTCAACAATTTTGGATTCTCACCCTTCATTTGCATTATCCACCTGAGGGGCCTGTGGTCGGTCTGAACCTTGAAGTGAGTCCCAAACAGATACGGTCTCAGCTTCTTCAAAGGCTTTCTGGCAGGCCTCTATCTAGATCACCTTTCTAGGCTGCTTCTTTGAAGTCAGCTTAGTCAAAGGGGCAACTATGGTGTCTTACCCCTTGACAAACCTCCTGTAATAACCTGTGAGACCCAAGAAGGTCCTCACCTCTGTCTGAGTTTCTATGGGCTCTGAGGCTGGAAAGATCTCTATTTTGGCCTGAAAGGGCTGTATCTTCCCCCACCCACCAGGTGTCCTAGTTACACCACTGACCCCTGCTCTATCTGGCACAAACTGGCCTTGATAGTCAGGGCTGCGTCCTGCAGGGCCCGAAGCACTTCTGGGAGGTGCAATAGGTGGTCCTTCCAGCTGCTACTGAAGACAGCTATATCATCTACGTAGGCAGCACTGAAGCCCTCCATACCTAACATTACTAGGTTTACCAGCCTCTGGACGGTGGCAGGGGCATACTTTGATCCAACGGGCATCACTTTAAATTGATAGTAGCCCTCTGGAGTGGAGGAGGCTGACCTCTCCTTAGCCCTTTCAGTTAAGGCAATCTGCCAGTGGCCTGAGGTTAACTCATAAGTGCTCAGGAACTTGGCAGCACATAACCTATCAATGAGCTCCTCACCTCAGGGTAAGGGGTGGGCATCAGTATTGGTTCCTGAGTTGAGCCCCCTGCAACCACACAGAGTTCTGTCTTAAAGTCCAATGGGGCAGCTGTTGGTACCAGCACCACAGGGCTGGACCAGGGTCTACTGTACGGCTCAATCACCCCAACTCCAACATCTTGAAGACTTCCTCTTTTATGCTGGCCCTCACTTTTTCAGACAGCCTGTGCATTTTCTTTTTGACATGGGGGTGTCCTTTATGTCAACATCATGGGTACACAGGTATGCAAGCCCAGGAGTGAGGGAAACAGAGAGGCAAACTGTCCCAACAATTGGCAACAGTCCCTCTGTTGCTCTGGGTAGGGGAAAGGTTTCTATCCTCCACTGACCCATCTTACTCTTTTGATCACAGGAGGTCAGGGAGAGGCTCACTCTCCTCCTCCTCCCCATCATCCATCACCAGCAGCATGGTGACCACAGACCTCTCAGAGTGGGGCTTGAGACGGTTGATGTGAAGGACCCTTAAGTGGTGTCTAGGGGTCTTGAGGTCCTACAAGTATGTGACATCCCACTTTCTCTCAACTATCTCATAAGGTCCAGTCCAACGGTCTTGGAGGACCCTGGGCTCCACTGGCTCCATCACCCACACTTTCTGTCCAGGTTGAAATTCCACAGAGGTAGCCTTCTAATCGTACCATGGCATCATCACCTTCTGGCTTGCCTCCAGGTTCTCAGAAGCCTTCTTCCAGTACTTGGCCATCTGAATCCAGAGGGTTAGCATGTAGCTAACTACATCCTGTGGAGGTTTCTTGGGTGCTTACTCCCAGCCCTCCTTAACCCGACTGAGAGGTCCCCTTTTCAGGGTGACCATACAGAAGCTCAAACTGGCTGAATCCAATCCCCTTCTGTGGTACGTCCCTGCAAGCAAGGAACAGGCAGGGCAAGAGGACATCTCACTTCCGCCTCAGGGGGTCAGGCAGGCCCCCAGTCATGCCCTTCAGGGTCTAGTTGAACCTCTCAATAAGCCTGTTGGTTTGTGGATGATAGGGTGTGGAGAATGTATAGGTAACTCCATACTCCTTCCACATAGATTACAGATAAGCTGACATAAAGTTGGTGTCCCTGTCAGTTACCACTTCTTGGGGAAAATATAGGGCCCTAGCTACTGCAGGTGCCGTTACTGTACTCAGAGGTATGGCCTCTGGATATCTTGTAGCATGGTCCACCAAGACCAGGATAAACCTGTTGCCAGAGGCTGTCTTGGGGTCCAGGGGCCCAATAATATTGATGCCCACCCTTTCAAAGGAGGGTGCCAATGACCTGACTTCCCATTGGCCTGGCAGGTCCTACAAGTCCTGCACCTTCATCCTGGGCCAGTAAAAGTGGGGAACAGGCCTGGCAAAGGTCTTGTCCTGCCCAAGATGTCCTGCCAGTGAACTCATGGGCACACTTTAATAGAAAAGCCCTGTAGCATTAGGGAAAAACTAGAGCTCTTGTTGCCCCATGAAACGGTACCTTAGTTACACTGTACAGGAGGTCATTCTCTCAATGCGGTGATCTCCAGAGGTTTCCCCTGCTGCCTGGTCTTCAGCTTACTGCCTCATACCCTCCAGGGTTGGTCACACTTTCTCTGCTTAACATAACTCCTCCCTGGTTGACCCCCCTTCTGCTTGCCATCCATCAATCTCAGACAAGTCACCAAGGGAGGCAATGTCCTCCTCAGTGAGTTCTCGGGTGGCCTCCTCTGGTGCCACATCCACCTTCTCTGAGAGACATACAGGGATTAGTTTCCCTTGCCCCCTGCCCTTCCCTCTTCTGTCAGTTGTCTGGGCAATTTTTCCTGGCTTCAGACCCTTTTGACTCCCTTTCTGGGGAGCCATGGACCTGGTTGTCACAAAAGCCCACTAAGGCAACCCCAACTTTCCCAGATTTTACCTGAGCTCTACTTTCTTCCAGGCAATGTGCTTGAGGTCATTTCCTAGTAGACAGTCTACAGGCATGCCAGGGCTCACAGCAACCTTTAGAAGACCTGAGACCCCTCCATTTAAAGGGAACTAGAGCCCAGGGTAGTGGCTCTCCTGGTTGTCTGCTACTACGCCTGGTGGAATGCATTGGGATTGACTTGCTCTGAGGACACAAGGTGACACCTTACTGCAGTCAAGCTGTCTCTTTTGTCCCTCGGAGCCTCTGCCCATTGATGGCGACCCACTGCCCATACTTTGCAGTATTGGAAGGTATTTGGGCTTTGGGCACTATGGGGGTCATTCTGACCCTGGCGGCCGGTGACCGCCAGGGTCACCGACCACGGGAGCACCGCCAACAGGCTGGTGGTGCTCCCAAGGGCATTCTGACCGCAGCGGTTCAGCCGCGGTCAGAAAGGGTAAACCGGCGGTCTCCCCCCGGTTTACCGCTGCCCCATTGAATCCTCCATGGCGGCGGAGCGCGCTCCGCCGCCATGGGGATTCAGACACCCCCTACCGCCATCCTGTTCATGGCGGGAAACCCGCCATGAACAGGATGGCGGTAGGGGGTGCCGCGGGGCCCCAGGGGGCCCCTGCAGTGCCCATGCCAATGGCATGGGCACTGCAGGGGCCCCCGTAAGAGGGCCCCACAAAGTATTTCAGTGTCTGCTTTGCAGACACTGAAATACGCGACGGGTGCAACTGCACCCGTCGCACCCCTGCAACTACGCCGGCTCAATTCTGAGCCGGCGTCCTCGTTGCAGGGGCATTTCCGCTGGGCCGGCGGGCGCTCTTTTGGAGAGCGCCCGCCGGCCCAGCGGAAATGTTTGAATGGCCGCCGCGGTCTTTTGAATGGCCGCCGCGGTGCGGTCATTTGTCGGCGGTACCTTGGCGGACGGCCTCTGCCGTCCGCCAAGGTCTGAATGACCCCCTAACTCTTCTCCACCTAGGGACACTAGGGTAAGCTCACTGACTTCCCCTACTAATTAGTCCATCTCTTCCTAAAGAACTACACTCACCAACCCTGGGGGTCTACCTCCAGTGTAAAGCTGTGCCCTCTTTGTACAGTTGGGGTCACCCTCGTAGTGCCCATACTCATAACACTCATAGCACTTGGGGTTGTATTTGTTTTTACCTTAGAAGCCTTTCTTGCTGTGGCCAGATTGAGATGGGGACTATTATCTTGAGAACTATTTTGGGGGCCTGGCAAGGACTCATTCTTTTTTTATCTACCCCCTCTTTCCTCTGGTGGGAGCCTTGACCACCATTTTGGGAGTCCCCAAATGCATTTTTTGGACTCTCTGGGGCTGGCCCAGAGGTCTTCCTCCTCAGAAAGCTGCCTGGGGTCAGTCTTCTTGCTGTCTACCAGGTGTTGGTGCAGCTCTGTAAAATAACCATTGAGCATGTGCTCCCTTAGTATCCATTTTTACAGCCCATTGAAAACATCAACCTTGCTTCCCCTCACCCAGCCCTTCAGTGCCTTGCTAGCATAATCCAAAACATCCACCCAAGTCTGTTTTGGAAGCTTGTGACTGTCCCTGAACCTCTGTCCATACTTTTCAGGGGTCAATCCAAACTTAGAAAGATTGCCTTCATGGGGGTATACCTAATCTGGTCCTATACTTGAAGTCAGGAGTGTGTCCCCCCGACCCCACTGGAAGCATGTATTTTCACAAGCAACCCCACCAGTGCTCCTCTGGAACCTTATGGGCCCTTATAGATACCTAATAGGCTGAAAGCCTCTTATGTATATCATCCCCCACCCTATAACTCGGCACCAGGTCTTTGGGAATGTTGACTCTTACCTCTCTAATAAACATTGCTGATTCTCTGCCACCATTGCTGCTGGACTTGTTTGGCTTTAATGTCCAGCTCCTTCAGGCTCAGTTCATGAGCCAGCATGATCTTATTCTCCTCCACCCTAAGTCTAGCCAGCTCCAGCTCAAGCTTCCTCTCCTCCCTCCAGTCTTCTAGCTCCACTTGAGACAGGCCTTAGGAAGATATACTGCTCCCTGCCCCATCCTGAGTATCCTGATTTTCCTCCTGGGGGCAGGGATATTCCTCCTGAAGTCCTTGGTTCTCCTGTATGCCTTGGTCCTCTTTGTCATCCAATCCCAGGTCCCCTTCTGGATCCTCCTCCTCTGTTGCTGTTTGCAGCCTCTTGACGTCTTCACAGTCCTGGAGGGCTATCTGCAAATCCACCTTGGAAGCCTTCTTCCCCACTTTTAGCCCCCTCTCCTTGCATTACTTTTGTAGCTCAGCCTTGTTGAGGCTGATCAGATTCATCTCCATGGGAGCAGAGGAAGGTAGAGTCAGTTAAATTTGGAAAAGAAATAGCTCATGGAAACTAGGGAGAATTTAAAAAGTCAGTTCTAATGTCAAATTATTTATCTGGGATTTTTGTGTAACACCGATCACTGTATGGTACTGCAAAAACACAAGTACTGGTCCTGACCAGGACTGGTCTTTGAGGGCCCCAGCATGCTTCAGCCTGCAAAGCAGTACTTCCAGGGACAGCACAGTCTGGCAGAGTGCACAGCAGGTCACAGCAGTAGGCAGTCATCTGAGAGTCTTTCCACAGGTCCAGTAGGGAACTGAGGAACAGGTCTGAGAGTGTTCTTTTTATACCCTGGTGCCCTGCTAGAAGTTGGTCGTAGTTCCCAGAAAGGTCCTCTGAAGTTCCAGGAATATCCTGCCTCCCCTGCTCTGGCTCCTAGCTGTCTGCACCGGCAATGCAGGGCCGTTCAGCCTGGTGGCAGAGCCCAGCATATTCAGTTGCAAGTGGGGCTGTGCTTAGCTCTGCTCCAATCAAGTCAGTTAATGGCCCATTCAGGCTCTGCCAATCCCCCTATGGTGTGACTGTCTGGAGTGAAGTCATAAAGTCCCAACTGTCAGTTACACCCAGGTATATGACCTAAGGCAGGTTAAAGGCACAAAGGGAAAAGGGTAGGAAAATGCCAACTTTTTAAATTAGGCATTTTCAAAATTGTGATGAGCAATCCGACTTTACCATCAAAGAGGGTTTATCAGCACAAGTTCATAGGAACCAAACATGAACCATCTACCTGGGTCTGCATCAAAGCGGTGTGCCAGTCACATGTAAGTGGAAAAAGACATGATATGAATACCTAGGTATCTCACTTAACTTTAATGCTGATAGTGACGCCTTCACAGAGTGACACTTATAATGTAAAATTAAAACATTTCACTTACTATAAACATAGCAGCCATTTTGAAAGAAATAATTAAATAAATAGGCCATGACAGAGCAAGCTAAGTAGCACAGGCCTGCAAGCCAGAAGGCTAAGCTGAATTCCTGATTCCCATTAAAACTAAATAGGATCCACTACTATGGTAGCAGCAGCAAACACATTGAAACAGCACTGCACACATGATGACTGCAGATACCGATACAACAAAGTTATGTGTTCGCCTGTATGTTGCCTCTCCACTGTGTTAGCTTCACTGTTGGTAAGATGTCACTTTTATTCCCTCATCCAAAGTGCAACTGATCAGCATATGTAATGTGCTGCTTGGGTCTAATTGTTTAGACAAGCTTCACACATATGTCAAATACTCCTAAGCCATGGTAACATGGCACAATAGGCCAACCTACCCATTAAGAATGTGCCATGTCTCTAATTTTTGTAACACAAAACCTTTGGAGGTAGATGTCACACCACAACAAATAACAATGTACCCTCTTACTCAACAGGTCGAACTCTCACTGCCCCTGGGCAGACCTTGTCCACCCACCCACACTCCACCCCCAGACAAAGCCTCTATTGATGACAACACTCCTGGACTTGTGGACTTGGAGAACAGTCCTGACACATCTGGACAACCTGGTCAGATGGCAATAGTGAGTCTTATTGTGCCCACAGTTACATCTCCCAGCCCTGTTGCGTCAACATCACAGGCAACAACGTGCCCCCAAACGGCCCCAAACTGTGCACATAGCACTGTTCCAACCATTTTGTGCCACAGGGTCCTGGATTTTGAGGTGCAACCCAACACTCCTGACACTGAGGGTTCAGGACCTAATTGGAGAGAGCACCCTCTGCTAGGGGCACAGGCTTGGTGGGGTAGGGTCCGAGGGATGGATGCTGTGTGCCAGGAGTGTAAGACTACTGGGGCTGCTGTCAACCAGGATACCATCAGCCACGTCTTGGGGTCTGTCAGGAGCCCCAAGATGTGATGGGCCAGGTATTGACTGAACTCTGGGAAATGAAGCAGCCTCAGAGGGACATGATCCAAAGAATGGATAACCACAATTCAAACATAGGCACCCTAACAGGGGTGCTGAGAGACATCCTGTAGGAAGTTGGCTCTGTATGTGCTATTTCAAAGTAAGGAATAGCATGCACAGAGTCCAAGGGTTCCCCTTAGAGGTAAGATAGTGGCAAAAAGAGGTAATACTAATGCTCTATTTTGTGGTAGTGTGGTCGAGCAGTAGGCTTATCCAAGGAGTAGTGTTAAGCATTTGTTGTACATACACATAGACAATAAATGAGGTACACACACTCAAAGACAAATCCAGCCAATAGGTTTTTGTATAGAAAAATACCTTTTCTTAGTTTATTTTAAGAACCACAGGTTCAAATTCTACATGTAATATCTCATTCGAAAGGTATTGCAGGTAAGTACTTTAGGAACTTCAAATCATCCAAATTGCATGTATACTTTTCAAGTTATTCACAAATAGCTGTTTTAAAAGTGGACACAGTGCAATTTTCACAGTTCCTAGGGGAGGTAAGTATTTGTTAGGTTAACCAGGTAAGTAAGACACTTACAGGGCTTAGTTCTTGGTCCAAGGTAGCCCACCGTTGGGGGTTCAGAGCAACCCCAAAGTCACCACACCAGCAGCTCAGGGCCGGTCAGGTGCAGAGTTCAAAGTGGTGCCCAAAACGCATAGGCTAGAATGGAGAGAAGGGGGTGCCCCGGTTCCGGTCTGCTTGCAGGTAAGTACCCGCGTCTTCGGAGGGCAGACCAGGGGGGTTTTGTAGGGCACCGGGGGGGACACAAGCCCACACAGAAATTTCACCCTCAGCGGCGCGGGGGCGGCCGGGTGCAGTGTAGAAACAAGCGTCGGGTTCGCAATGTTAGTCTATGAGAGATCTCGGGATCTCTTCAGCGCTGCAGGCAGGCAAGGGGGGGGTTCCTCGGGGAAACCTCCACTTGGGCAAGGGAGAGGGACTCCTGGGGGTCACTTCTCCAGTGAAAGTCCGGTCCTTCAGGTCCTGGGGGCTGCGGGTGCAGGGTCTCTCCCAGGCGTCGGGACTTTAGGATTCAAAGAGTCGCGGTCAGGGGAAGCCTCGGGATTCCCTCTGCAGGCGGCGCTGTGGGGGCTCAGGGGGGACAGGTTTTGGTACTCACAGTCTTTGAGTAGTCCTGGGGTCCCTCCTGAGGTGTTGGATCGCCACCAGTCGAGTCGGGTTCGCCGGGTGCAGTGTTGCAAGTCTCACGCTTCTTGCGGGGAGCTTGCAGGGTTCTTTAAAGCTGCTGGAAACAAAGTTGCAGCTTTTCTTGGAGCAGGTCCGCTGTCCTCGGGAGTTTCTTGTCTTTTCGAAGCAGGGGCAGTCCTCAGAGGATGTCGAGGTCGCTGGTCCCTTTGGAAGGCGTCGCTGGAGCAGGATCTTTGGAAGGCAGGAGACAGGCCGGTGAGTTTCTGGAGCCAAGGCAGTTGTCGTCTTCTGGTCTTCCGCTGCAGGGGTTTTCAGCTGGGCAGTCCTTCTTCTTGTAGTTGCAGGAATCTAATTTTCTAGGGTTCAGGGTAGCCCTTAAATACTAAATTTAAGGGCGTGTTTAGGTCTGGGGGGTTAGTAGCCAATGGCTACTAGCCCTGAGGGTGGGTACACCCTCTTTGTGCCTCCTCCCAAGGGGAGGGGGTCACAATCCTAACCCTATTGGGGGAATCCTCCATCTGCAAGATGGAGGATTTCTAAAAGTTAGAGTCACTTCAGCTCAGGACACCTTAGGGGCTGTCCTGACTGGCCAGTGACTCCTCCTTGTTGCTTTCTTTGTTCCCTCCAGCCTTGCCGCCAAAAGTGGGGGCCGTGGCCGGAGGGGGCGGGCAACTCCACTAAGCTGGAGTGCCCTGCTGGGCTGTGACAAAGGGGTGAGCCTTTGAGGCTCACCGCCAGGTGTTACAGCTCCTGCCTGGGGGAGGTGTTAGCATCTCCACCCAGTGCAGGCTTTGTTACTGGCCTCAGAGTGACAAAGGCACTCTCCCCATGGGGCCAGCAACATGTCTCTGGTGTGGCAGGCTGCTAAAACTAGTCAGCCTACACAGATAGTCGGTTAAGTTTCAGGGGGCACCTCTAAGGTGCCCTCTGGGGTGTATTTGACAATAAAATGTACACTGGCATCAGTGTGCATTTATTGTGCTGAGAAGTTTGATACCAAACTTCCCAGTTTTCAGTGTAGCCATTATGGTGCTGTGGAGTTCGTGTTTGACCAACTCCCAGACCATATACTCTTATGGCTACCCTGCACTTACAATGTCTAAGGTTTTGTTTAGACACTGTAGGGGTACCATGCTCATGCACTGGTACCCTCACCTATGGTATAGTGCACCCTGCCTTAGGGCTGTAAGGCCTGCTAGAGGGGTGTCTTACCTATACTGCATAGGCAGTGAGAGGCTGGCATGGCACCCTGAGGGGAGTGCCATGTCGACTTACTTGTTTTGTCCTCACTAGCACACACAAGCTGGCAAGCAGGGTGTCTGTGCTGAGTGAGAGGTCTCCAGGGTGGCATAAGACATGCTGCAGCCCTTAGAGACCTTCCTTGGCATCAGGGCCCTTGGTACTAGAAGTACCAGTTACAAGGGACTTATCTGGATGCCAGGGTCTGCCAATTGTGAATACAAAAGTACAGGTTAGGGAAAGAACACTGGTGCTGGGGCCTGGTTAGCAGGCCTCAGCACACTTTCAACTGTAAACATAGCATCAGCAAAGGCAAAAAAGTCAGGGGGCAACCATGCCAAGGAGGCATTTCCTTACACAACCCCCCCCCAAACGAAAGAGGATGAGACTAACCTTTCCCAAGAGAGTCTTCATTTTCTAAGTGGAAGAACCTGGAAAGGCCATCTGCATTGGCATGGGCAGTCCCAGGTCTGTGTTCCACTATAAAGTCCATTCCCTGTAGGGAGATGGACCACCTCAACAGTTTAGGATTTTCACCTTTCATTTGCATCAGCCATTTGAGAGGTCTGTGGTCAGTTTGAACTAGGAAGTGAGTCCCAAAGAGGTATGGTCTCAGCTTCTTCAGGGACCAAACCACAGCAAAGGCCTCCCTCTCAATGGCACTCCAACGCTGCTCCCTGGGGAGTAACCTCCTGCTAATGAAAGCAACAGGCTGGTCAAGGCCATCATCATTTGTTTGGGACAAAACTGCCCCTATCCCATGTTCAGAGGCATCAGTCTGCACAATGAACTGCTTAGAATAATCTGGAGCTTTTAGAACTGGTGCTGAGCACATTGCTTGTTTCAGGGTGTCAAAGGCCTGTTGGCATTCCACAGTCCAGTTCACTTTCTTGGGCATTTTCTTGGAGGTGAGTTCAGTGAGGGCTGTCACAATGGATCCATATCCCTTCACAAACCTCCTGTAATACCCAGTCAAGCCAAGGAATGCCCTGACTTGAGTCTGGGTTTTTGGAGCTACCCAGTCCAGAATAGTCTGGATCTTGGGTTGGAGTGGCTGAACTTGGCCTCCACCTACAAGGTGTCCCAAGTAAACCACAGTTCCCTGCCCTATCTGGCATTTGGATGCCTTGATAGAGAGGCCTGCAGATTGCAGAGCCTTCAAAACCTTCTTCAGGTGGACCAGGTGATCCTGCCAGGTGGAGCTAAAGACAGCAATATCATCAAGATAAGCTGTGCTAAAGGACTCCAAGCCAGCAAGGACTTGATTCACCAACCTTTGGAAGGTGGCAGGGGCATTCTTTAAACCAAAGGGCATAACAGTAAACTGATAATGCCCATCAGGTGTGGAGAATGCTGTTTTCTCTTTTGCTCCAGGTGCCATTTTTATTTGCCAGTACCCTGCTGTCAAGTCAAAGGTACTTAAGAATTTGGCAGCACCTAATTTGTCTATGAGCTCATCAGCTCTTGGAATTGGATGAGCATCTGTCTTGGTGACAGAATTGAGCCCTCTGTAGTCCACACAAAACCTCATCTCTTTCTTTCCATCTTTGGTGTGAGGTTTGGGGACTAAGACCACTGGGCTAGCCCAGGGGCTGTCAGAGCGCTCAATTACTCCCAATTCCAGCATCTTGTGGACTTCCACCTTGATGCTTTCCTTAACATGGTCAGATTGTCTAAAGATTTTGTTCTTGACAGGCATGCTGTCTCCTGTGTCCACATCATGGGTACACAGGTGTGTCTGACCAGGGGTTAAGGAGAAGAGTTCAGGAAACTGTTGTAGGACTCTCCTACAATCAGCTTGCTGTTGGCCAGAGAGGGTGTCTGAGTAGATCACTCCATCTACTGTGCCATCTTTTGGGTCTGATGACAGAAGATCAGGGAGAGGTTCACTCTCTGCCTCCTGATCCTCATCTGTTACCATCAACAGATTCACATCAGCCCTGTCATGGAAGAGCTTAAGGCGGTTCACATGGATCACCCTCTTGGGGCTCCTGCTTGTGCCCAGGTCCACCAGGTAGGTGACCTGACTCTTCCTTTCTAGCACTGGGTAAGGGCCACTCCATTTGTCCTGGAGTGCCCTGGGAGCCACAGGCTCCAGAACCCAGACTTTCTGCCCTGGTTGGAACTCAACCAGTGCAGCCTTTTGGTCATACCAAAACTTCTGGAGCTGTTGGCTGGCCTCAAGGTTTTTGGTTGCCTTTTCCATGTACTCTGCCATTCTAGAGCGAAGGCCAAGTACATAGTCCACTATGTCCTGTTTAGGCTCATGGAGAGGTCTCTCCCAGCCTTCTTTAACAAGGGCAAGTGGTCCCCTTACAGGATGACCAAACAGAAGTTCAAAGGGTGAGAATCCTACTCCCTTCTGTGGCACCTCTCTGTAAGCGAAAAGCAGACATGGCAAGAGGACATCCCATCTCCTTTTGAGTTTTTCTGGGAGCCCCATGATCATGCCTTTTAATGTCTTGTTGAATCTCTCAACCAAGCCATTAGTTTGTGGATGGTATGGTGTAGTGAATTTATAAGTCACTCCACACTCATTCCACATGTGCTTGAGGTATGCTGACATGAAGTTGGTACCTCTGTCAGACACCATCTCCTTAGGGAAACCCACTCTGGTAAAGATACCAATGAGGGCCTTGGCTACTGCAGGGGCAGTAGTCGACCTAAGGGGAATAGCTTCAGGATACCTGGTAGCATGATCCACTACTACCAGGATATACATATTTCCTGAGGCTGTGGGAGGTTCCAGTGGACCAACTATGTCCACACCCACTCTTTCAAAGGGGACCCCCACCACTGGAAGTGGAATGAGGGGGGCCTTTGGATGTCCACCTGTCTTACCACTGGCTTGACAGGTGGGGCAGGAGAGGCAAAACTCCTTAACCATGTTGGACATATTGGGCCAGTAGAAGTGGTTGACTAACCTCTCCCACGTCTTGGTTTGTCCCAAATGTCCAGCAAGGGGAATGTCATGGGCCAATGTTAGGATGAACTTCCTGAACAGCTGAGGCACTACCACTCTCCTAGTGGCACCAGGTTTGGGGTCTCTGGCCTCAGTGTACAGGAGTCCATCTTCCCAATAGAGCCTATGCGTTCCATTTTTCTTGCCTTTGGACTCTTCAGCAGCTTGCTGCCTAAGGCCTTCAAGAGAGGGACAGGTTTCTTGTCCCTTACACAGCTCCTCCCTTGAGGGCCCCCCTGGGCCTAAGAGCTCAACCTGATAAGGTTCAAGCTCCAAAGGCTCAGTTCCCTCAGAGGGCAGAACTTCTTCCTGAGAAGAGAGGTTCCCTTTCTTTTGCTGTGTTGTAGTTGGTTTCCCAACTGACTTTCCTGTTCTCTTGGTACGCTGGGCCATTCTTCCAGACTCCAGCTCTACTTGTTCACCCTGTGCCTTGCACTGTGCTCTTGTTTTCACACACACCAGTTCAGGGATACCCAGCATTGCTGCATGGGTTTTTAGTTCTACCTCAGCCCATGCTGAGGACTCCAGGTCATTTCCAAGCAGACAGTCCACTGGGATATTTGAGGAGACCACCACCTGTTTCAGGCCATTGACCCCTCCCCATTCTAAAGTAACCATTGCCATGGGATGTACTTTTCTCTGATTGTCAGCGTTGGTGACTGTGTAAGTTTTTCCAGTCAGGTATTGGCCAGGGGAAACCAGTTTCTCTCTCACCATGGTGACACTGGCACCTGTATCCCTCAGGCCCTCTATTCTAGTCCCATTAATTAAGAGTTGCTGTCTGTATTTTTGCATGTTAGGCGGCCAGACAGCTAGTGTGGCTAAATCCACCCCACCCTCAGAAACTAGAATAGCTTCAGTGTGGACCCTGATTTGCTCTGGGCACACAGTTGATCCCACTTGGAGACTAGCCATACCAGTGTTACCTGGATGGGAGTTTGGAGTGGAACCTTTCTTGGGACAGGCCTTGTCTCCAGTTTGGTGTCCATGCTGTTTACAGCTATGACACCAGGCCTTTTTGGGATCAAAGTTTTTACCCTTGTACCCATTGTTTTGTGAAGAGGCTCTGGGCCCACCCTCCTGTGCAGGTTTTTGGGGGCCTGTAGAAGACTCTTTACTATTTTTAGTTTTGGTTGTCTCATCACCCTTCCCCTGGGGAGTCTTTGTGACCCCTTTCTTTTGGTCACCCCCTGTTGAAGTCTTGGACACCCTTGTCTTGACCCAATGGTCCGCCTTCTTTCCCAATTCTTGGGGAGAAATTGGTCCTAGGTCTACCAGATGCTGATGCAGTTTATCATTGAAACAATTACTTAACAGGTGTTCTTTCACAAATAAATTGTACAGCCCATCATAATTACTTACACCACTGCCTTGAATCCAACCATCTAGTGTTTTCACTGAGTAGTCAACAAAGTCAACCCAGGTCTGGCTCGAGGATTTTTGAGCCCCCCTGAACCTAATCCTGTACTCCTCAGTGGAGAATCCAAAGCCCTCAATCAGGGTACCCTTCATGAGGTCATAAGATTCTGCATCTTTTCCAGAGAGTGTGAGGAGTCTATCCCTACACTTTCCAGTGAACATTTCCCAAAGGAGAGCACCCCAGTGAGATCTGTTCACTTTTCTGGTTACACAAGCCCTCTCAAAAGCTGTGAACCACTTGGTGATGTCATCACCATCTTCAAATTTTGTCACAATCCCTTTGGGGATTTTTAACATGTCAGGCGAATCTCTGACCCTATTTATATTGCTGCCACCATTGATGGGTCCTAGGCCCATCTCTTGTCTTTCCCTTTCTATGGCTAGGAGCTGTCTCTCTAAAGCCAATCTTTTGGCCATCCTGGCTAACAGGAGGTCATCTTCACTGAGAGCATCCTCAGTGATTTCAGAAATGTGGGACCCTCCTGTGAGGGACTCACTATTTCTGACTAACACAGTTGGAGACAGGACTTGAGGGGTCCTGTTCTCCCTATTTAGGACTGGAGGAGGGACATTGGCCTCCAAGTCACTAATTTCTTCCTCTGTGATGTCATCATCAGAGGGGTTGGCTTTTTCAAACTCTGCCAACAGCTCCTGGAGCTGAATTTTGGTAGGTCTGGAGCCAATGGTTATTTTCTTTATATTACAGAGAGACCTTAGCTCCCTCATCTTAAGATGGAGGTAAGGTGTGGTGTCGAGTTCCACCACCTGCATCTCTGTATCAGACATTATTCTGCTAAGAGTTGGAATACTTTTTTAAGAATCTAAAACTGTTTCTAGAGTCTAATTCAAACTTTTAACAAACTTTTTAAACTCTAAAAGACAATGCTAAACAGGGACTTAACACACAAGGCCCTAGCAGGACTTTTAAGAATTTAGAAAAATTTCAAATTGCAAAAATGAATTTCTAATGACAATTTTGGAATTTGTCGTGTGATCAGGTATTGGCTGAGTAGTCCAGCAAATGCAAAGTCTTGTACCCCACCGCTGATCCACCAATGTAGGAAGTTGGCTCTGTATGTGCTATTTCAAAGTAAGGAATAGCATGCACAGAGTCCAAGGGTTCCCCTTAGAGGTAAGATAGTGGCAAAAAGAGGTAATACTAATGCTCTATTTTGTGGTAGTGTGGTCGAGCAGTAGGCTTATCCAAGGAGTAGTGTTAAGCATTTGTTGTACATACACATAGACAATAAATGAGGTACACACACTCAGAGACAAATCCAGCCAATAGGTTTTTGTATAGAAAAATATCTTTTCTTAGTTTATTTTAAGAACCACAGGTTCAAATTCTACATGTAATATCTCATTCGAAAGGTATTTCAGGTAAGTACTTTAGGAACTTCAAATCATCAAAATTGCATGTATACTTTTCAAGTTATTCACAAATAGCTGTTTTAAAAGTGGACACAGTGCAATTTTCACAGTTCCTAGGGGAGGTAAGTATTTGTTAGGTTAACCAGGTAAGTAAGACACTTACAGGGCTTAGTTCTTGGTCCAAGGTAGCCCACCGTTGGGGGTTCAGAGCAACCCCAAAGTCACCACACCAGCAGCTCAGGGCCGGTCAGGTGCAGAGTTCAAAGTGGTGCCCAAAACGCATAGGCTAGAATGGAGAGAAGGGGGTGCCCCGGTTCCGGTCTGCTTGCAGGTAAGTACCCGCGTCTTCGGAGGGCAGACCAGGGGGGTTTTGTAGGGCACCGGGGGGGACACAAGCCCACACAGAAATTTCACCCTCAGCGGCGCGGGGGCGGCCGGGTGCAGTGTAGAAACAAGCGTCGGGTTCGCAATGTTAGTCTATGAGAGATCTCGGGATCTCTTCAGCGCTGCAGGCAGGCAAGGGGGGGGTTCCTCGGGGAAACCTCCACTTGGGCAAGGGAGAGGGACTCCTGGGGGTCACTTCTCCAGTGAAAGTCCGGTCCTTCAGGTCCTGGGGGCTGCGGGTGCAGGGTCTCTCCCAGGCGTCGGGACTTTAGGATTCAAAGAGTCGCGGTCAGGGGAAGCCTCGGGATTCCCTCTGCAGGCGGCGCTGTGGGGGCTCAGGGGGGACAGGTTTTGGTACTCACAGTCTTAGAGTAGTCCTGGGGTCCCTCCTGAGGTGTTGGATCGCCACCAGCCGAGTCGGGGTCGCCGGGTGCAGTGTTGCAAGTCTCACGCTTCTTGCGTGGAGCTTGCAGGGTTCTTTAAAGCTGCTGGAAACAAAGTTGCAGCTTTTCTTGGAGCAGGTCCGCTGTCCTCGGGAGTTTCTTGTCTTTTCGAAGCAGGGGCAGTCCTCAGAGGATGTTGAGGTCGCTGGTCCCTTTGGAAGGCGTCGCTGGAGCAGGATCTTTGGAAGGCAGGAGACAGGCCGGTGAGTTTCTGGAGCCAAGGCAGTTGTCGTCTTCTGGTCTTCCGCTGCAGGGGTTTTCAGCTGGGCAGTCCTTCTTCTTGTAGTTGCAGGAATCTAATTTTCTAGGGTTCAGGGTAGCCCTTAAATACTAAATTTAAGGGCGTGTTTAGGTCTGGGGGGTTAGTAGCCAATGGCTACTAGCCCTGAGGGTGGGTACACCCTCTTTGTGCCTCCTCCCAAGGGGAGGGGGTCACAATCCTAACCCTATTGGGGGAATCCTCCATCTGCAAGATGGAGGATTTCTAAAAGTTAGAGTCACTTCAGCTCAGGACACCTTAGGGGCTGTCCTGACTGGCCAGTGACTCCTCCTTGTTGCTTTCTTTGTTCCCTCCAGCCTTGCCGCCAAAAGTGGGGGCCGTGGCCGGAGGGGGCGGGCAACTCCACTAAGCTAGAGTGCCCTGCTGGGCTGTGACAAAGGGGTGAGCCTTTGAGGCTCACCGCCAGGTGTTACAGCTCCTGCCTGGGGGAGGTGTTAGCATCTCCACCCAGAGCAGGCTTTGTTACTGGCCTCAGAGTGACAAAGGCACTCTCCCCATGGGGCCAGCAACATGTCTCTGGTGTGGCAGGCTGCTAAAACTAGTCAGCCTACACAGATAGTCGGTTAAGTTTCAGGGGGCACCTCTAAGGTGCCCTCTGGGGTGTATTTGACAATAAAATGTACACTGGCATCAGTGTGCATTTATTGTGCTGAGAAGTTTGATACCAAACTTCCCAGTTTTCAGTGTAGCCATTATGGTGCTGTGGAGTTCGTGTTTGACCAACTCCCAGACCATATACTCTTATGGCTACCCTGCACTTACAATGTCTAAGGTTTTGTTTAGACACTGTAGGGGTACCATGCTCATGCACTGGTACCCTCACCTATGGTATAGTGCACCCTGCCTTAGGGCTGTAAGGCCTGCTAGAGGGGTGTCTTACCTATACTGCATAGGCAGTGAGAGGCTGGCATGGCACCCTGAGGGGAGTGCCATGTCGACTTACTCGTTTTGTCCTCACTAGCACACACAAGCTGGCAAGCAGGGTGTCTGTGCTGAGTGAGAGGTCTCCAGGGTGGCATAAGACATGCTGCAGCCCTTAGAGACCTTCCTTGGCATCAGGGCCCTTGGTACTAGAAGTACCAGTTACAAGGGACTTATCTGGATGCCAGGGTCTGCCAATTGTGGATACAAAAGTACAGGTTAGGGAAAGAACACTGGTGCTGGGGCCTGGTTAGCAGGCCTCAGCACACTTTCAATTGTAAACATAGCATCAGCAAAGGCAAAAAAGTCAGGGGGCAACCATGCCAAGGAGGCATTTCCTTACACATCCACACAACCCTGAGCAGTGCTTTTCAACCCCTTCCACCCCTTCCTGTGGGCCAAATATCTCCCCCTTTGCAGGCAGGGACGTCCATGCAAGAATCCAGGAGTTGTGGATGGCAAGACACTCAACACTGCCAGCAAGAAACCTCAACTTTAATTTCCTCCTTTGTGTGCCACACATACACTCTGTGGACTGATCTTGAACCATATTTCTGTTCCAATGGGAGGAGTACTCCAGACTTTGGACTTCCAATGGTGTGGCATCTACTCCAATGATTTCATTCACCATGACTGACCCCTTCACTGTACGTTTTTGTTTCTTTCTGTCCCAGAATATTTTTCTTTATTAGCATTATAATGAATTCACCAGACACAAACTCATTTTCTGTTGTCTTAAAATTCACATTTAGGTATGTAGATATGTAAGACCATGTGAACCATAAAATGAAGCTACGTGCTACATCTGCAAGCAGGGATATGTTGCATCTACAATGTGTCAAGCTCAGGATTACAATCATTACACACCAACACATGCATACAAGTGTCCTGTTTCAGAAGAGGTTTTATTACATTGTTCAGCTCATAGGTTGTGAAGATTTTCAGAAACATAGAAATTCAGACATGACCATATTAGACTGTGTAGGCCACAAAATATACTGGTACAGACCTCTAGAACATTGTAGAGATGGGCATATCAGACATTGACCTGTTAAATAGGCAAACATGGATATGGATGATATCATCAGCTGAAGCCATATCCCCTATCTTGCAAAAGGAAGTCCACCTCAAACAATGCAACACCCAGACAGATATCTGTCCCTGATCACATGGCCATTACAATCCTGTGCTACTCCGTCTTGTAGTTTGGCACAAACAAATGTCAGTGATGTGTCACAGGCACTTTGGCCTACAATGATGAAACGCATTAACAGCTACAAACAGTTCAGACAAAAAGAGTGTTTAGCCAATGTGAATGGAAACTAATTATGGGCAACAATAACATTTTTGATGGTTACATGATGGTACACATTAAGCATCATGCCACCACACAACAAACAAGGCCAATTGAGTATTCTGCTCTTCCATCCTATCACTGTGCGAGATGTTTTGACACAGGTCTTCCTCATCGAAAGTCTATGAAATGCATTCCCACAAACAATCCTTGTCTGCTGTGTATGGCCCACCAGCATGACATATCTGTCAATGTCACCTGAACAAAGAACAAAACAAGGAACATAGGGGGTTATTCTAACTTTGGAGGAGTGTTAATCCGTCCCAAAAGTGACGGTAAAGTGACGGATATACCACCAGCCGTATTACGAGTTGCATAGGATATAATGGACTCGTAATACGGCTGGTGGTAAATCCGTCACTTTTCCGTCACTTTTGGGACGGATTAACACCTCCTACAAAGTTAGAATAACCCCCATAGTGATGAAACCATACATAAGACACAAGTTATAGCAGACATCTGGAGAACAAAGTCCATTTGAAAAATCTGACACACACAAAGCAATATCATCAAAATGTGAATGCGTGAAAAGCTTCCTCATCAAACACCTTTTGGCAGATTTTGTATGAGCCTCAGCTCCCTGTTTCCAAGAATATACTCCAAACCTTATCACGACTACAGTTCATTTTACAGTCAAAGTAATGACAGCTGATTACATACTTACACTCATGAAAAGAAGCTGTCAATGAGATCTTGTCACAAGTCAGCTCTTTCCTCTTCACCACTATCATCTTCATTTGGCATTTCAGGATTCTTACAAGGCAGTACCACAGGCTCCCCCTCCTCTGGGATGCAAGGGATATTCCTCTGCAGGGCGATATTATGGAGCATGCAGCATGCCACAGTGATCTGACACACCTTCCCGGGTGAGTAGAAGATGGCTCCCTGAGTCTTGTCTAGACAGCAAAATCTGGCCTTCAGGAGCCCAAAAACACCACTTCACTGTCCACTGTATTCTTGCATGGGCCTCTTTGAAGCAGACTTTCCCTGTAATTGCTGGATTCCTCAGTGGTGTTAATAACCAAGGACGGTTGGGATATGCTGAGTCTTCAGTTTTGGATTGAGACATAAGTGCAACAATGAGTCACTCACTTCAAGATTGTAGCACCTGACATTGCACACAGAAAATCATAACAGAGGTGACTTACCAACCAGCCAAGCCCTCTCTGGTTGCAGTGGTGACAGCAGCTGGGGTATGGTACTGTTCTTCATTAAAAAGGAATCATGGGCTGAACCAGGAAAAACGGGCACAGACATTTGGGATGTAGAGGTCAGACAAGCAGACAACTTGTACATTGATAGAATGGAAGTGTTTCCTGTTAAGATCGGCTTGTTCACTGGTCTGTGGTGCACAAATGCAACATGGGTGCCATCAATGGCTCCCTCCACATGTGGGAGTCAACCAAAACTATAAAAGTCAGCCTTCACATTGTCTGGGAAACATGATATAGCTGTCAATGTGTTTCATCATTGCGGATAGCACATCAACACGCCACTGAACATGGGTTGGGACATAATACCAGATATGGGCCACTGTATACTGGAAGGACCCTGTGGCCAGGAGTGTAATACTGCCATGACTTTAACATTGGGTGACATGCATATTGGATTGGTGTTTTCAGGCATCAGATCTGGCTCCAAATGACAACATAAATCCACAGTAGTTTGCCTATTGAGACAGAAATGTTTGATGATGTGACATTCTTCCACTGCTTGATGGTCCGGTAATGGATGGTTTACTGGTGCCTGTCACATCATCCTCCCAGGGTACCTATTTGTGAAATCAAATGAATTAGAGCATTTGTCACTGTGTCCATTTCAACATACATGAGAAAGCATTACCATATGGAAATACATTACACCCATTACACATCAAAGCCGTATACTACTCAATGTGAGTCACATGGTTTTGTACAGATGTAACAACAACATGGATTTGGGCATCACCCAACTACCTGCTCCCCTGAAATTTAACAATCTGTTCTGACTGTAAAAAATACCATCACTGCTGGTGGACAGTGCACCCCCGTAATATGTCATCTGTGACAAGTAACACATTACACTGGTGATTGTGTAGTAAAACCTACACAACAAGGCTGCTTTAGATTGCTTGTGATGATCAGACACAAATATTGATGTAGTGATGCATTTAACAGGTCACAATATTGTATTTACAACCACCAAATGGTAGAATCCTGACCTAGTTCACTGTACATTAGGAACAGCCTGTGACTGCTGGAGGAAATTGACCGCACGGTGGGCGGTCTTAACCGTGGCAGGACACGGCCAAAGGCTAACATTAGCGACTGTGATGGTCGTGGGAATGGCTGTGGCCATCTGCAGTGATGACCATGTATGTGGTGTACATATAGGCCATGTTTTGCTAAGTTACTCCCTTGACTCCTAACACTGCTGCCATCAATACCTCCACCACTTCAGCTGATATGTGCTGCCCCTGGAAGCAATCATGCCATGCCAAGCAGGTGAAAGGGTTTCTGCTTTCTCTCCTGAGGAGCTAGAGAGGCTCATTGAGGAGGACCTTCCCCTGTAAGGTCAACTCTATGGCTCACCAGAGGAGCAGGTAAGAGCCTCATAGGCATATGACTTTTTTCAACACCATCCTTTCCTGCCTCAGAGGCCCCATAATGTGCCTTTGAGTGTCAGTGAGACTTTCTGAGTGTCTGTTGTCACATTTTGTATTCCATACATGAGATATACACACATGTATTTCACATTACCATTGTGTTTAGTGATAAGCCCTAGATCCTCCTTCTGTTGCATTCATATATCTAGGCAAGGAGACTTTACAGCCATGCAATGACATAGCTTTGTGTGTGATGTTTGTAAATGTAAAACAACTTGTATGTGCATTACAACATGAGCTATAAATGTATACTGTTTAAGTCATATGAGGATCTTGTTAGCAATGCACATGGTCCAACAGATCATTCAGCTCACATCTGGCCTTGCCAAACTTTAGTATGAGAACCATGTTAAAATCACTGTGCCTCTCAGAGTGCCGTACAGCTCTGAACCCACATAGAAGATGAGCACAGGATGTCCTGTTGTGCATGGAATTGATAAACAAGTGAGTGTCATGTAGGCTCTGTATGGTCAGCCTGCAGATACTGGGGCCTGCCAAATGTTTCTCCCAATATGGGACATGGACCAGGCTGGGTACAGTTACTTTGGCTATGCAAATGTGGCACCGAGCCCACTCCCTGTAGACCTGCAGATCCTTGGCTTGGGTGTGGCTAAAATGAGTCTTTAGTGGCAAAACTTGGCTTGAAGACCTTTGTACAGTGACTACATAAGAAATGGGTTCTGACGTAACTCCCTGACCTAGAACATATATGCATTGAGCATCTTTGTCAACTTGTGTCATTGACTCATGACAGGTCTCTTACTTCTACAGCTCTGTTGTCACCTTTCCATAAGTCACATTTGTTCAGTAAAGGGAACTGCACAAGTGACAAACCTACAGTGCAACACGTTGGGTGATTCAGGGGAGGGCATGACATGTGACTCAGCTTGGTTATATGTAACCAATTAGACCAAACATACTTTAGTATGTTGGATGCCATCTCTGTAAGATTGCCAGATATGGTAAAAGGTGTGTTCTGTGCTTCAAGTACATACCACACAAACCCACTCTGAAGTGGTATGAGATTACATTGGGTAGCCCACATGTCCACACTTGCACAGGGAAAATACTTTTAAGTGCCACCCATGGCAGCCCTGTCATTGTCACTTAAGTCTAAGAGTATGGTCTGTACTATGGTAGTTGCCTGTCAGGACTATATGCATTGAGTCAATGAGGCTGGATGTAAATGTGTCTGTCCAGGCAGTTCAAAGGAGTTGACCCTTCAGAAGGTTACAGTGGTGTGTTATGTTTTGTTGTGGCTCACATCACAGTGCATGTTGCTTGATCCTGGGCTACCTGGCATCAGTATCCTTGCTTAGTCAGTGTATGCCATGAGCAGAGTAGTGGGTTAGACTGCAGATGACGCCAAAAGTGTATATTTATGCCCCTGTACTCATCAGCATGTGTGTTTTACACTTGTGGTGTATTGCCAAATGGAACATTTTTGTGCTTTGTGTTTCTGAAATGTGTGTGCCATAACCAGTTGGCCACAAATCTGTAATTGTGACCTTGTCATTTGTCTATTGCATCCATACAGGCCAACATCCATCAGAAGAAAAGGATTTGGAAAGCTATCGCCTGGAAGGTGTGGACCCTGGCGGGCCATAGCCAGTGGAGCACCCACTGTCGCAATAGATGGGAGGACCTGAGACGTTTGGCCCGGAAGATTATGAAGGTCCAGCTGGGGCTGTCCTCCCAATGTGGGTGGGACGTATGCTGGAGCATTACCCCCTCTGGTGGTGGCCTCCCTCAAGCTTGATGGGAGCTTGAGGGGAGCACAGCTGCTACAAGGGTGTGTGTCCGGGGTAGATTCCTGCCTATTACATTGCAAAGTTGGTGGGTGGAAGTCTTCTATCTATGACTGAAGAATGGAGACGGGCAATGTTTGACACACAAGATGAGCAATTGTTTGTGTTGGCATGGAAGGTGGTGGATGCTGATGTGCCTTGCCTATTGTTCCAGTGACCGATATCACAACAGTGTTCAGTCCACAACCAATTTACTCTCCTGGGCCAACACATGGCTGAGTATAGCGATCAATCAGATCATGTTGTTTGTTGCTGTAAGTGTTATTGAACCCAACAGTCCTCTTGTCTTCAATGTGTCAGCCCCAACAACATACAACATGAGGGATTAGACCACTGTACTCAGCCATGTGACTGCTCAACTGAGTATATTGGCATCTGTCCCCCGCAGGTCACTTGTCTTCAGGATGTCACAAGTGCTGGTGCCTCACTAATGTCTCTCATGTGAAGGTGTCCATCATACATATGACAGAGCATACAATGTACTTTGGGTGCCGTGACATAGAAATACTTTCCCTTGATAAGTAGTGATTGTCCATTGACATGATTTCGGTAACATCATTCCTTGTGCCTACATTTTAGCATGTGTACCTTTCACTTTTGCCATATCATTTACACTGCTGTTTCATGCATGGTCTACCTGTCTTCATAGAATGAAGTCTGAGTCCCCCACACCTGTGCATACCAACATATGTTAGGAATTGGACATATGTGATGGGCCTACAGTTCATATGGTGCCACAGACAGAAGTGTGTCACATTGCTTGGTGTCTCACACATACCCTCACTTGTCAGTCACTTGTAATTTGGCATTGTACAATTGCAGAAGCAATGAAGGAAATGACAAGTAGTACTACAGTTTTGACTCACATTGTGCATGTTCAAAGCATTGATGTAGAATTATTTGGCAATGTGCTTAGCACATGTAAATGGTGAAGGATCATTACCTATATTTTGACATGCATCAGGGAGTGATTTACAAGAATGTGGCAATCATATGTGGTTGTGTGCACTCATTCATCCAAGGGAATCTGTGTTTGCATGACGATAAGGGACAGTGATGTGCCTTCCCATTGAGCAACATGTCAAGGGCCTACTACAGGTACTGGAGATTTTCTGAGCCTTTACAACATTCAAATGACTATTGGCTTTTACTTATGTAATCTGAGTAGGGTATTCCAGTAGTATCAATCAAGACAGGTGATTTTCCTGGGGCTAGCTGACTCATTGTATTATGGATATTTGTAGACAAATCTCCAACTCATTTTGCCCTATGTCTCCAGTGTACATCTTTGTGCAAGATGTGTTGTCTATTAGAGCAACATTGGTACAACTTCCATGAATCTATTTAGACAATGTACATATTGTGAAGTTACCATTGGAGATTTTTAAAAGTGTGACATAAGTGTTTCGTTGTCACCTTCTACTGTCTATGTACTTGTTGCTGCAACATGGCTGGTTTCTTAGCCCATCATTTCATCATGATGTGGTATTGGTTAAATGAAGATAAGCTGGATGCATGATCATGTGTGGGATCTGTGTGATTGAACTTGGCATTGTCATTCTATTTTGTGCCAATAGGTTACTGAGGGATGCTGCATATGCTAAATCATTCATTGTGATAAGGTTTCCTACTTGCTCCATGGTTATTGTGATTGCACAACTTTACCCATGCAATTGGAGTTGGCTGTGATTCTGATTTTCCTGTTGGCATCTGTTTACAGTTCATGTAGCATGCATGCATATCGTGTTGCAAATGTCAGGACCACTTTGCTGAAGCTTATGGCGGGGGGCTACTGTACATTCTGGTAATGTTTGATAATCAAAGCAGTTGTTCAAGTGTATTCAGGCACATGTAGTGACCCTATTTGTCTTTGTAATTTCAGCATCAGCACCGGCAAGCAGAGGAGACAGGGCTGAAACCAGTGGGGAAGTAGCTGGCCACGGTACCTCCAGTCATGAGACATCATCACGGAGGGACCCAGTGGCCCCAAGGGTGAGGGGAGTGCCGCAGAGGCCACAGGATCGTCTTCATCTTTGGATTCTTCCTCCATTGGCCACTCCCTAGTGGTGGCAGACTTATCAGGACCTGTTCCATCCTTGTCCACCTCCCTCAGTTCCATTTCAAGCCTCCTCGTTGCTCCCCACCCAGCTGGCCATGCCTGCTCACCCAAGACGGTAGGCATCTACTTTGTACCAGGCACCTTGCCCCCTCCCCCATTACCCCTGCTGTGCAGAGTGAGGAGACGTCCTGAGGATTATCTGTGTAGTCCAGACTGACGTTCTGAATGCCATCCCAGTGCTGGGCACCCAGCTTGAGCAGGTGGTTGCATTCCTGGAAGGCATTCATTCTGCCTTGTCTGGCCTACAGAGATCTCTTCAGGCTCTGGCCTACTCTGTGTCAGACAGCAGCCTCCCGCCCCCTACAGTACTACCCTCACCACCTTCCCCATCCAATATCCCTCTTCCCCTACCTCTCCAAAGCACAAACACATCTCTGCATGGACCCACCTCTACACACACAAGCAGCACACATAGGCACAAGCCTCATAAGCACTTAGCAGTCACTCACACAGACAACCACCACCACCATTCCCACAGATGCCACCCCCAGCCCCACCGACCCACTCACCACATCCACCATATCCACCATACTCACAGACCCGCACACCATGTACACCATACCCCAGACACCACCCCAAAACTCGCAGACCCATCCATCACACACACCATACCTCCAGACACCATCCCAACCCACACAGACCCACATACCACACACACACCTAGCACCCACAGACCCACATACCACACATGCCATACCCACAGACACCACCCCAATCCCCAAAGACATAGCCACTACTCCCATCTTAGCCATCCCTTCCACCTCACAGCCCCAAGAAATGCAAACACCCACACTCACACACGCAATAGACACCACCCAAACCCAAGCAGACCTCAGACACACACACACCAGCAGCAACACCCACAGCCAAGACAAGCACTTCCTCAACCTCCCAACCCCTAATCCCTTCTGCAGACCCTACCCGTTTTCCCAAAGAAAGTTTCCTCTTTGACCTTGCGAAACCCTCCTCCCAAACCAAAAGGACCCTTCTCACGTCCCAACCTATCACTTCAAAGTCCAACTCCTCCCTGTCACACCTGCACTTGCCCACTCTGGAACCAGCCATACCCCTTCCAAATCCAAGAAGAAGCCCACCCCTACTAAAGTTAAGGCCACCCCTTCCTAAGTTAAACCCACTCATTTCAAAACCAAACCAACCTATTCTAAGTTCAACCCCACTCCACCCCACCCAAGGGGTATTCTTGAGGTGCCTTGCATGCACTCTTGGTGCCCCTTCCTGTGGAGGTTCCTAGGCCAGTAGTCAGTGAGTCGAGTTGTGGTACACATCACTGCACACAGACTTATATTTTTGGACTAACCATTGGCCTTAACATATTTAAAAGTTTTGTTTATAAGCCCAAGCTTGTTTTTTGGGTACACATTCATTCTGCCATTACTTTTCTACCTTTTGCTGTTCCTGAATAATTTGTGATGTATGTCCACAGTTGTGTTTGATTCACTCTGTATGCTGATCTATTTCCTGTGGCTGGCAAGCTTTGACTTTGGAAGAAGTGCTGGTGTCACCCAGGACAAGTGGAGATGTTCAATGGATGGATATGTGGGTGGTAATCCAATTAAGGATGTTAAGTATTACATCTTAGCTTGGCCAATGTCAACATGTATTGGGTTAGATTTGTCACCCTGATGTAGATTATACTTCCGTATCATGTGTGCAAGTTAGAGTTTTCTTCGCCAACACATGGAGGGTGTTCAATTGTGCTACCTTCCTATACATTTGACTGATTATGTGTCCATTTCCCTGTGTGTAGCTTTCAGCTACTTCATCTACATGTGTGATCCATGCTGTCTCTATTGTGTGTGCTTTCTTGACTTTTACTTACACATTGGCAGATAGGCATGTCACTTGGTTATATTATTGGTTGTCCCTGAGATATATGATGGCCCAAATCCTGTACAAATAGTGTTTTAGGGGCATGGGCAGAGTGAAGTGTGTTCCAGGACCACATCCTTCCTAGGGTCCCCCTGATGCTACCATCCCTATTCAGCAGGTATTTTTTACATTGTGAGCTTTGTATAACTGTCTCTCAAAATATTGTGCATCCCATCTACCTTCCATTGTCTTGCAATGTGGGTGATATATGAGGGGCCTTTACAGGTATGTTGCATGGAAAGGGGTGTTTGGGTTACATGAAGCAATCATATATATGTGTCTTCAATATCACGACAAGCAATGGCATGTGAGCAATGTGAGGGTGTCAGTTTATTTAGTAGGTGTGATGTTGATGTGGTGTTGCTGTTGTGTGACACAATGTTGTGTACACTTCACTGTCCCTGAAACTGGGATGTGCAGACGTGTGTTTTTTTTGTGTGTGTGGTGGTGCAGTGTCAGCAATCTGCCCAAAGGGGGCATCGTGGAGCTGTGATTGGGTCATATATTGTGTACGACTCCTACCAGGGATTATACTTGGTCAATAGAGCGCAGCCCCCATATCAATCAATTGCAGCGCATTGATTTCTTGTGGTGTTTTGGGACACAGGCAGGTGTTTTGTCTTGCAATATGTTGCATCCAAGGCGGCATTGTTTTTGGGCTCCATCTTATCAGCAGCAGCAGGACATGAAGGATCAGCTTCGTGGCAGCACAGGATGTGTGATGCTCCCTAGGAGAGTTCCTGCCTTTTATGGATCCATTCCTGCCAGCTGGAATGTGGTGGTTGACCGCCAAAGTCACGTCAGTGGAAAGCAACATCATAATCTGTCCTGCAGAAACAGTGTCTCCGACAACCTCTTTGGCCTGTTTCAAGGCGGTCTGCGCAGTCTGTGGAACTGCATGCATAGTAATACAGTGGTCCGACCGCCAACCTGACAGCACTCGGACTGCCGCCGCCATGACAGTCCACAGACCACCAAACTCATAATCAGGCCATAAGTCTGATATTTTCTACATCCATGTCCCTCATTGAAAAAACACCTTTTCATGTTATATTCCCCAAAATAAGCATATGTAATATAGTCAATATTGCCATTTAAGAATTCTGGTGACATTTACCAACCACTCAGCCATCAGCGGCATGGTCAATGATGTCACCAAATCCCCTCATTGCCAACACTGAGCCATTTTACCAAACATATCTATATGTTTCTAGTGTATAGTTAGTGTGTGTTTCCAGATTTCAATGCAGCACTTCTGTATTCTAGAGGGAAGGAAACACTGCTGGTTGTGCATATGTCATGTTAACCAGTGACACATTTGTAACATCTGTAAGCCATATTCAAATAGGGTTCTGTGGTGTAAACGTGCCTGTATTGCAGGCTAGATCATTTTTGTGCAGGACTGTGACTTTGGTTTCTAATATAAGGTATGTGGAGGTTTTAAACTTGATATAGTACAGCACTTCTCCCCATTATCTCCTATTTGGCTTCTTCTCTGTGAGATTTAAAGAAGAAATACACTTTATACTAAGTTAATATTACTTGTCATTCAGCTAAATTTAATCTATTTAATCTGGTAGCGCAGCCATCAGGGAAGGTTAGTGCTAATTTGGGCTGTAACGGAGGTAACTATTAATCGTTTACCAGGTGATGCAAGTACTAATGCTCTTTCCCGAAACACCATTCAGTTACTGCACTTCCTAAATTACTTCAGATGCTAGAGCCTTCATCTTTGAACAGTCAACATGCTCACAGAGTTGGCCATGTGCTTCATGCAGCTTCTACTTCCAAAAGACCTTGGGTTGTATTTTCTTGAATACATAGCTCTACTTGAGGTTTTGTAAGTTGCTCAATCTAGGAAATAAATGTTATGGTCTGGCAATAACTTGTACTTTTCCCAGGATTACACTAATAATACAGCAGACAGATGCAAATACTTTCTTTCTTTAAGACCTGCACTCCTTTCCCTTGGAGCCCATTTTGGTTTCTTGATCATTGCCTGTCCAAAGTCACCCTAAAATAATAATACTTACACCCATGAGGATCCTGCCTGTTTGTGCATTTTTCTTCAGGAGCACAAAGTGGAGCCTATGGACACCTCCAACTCTACCAAGACTTGACTTGTATTTTGTTCTAATATTTTGGTGGTCTGTTTTTCCTCTTAGAGACATCTTTTTGTTTATTATTCACATGATGTTTATTATTCTCATAATCTTATGTTAGCCTTCTCACTTTGCTTAATAATCTCTCTTTTATCAATTGTCCTAATATACTCACCTTCTTTTTCTCCTTAGTTATCTATTTCCAAACATTTCCCTGTGATTACCCTAGTAAGTCTCTATACCTTCCATATTATCACCTTATCTTGTCTCCTTAGAGCTCGGATGTGTGATCCTTCTGTGTGGTCTCAACACTCACCACCTTCTTTGAAAATATTTGTAGATATGTTTTCTCCCACTCGTGTTCTTCATTCTTTTTGTTCCTTTCTTCTATTTTTCTGTATTCCTCAGCTTACTCATCACCTTATTCATTCTGTACATATGTCCATTCCTACATGTGAGACATTTTTGCCTTTCCCTTATTCTCAATTCTTTCCTTTCTTGTCTTCTTTTATTTCCAATTTGCTCCATCTTGTATGCTACTTGTTCATGCTCAAATAACCTTTTCAATTATTTATTCCATGGCATTTAAATTTGTATCTTGGGACGTCACGGGATTGGGTTCACCAATTAAACATCAGATCTATGTATCACTTTTAAATGCTAACATTGCTCTTATCCTAGAAACACACCTCACCGAAGCTGAATCTAAAAAGCTAAAGGGAGGGTGGGTGAGAGGGTACTGTTTTCTTTTCACCAGGCAATGGTAAGAAAAATGGTGTTGATATGCTATGTTATATAGTTAATCTCTCCTCATTTTGAGGCAAGAGACTGGTCCTTCTTACTGTAACAACTGTACCAGCTGCACTGAGCCCACATTCAGCAGAGGCACTGGCTACAGGACAATCCAGATACTTTTTTGCCAGCCTGCTGAACTCTAACTATTGACACATGTTCCCATACTAATAAAAATGGGTTTTGATCCACATACACCTCTTTTGAGTCACCTCGGTACTCCTGGAATATCCTCTGAAGTGTCATTGATACTGCCACTTACTTGACCTCTTTTGCCTTCACTTCTGCACTAGACTTTAGATCTGTCACTTGAAACCAAGCCAATACAGAGGTTGGGTCTGATTCTTCTGATGCTTTTGTTGTCGGTGTGCTTGCTGCTGGTGTTGGCTGCTGTGAGACTTGACTTCTCTCTCTGGAAGTTGAAGGTGGCACACCAGAAGTGCGGAGTGGGGCTCTAAATTCCAGACTTCCTTCTTCCAGTTCTCCGGCTTGTTCAACAATCCACCTCCTCTGTTTTGAAACATTCCCTTCAGAAAAAGGAATGAAAGAGAAAATAACTTTTATTAAGAATGGATCAAGTAGAGAGACACAAATGTACTCTTTGAATGAGATAATGTCATTTTGCAGGCTTCCATTACAAGTCAAGTGATTGCATAGGTTGTTAACCAAAGCATGCGCTTCTGGGTGCCTCTGAGTGCGAACCTTTCAGGCACCTTCTTCAGCTGGTCCTGTAGCAGATGTAACAACGGGATCACTTGGCCCATTGAACTGTCCTCCTTGCCAACTTCCTGCATGAAAACCTCAAAAGGAGCAGCATCTGTGTCAGGCATTTGACTAGGCTCTATTTATCCACATCCATGGTCATAGCCTTCTCAATTGCTTCCCCTCCTCTTAGAATGACATAGTCATTGATCTGTCTTTACTGCTCAAACAGACGTTTCAACATATAATAGGTTGAGCTTCAATGTGTTGTGCACCTCCTGTATCACTGCTTTAACTTGTACTCTGTTACTACTCGGAATAATGTGCAACTGTTTCCGGGCTTTAAAAGAATGGCTGAAATTAGTACAGATTTGCCTGCAAGTGGTGAGTATTTTGCTGACTATGGGCCTGATTACAACTTTGGCGGAGGGGGTTAATCCATCCCAAATGTGACGGGTATCCCGCCCACTGTATTACGAGTCCATAATATCCCATGGAACTCGTAATACGGTGGGCGGGATATCTGTCACATTTGGGATGGATTAACCCCCTCCGCCAAAGTTGTAATCAGGCCCTATGTCTTCTTTTTTTAGAAAGTCTTGCACAATCGGGTTGATGCAGTGCACCAAGTACAGAACCCTGAAATAGCCACCATGGCCTTGACTATGTTACTGCATTGTCTATGGCAACAAATCCAATTCTGGACCTCTGGGTCGCAGCCATTTAGACACTTTGCTATTAAATTCCTTCAAGATATTTGCAGATGAGTGTGATTTCTCCATGGGGAACAAGGCTACTGTTGCTTGCTGCTGAACGCTCTTAAAACTTTCTTCAGAGCCAAGACCTTTAAATAGCTTTTGCTTTACCCCCAGAAAAGAGATTCAGTGTGCAGTGATGCACATGTAATCCATCGCCTGACAACTGGTCCACATGTCTGCCGTCATGTGGATAGTGTGAACAACACTTTGCTTCAAAGCTTGTCCAACCAATCATAGCACATCATGATGCAGCACTGGAACAGCAACTCTGGCAAAATAGGGCTGACTTAGAACCTTCCATTTAGAGCAGATGGCTGTCACAAACACTAAGAATCCCACTGCTTCCAAAAATAAGGGAGGAGGTCCAGCACTAACATTTTTGCCAGCTTCCAATTGTACAAATGTGCCATTGGGTGGTTGTGGTCATAGGGATTCTCTACCTAAACATACTGGTAACTGTCACCTGGATTTTCTTCTTTTTTGGGGCTACTAACACAGGTGACTTTTGAGATGTAGGTGATGGCAGACTCAATGTGCGTCATTGTGAAGTCACCATATGCCGTGGTGTCTCCATCTGACTCTGAGTCTCCCAGTGACATTGTGAGGATGCTGAGGAGGGTGATTCTGGTGCATTGCTGGGGACAGGGCTGCCTTGTATGAGGATGTCACCCTCTTCTTCCTCACCTTGCACCATGATTTGACCAATTGAAGTTGAGGTTTCCTGGATCTCCTCAACTTCACCACCGCAACCATGTTCAACAATTTTTTAAGAGGTTCTTCCCACCGGATTACATGATATTTTTTCATATGGGTCTTCTGGCCTTCAGTACCATAGTGTGAACCAGGCTTAACTCCATGAACCTTCAGGTGGAAAAAGGAGCATATCACTATGTTCTACTCCTGTTTGCTAATCGTCAAAAAGTTCCAAACTGGGGAGAAGTCCTTCATTATTGGGCCACTGCCAATGCCTGTAGAAGAACTGGAGGTAGGTGAGTACGTTGATTGCCCCTCTGCAGTGCATACTTCTACTGAGGCACAGGTTGATGCAGGTCTCAGCTGGGGCCTTACAAATATGGTAGCTGGTGGTGCTGCCTATGCCACATCCATCAGAGAAGGTTTGATAGTAATGTCAGACTCTTCTGTGCCAGCTTCCACAATGACTCGCTCGTCATCATCATCCTGCTCATCATCATCCCCTTCCATGATACTAAGGCTTTCTAGAACTTTTCTTTTCCCTTGCCTCCCCTGAGATCTCCTGGACTCTGCAGGGGTCAACTCCAAGTCCCTACCATCATCATCAGAAGTGGTGCTTGGAGAAAATGGTGGAGTACTACCCTTCCTTTTTCTTGCTGGAGATCTGGGAGCCATTGATACTGCTTAAGCAGATGTGCTAATTAGAATTGATTAATGAATGTTTATGCGTTTTGATTAACAAGAAGTTGTTAGAAAAATTAAATGTAGAGAAATGAATGTGCACGTTTGAAAATGTGCCCGTGGAGAGTGACAGCCAACTTATACGAACATGTACTAAAATAAATAAAAATGTATCAAATAATGAAAAAGAGTAATAATAACGTAGTAATATGTCATATGTCATAATGTGTGTTTTGCATTATATTGTACAGTTAACTTAGCCGAAGTTGTAGCCTAGTTTTGCCAGGCCTCATGCAGAAGCTGAATTACTAGCACTACAGAGAAGCTGGTGCATTGAACTGACCATGAACCGCGTATGTTAATAAAATCTGCTTAGCTAGAATTTTCTGCAATGTACCGACAGACAGGAGATGATGGAACTAGACATGTAACAATTCTGGTGTAAGACAGATTCAATGTACTTTCCCAGGACTTGAACAATAGAAGCACTGACTGGAGAAGAAGATGCAACATTTTCGATACCTGATGAGCCGGATGATGAGGACATCGTACAGTGAACCAATCAATGAACTCAGAACGGCGTCATATTAGAATTCATTGATTTGGAAAATTAATATTATTGGGTAGGGTAATAACTGGTGATTGACTGACCAATTAGGAATTAGGGGGATGGACTGAAAAACTCTAATAAATGTCATGACAGAGGGCAAAAACTTGAGATGCAAGATGTGAGGGGTCATATGCTGATGCCAGAAGACCCGATTCGAGATTCTATCATTGGGCTCATGCTCTTGAGAGCCTGATGAGTTGCTGATCGATTGATGACCTGAAGACGAAGACTGACTTTGTTGCTGATCCATTCTGTGAATAGGTGGCTATGACAATGTGACTGTTAACTCTTTGTGCCTTTCTTTCTAGGTACCAACTGCTCTGTTTGAATATGTTTTTCTTTTAGCAAGATGTTTTCTAAATTCGTGTTTTAAATTGTTTTTGCATGAAGTCCCACATGCAAATGCTAATCTTGGTTAGTTAAGGTTCCTTTAGGTGACGTTGACAGTGACAAATGATTGACGAAACTGTAAGTAATGGCACACACATAAAAATAAAATATAACAGTACATATAAAATATCAAACAAACATATGGTAAATCAAAATAAGTATTATATCCAAAAATTATTCCAATATTTAATTGGAAGGTATATATTGTGTATTATTTATTATCTGTTCAGTTGCACGTTTTGGCCTGGACCTGAGGTGGTGTATTGGGTTTATATAAGGGACATAGCACTTATGTGGTGGATACCTCAACTCTTATGAGCATGCTCTACACATAGCACAGCATATTCTATGTTAATAAGATTATCACATGATTGGATATCACTAAGCGTGATAGATGAACAATCGCACTGTTCCCACTGTATGGCATGGATATGTATGTTTACTATTAAGATTGAGATTAGGAATGTAATATATATATAGTATACTGATATGTTATTTATGAGAATACTGTTTTAGGAGGTCCTGAAGAAATCCTGGGGCACTCCCCGGATGAAGCACGTGTTGACGGAAAAGCAAGTGGAAATTTAAGGAATTGTTTTTTGGATATTGAAAATGTGAATCTGTTTTGAATAACAAGCAGAATCTGAAATTACTTGAGATTTTTGGATCAGAGATTGCTTTTGAAGTAGGATTATACCTTATTTGGAAATTACAGACAGAATACTTAATTTTGGACTGCAAAATTTCATCCGGAATAAACAAATTTCTGAACTTAAGAAAGGACATTTTTTTGGATATAATACTTATTTTGATTTACCATATGTTTGTTTGATATTTTATATGTACTGTTATATTTTATTTTAATGCGTGTGCCATTACTTACTGTTATTATTGGATAACCAGCTGAGTTATCGTGTGGGGTGTTTTGGGGGTGAAACCCTAGTGTTTGGCACCGTGTGTGTATTATATATAGGTTGTTTGATTTGAGGGTAGGAGCGCCTTTCACTCATCATATCACCCTCTCTCTTAGTTGTTGATTGACGAAACTGATTGCTAAACTCTGCTATTAATGCAGATATATTCATCTTTGTTAGCTTATGCTGAAGCATTCGAGCATATGTTTTCTCAAGTTCTGATTAGATTATGTTATTGGTGGTCATTAATGAACTATTTTTGAGCTGATCAAATAAAGTTTGAATTAATCAATGGACTACTATTGTAACTAATAGGGATTTTTTTTTATAAAACGTATAATTGAGTTGTGGGTATTCATGAAATATTGACGTTATCAATTGATGAATAGTGTGTTGCTTATTGATTATTGATACGTACATTGATATTGATGGTCATCAATTACTACATAGCTAGGATATTCCATGCGATCCAAAAGGTTCATCAGCCTATACCCGTCCCCTTGTAAGCTTACTGATTAAGGACCAGGCACGCTAGCAGTATTTGATAGCAGCTTGATGGTTAGTTTCCTTGGAGAACTAGTTATGTGGTGATTGGTGGTTATGGTAGTAGTTTAAGTTAAGGTTAGTTGTTCATTTTATGAGGTTTGTATTTTTGTTTTTCGTAAGGGCAATTGTAGCAAAGATGATATCCTCTTAAGCCCAGAAATGACTTTCCCAGATCCTGGACCCCACTAGTAAAGTTGGGTATATTCTCGATGTTCTAATGATAGTACGAAAGTGGTAGGTTGCGCTTGCAAAGGCTTATGCAGACCGCGGGTGAATTGTGATGTATGTGAGGGAAATAGGGAGTTTGCGTACTCCAGTTGAGGTTTAGTAGGAGTGTGCGTACTCCGCAGTATGAGAGTAGGGAAGTCGTCGAACTTCATATGTGCGTGGCGCTTTGTGCTAAAAAAATTCCCACGTGGTTGTTCGTGATGTACAGACCCTGCGTGGTCTAAGACTCCAGAGTATATTGACAAGTGTAGGAGACACTTGGTTATATGTTGTAATCTGTCTGGTTTAGTAGGTTGATCCGGCATGGTCAACAAGTCGGTATGTAAGTTAAGAGAGTAAGGGAAATTTTGACTGAGATTTGGCGAGTCTTATGTGCACCAAGACAGACCCATTGATCAGTTGAGAGTGAAATTTGTGGGTCGGATTTTGCTTGCAAATGTGGGAGACTGACAAAGAGGAATAGCTGCATGAGCGAAAGCGCCATCAGTGAAAATCCGTAAGGTCTCTGAAGTGTTTGTGTACCTTCCTGTAGTAAACCAGCTGATTTGTTTTTGGTTATTGTTTTTTGGTTAGTGCTCGGAATAATTTTGCATTAGTTCCGTGTGAGTTGGAGATGAGGAGGACAAGCCGCAAGACTTTGTCAGCTGCAGTGTGTGAGTGTGACATCAGAGTGAGCCGCACTGGGATAGGTTGGTTAGTGAGAAGAGTTGCGAGCGGATTGACAGCCGTCCGTAACAGGCAATTGGTTCAGTAAGCGGGTGAAAGGAATCTTGGAAGTAAAAGTCATTTTCTTATTGAATCGAATAATTACAAGAGAAGGTGAAGTTTTTCAAAGCGTTTAGGAGTGCCATGAACGGCGATAGTTACATTAAGGCGACAGTGGGGGAGCTGACTCAAGTGGAAAATTCTCCAGCATTTATTGTGATGGAGGAGCGAGGTGTTGAACCATGTCTTTGGTTAAAGCAGTAGTGCAAATTGACAGAAAAACAGGGAACTTTAGCGTTTCCAGAGCAAGGAACGTTCAATTTGAGAATTTTGGATCAGTTGCAAATGACATTATATGAGACGAAGCCACTTCCGAGACCAGCACAGTTTGAGGCTTTAGCAGTTTGGGAGCTCATAGCAAGACAGCAGCCAGAAATTAAGTTCCAGAGGAGAATAAGGAAGGTAGAGAAGTCTCTGGCAGAGCCAAGATGGGATTGGGAACAGAAGAAGTGGAGAACTGAGACATTGCAAGGTGTAAAGTTGTTTCATGCTATCACAGAGGAAGATGAGTCAGAAGAGAAAGAGAATGCTAGTAAGAGTGAAAAGAGTTCAGGTGGCAAGAAAAAGAATTATGTGGAAGAAGAAGATTCAGATATTGAGAACCTTATTACTCTGGTGTTGAGGGACCGACCTCTACCATATGTGGTGCAGGAAGGGGATTCAAGTACTAGTTCTGCTCCAACTGCCCCAGCCCAAGTGTCGGTGACAGCAGGACCAGTACAGATAGAAAATGAACAGGTACAAGGGGTAGCGCTGAGTACTCCTCTAATGCAGTGACTACCTCGGTGGTCCCAGCGCGGATGCACCCTCCACTGATACAGAGAATTTATCCAGAAGTACCAATTCATGAGACAACTTTGAAGTTAGTGGTACCGACGGAGCAAATGGTTCCGAGGCCAATGCTAGTTCAGACTGAGCCGACTCCAATGTTGTGGCCTCAGGCACAGTCACAGGGTTTGCCGAAGTTCACACCAATGACAGGGACACAGTCAGATGTGACACCGGTGATGAATCAGAGCATGGGAGTAGCCCTTCCACAAAATGCGGTTGTCAGGGCGGCACCAGATGCAATATCGTTGCCAACTAGTGTTGGTACAGCGGTACCATTTTTTTGCGCAGAATAAGATGATTGCAGGAGAACAGGGTGAAGTGTCACAGAGCCTTGTGAGGAGTGGGGGTGAGAGATCATGTGCAGGTATGTCATCGATGGGTCAGATCTTTGATGGATCTAGACAATTAATGGATCCTACTCCACTTGTTGCGCTTCCAGATACAGTAAATGGCCCGAGCGTAAGTCAGAGCTTGAAGCTTTTGACACCACAGACTCCAGGTGCAGTGGTACAACAAGTGCCATTGCTGGACGCAAGTAATATTTCATTACAGGGATTGACAGCACAGCAGTTAAATGAGTGGTTGGATAGTTTGAATAGTCCTCGAAGCACATCCAAGGGTGAAGAGCAGATTAATTGTGTAAGATTGGCTACAAGATAACGGATCGATGGGAGTGAATAGGTTAAAATCCTATACAGAAGAAGAACTGAGATACTTGTTTCCAAGAATTACGAGAGAAGTGGGCAAGATACATCAGAAATTGGCAGATATGGCAGATAAACATGACATAGAAATTGAGCAAACAAAGCACTTGAAAAGGAGTTACAGGTTAGATTTCGAGGCAAAAAAATTTGAACACATGAGGTCAGCGGGGATGAAAGCACACCTTAGATAATTATTGCAGAGCGCTCAGATTTGGGAAGCATTAGAGAGGTGGAAAGGCAGATGGGCGAAGAAGAAGGATAAACAGAAACGAGATTCACAGGAAGGGTCTGAGAGTGCTCAGAAAGAAAAAGATCCAGTAAAATATTTACCAATGAGGGAAATTCCAGGAGGGCAATTTGTTCATGTACCCGGGCACAGGAGTGACAATCTGTTATTCACAAATGATTATCCAAAATTGAGGAAGAAACCAGTTGAGTGGTACCACCAGACAGATAGATTTGTGAAGCTTTTGAAAGGTCTGTGAGAAGATATGAATACTCTATTGGAGATGGTGGTTCCAGCTGATTTGTGGGTTGAGTGCAAGAGAGCAGTGGATTGGCCGATGAGTGAATTGGAAAGAGATAAAGTTACAGGTGCACCATCACCTGAAGTAATGAAACATTATTATAAGGTGACTGAGTTCCTGACAACTGGAATTTCGCCTAAAAATATTGATTGGCAGAGAATTGACAGGACAGTGCAGGAAGTAAAGGAGTCGATACATACCTACTATGAGAGATTGCTGAAAGTGTTCAAGGAGTACAGTGGTAAAGAAGCAATTGAACCGAAAGACATGTTTCACTTTGTGTTCAGGTTTGTAGAAGGGTTGAGACCTGAAATAGGTCAGATGATTAAGAGTCATTTGATTTGCTGGCAAGCGAAGCCGATTGATGAGGTATTGCAGTATACGAAATACTGTAGTGATGAGATTGAGTTGAAGCAGAAAAAGTTGAAAGAGAAAGCAATGGTGATGCAAATTAAGGATGCTCAAAATGGAGTGCAAGGAGCTTTAGTGCAACAGATGCCGCAACAGCAGGGAACTGTCATGTTCCAACCTTAGGTGAAAGGTAGGGGTTGTGGAATCAAATGAATCGTGGTCCAGATTTGAGTACTGTAGTGGTTCAGAATGATGTTCAAGGGATGAAAAAGGTGTTATTGTGTCATCTTTGCGGAAACGTGGGACCCACATCCAGCACACCACCACAGGAGGCAGGTCTTTCTCCTACCTCGCCCCTAAAACCTGGAACTCCCTCCCCACCGACCTTCGCAAAACCAAAGACCTACTGGTCTTCAGAAAGAACCTCAAGACTTGGCTGTTCGACCAGTGACCCTCCCTGCCCCCCCCCTCTTAATCTCTCCCCCCCCCAGTACCTTGAGACCCTCACGGGTGAGTAGCGCGCTCTACAAATTTCTTTGATTGATTGATTGACACTGGAAGCGGAAGTGTCCGTTGATGGTGCAGGATGGTGTTAAAGTGGTGATGTCAATACATTTTAAACTGTGAAAGCACCTAGAATAAGAGGACTTAATCCGACATTTCAGAATCAAGTGCAGAATTTTCAAACCATGCAGCAGGTGCAAGTGCCATGTGCACAAGTGACACAGTTGCAACCAATGCAGCAGCAGGTTCCTATGGTACCTAGACAGCAAATGCAGATACCTCAAGCCCTGATGGAACAGCAATAGGTGATGCTTACTCAGCAGGTCACAGGTCAGAGACAAGACAGAAGTAGTGATATAATGTACCAATTCCCATTACATAGTGACAATGAAATAAACGATGAATGGATGAGTATTAGTTCGGATGAAGAGCCATGGATGCTTGCAGAATCCCTAGAGGTAGATCAGAGAGGACCTTTTGTGACGGGAAAGGTAATGGGTCACAGGGTTTAATTTCTGCTGGTCACAGGAGCTACGCGCTCTACAGTGAGAAGTGCAGAATTGCAGAACTCACCTCTATCAAGCAGGACAGTTCAGGTTGTGGGAGTAGCAAACAGACAGCTGTTAAATCTGATCACAGATCCAGTACAGGTTGAGATTGGCAACTTCCAGGTACTGCATAAGTTTGTAGTCTGTGTCTCAAGTCCAGTATCTCTACTGGGAAGGGACTTATTGTGCAAAACCAGATGTTCGATTAGTTGTTTAACTGCTGGAATAGCGGTTCAGAGAAATAGCGATGATGAGGAAGAACAAACTCCTGAAACTGAGAATGAAGGCATTAATGAAGAGTACCCGTTAATTGAGCTTTTCCCGATGTTTACTGTGAAAGAATTGCATGCAGATTTACAGGGAACAGTACAGGAAAACATGTGGGACCTGACAGGTAAAGAAGGGGGTTTGATCAAGGGAGTGGAGCCGATTAAGATCACTTTGAAGACGAATGCAGTGTTTCCACAGCTTCCACAGTATAACATGCCACAGAATGTTCTGATGAAAGTGGCGCAGATAATTGGAGATTTTCTGGAACAAGGAGTTCTGAAAGAAGTGTTGAGCAGTCCATGTAATTCACTGATAATGGGATTAAAGAAGGTGCGTGGGAAAGTGCGCATTGTGCAGGATTTGCAAAAAGTGAATGACATGGTGGTCAAGTTTTGTCCTGTGGTCCAAAACCCAGCAGTAATATTGTTTCAGATTCCATGCGATGCTGAGTGGTTCACAGGGGTTTATTTGTCACAAGCTTTCTTTTCTGTGCCTCTTCATGAGGATAGTCAGTTTCTTTTTAGTTTCAGATTCCTAGACAGAGTCTACAGCTGGTGCAGGCTTCCTCAAGGGTACACGGAGTCACCGTCTCTATTCAATCAGATTCTGAAAAAGAATCTGGAGTCATTGGAACTATTGTACCAATCGACTCTGGTGCAGTACATTGATGATTTTCTAATTACGTCAAAGACAAGGGAGAGTGTAAGTATGACTCGATTGCTCTGTTAAATCATTTAGGAAAACTTGGACGTAAAGTGTCACTTTTGAAATTGCAATATTGTCAGAAATCAGTGAAATACTTGGGACACCAAATTGAGAAAGGGTCGAGGAGAATCTCCAGGGAGAGGATTACAATGATATTGCAGGGAAGTCCACTGACTTCACAGAGAGATGTCAGGATGTTTTTGGGAAAGGTAGGTTACTGTCGACAGTGGATTCTGAATTTTTCTGAGATTGCTAAACCATTGCAGCAGCTGACACATAAGGAATTTACAGATCCCATTCATTACCTTAGATCAGGACCAGATGAAAGCATTCACTGAGTTGAGAGAAAGTTTGTGAAGAGATTTAGCGTTGGGAATGCCTGATTACACGAAGCCATTAACATTGTTTTGTCATGACCGTGATGCTTGTTCTTTGTCTGTCTTGACACAGGTCCATGGAGGTGCTTATCGCCCAGTAGCCTATTTTTCAGCTACCTTAGACCCAGTCGCAGCAGCTTGACCAGGCTGTCTGTGTGCTGTTGCCTCAGTTGGTCAAAGCCTTTCACAATGTGAGGGAGTAGTGATGGGATACCCTCTAATGGTAATGGTTCCTCACTCTGTTGAGATTTTATTGACAAGGACGAAAACACAGTATTTGACTGGTGCCAGAATGACAAGGTATGAGACAAGCATTCTAGGTGCCCCAAATGTAACATTGAAAAGATGTACAGTGCTGAATCCAGCAACATTACTTCTGAGTGATACTGTTGAGATTGAAAAAGAGGAAGACATTGAGCATGATTGTCTTGAGGTAACTGAATTGTGCACAAAACCAAGACCTGATATCAGAGATACCTGATTGGAAGAAAATGACCAAATTGTCTTTGTTGATGGCTCATGTCTCAGAGATGGTACAGGAACATTTAGAGCAGGATATGCTGTATGCACAATCACAGGAACATTGGAGGCTTCTTGTCTTCGAGGTGTATATTCTGCACAAGTGACAGGATTGGCACCTCTTACCAGGGCGTGCCATGTTTCTGCGAGACTGAGAGTCATAATCTATACTGAAAGCCAGTATGGATTTGGAATTGTTAATGATTTTGGTCAATTGTGTGTGCAAAGAGGTTTCCTGACCTCTACTGGTTCACCAGTAAGAAATGGTGACAGAATAAAAGAATTGCTGTATGCATTACAGTTACCTGAAGAAATTGCCGTGGTAAAATGCTGTGCACATCAAAATACACAGGAGTACATCTCACTAGGAAATGGATATGCGGATCAAGTCGCAAGGTTTTGCGCATTGAACTGTATATCATTCAAAGATAAGTGGGAAGTGACGGCTGAAGAAGATAACCCATGTACAAGTTTTGCATTGAAAGTAATCAATACTTTGGAAGAATTAAAAACATTGCAAGATAATGTTGACAAAGAAGAGAAACGACTCTGGTCCAAATTTAAATGTGTCCAAAGTCCTGATGAGATTTGGGTTTCCCAGGAGGGTCAGAAGATCCTACTAAGTAGTTTATTGTCACAAATGGCCCATTACTACCATGGGCAGGCACACATTGGGAGGGATGCCATGGTGGATTGTTCAAAATCGATTGGTTCAATCCCAAGTTTAGGCAAGCATCAGAGGCAGTATGTCATTGCTGTATAATATGTCAGCAGCTAAACATGGGAAAAAGGACAATGGTGAATTTGAGCCACATTGGAAGAACAGGAGGTCCATTCAGCAGAATGCGGCTGGGTTTTATTGAAATGCCTGCGTGTGGAGGTTTGAAGTACAAATTGGTGATTGCATATGTTTTTAGTCACTGGATTGAAGCATACCCCACAAGAAGGAATGACAGTCTCACAGTAGCAAAGTTGTTACTTAGGGAGTTGATACCAGGTTTCGGGTTTCCGATCTCTTTAGAATCAGATTGGGGAACTCACTTCAACAATGAGGCAATTAAATTCTTATGTGCAGCACTAAACATTGAGCAAAAGTTGCATTGTAGTTATCACCCTGAAGCATCAGGACTAGTGGAACAGATGAATGGTACCTTGAAATCAAGAATTGCAAAGATGTGTGCAGCTACCAATCTGAAATGGCAGGATGCATTGCTTTTGGTGTTGATGTTGATGAGAAATACACCTGACAGAAAGACAGGGCTGTCGCCCCACGAGATCCTCATGGGCAGAGCAATGAGATTGCCATCAGTTCTAGCCAATGCACTTGTAAACATTACAAATTATATGGTGTTGGACTACTGCAAGGGTTTGGCTGATGTGGTTCGCTCTTTCTCTCAGCAAGTGCAGGTCACCACCCTGCCACCCATCCACGATCCAGGGCACAATCTGAGAGCTGGTGACTGGATCGTTGTCCGAAAGCATGTTCGCAAGACATGCCTGGAGCCGCGTTGTAGAGGTCCTTATCAGGTGATCCTGACAACTACGACAGCTGTGAAGTATGCAGGACTCCCGAACTAGATACAATCGAGTCACACGAAGAAAGTGGTTTGTCCATAGGATCATGAAGAAGCGTTGTTGAGAGCACCAACAACAGCGAAACAGGTTGCTGCACCTGAACCAGAAAAGGAGCCAAGAGAGCCTGAAGTTGAACCAGAGCTGGTGGGAGATGGTTCTATTACCCCTGTAAGAGACGAAAGTGAAGAATTACAGGAGGGTGCGGAAGAGTCTGTCTCAACAGATACAGCAGGAAAGCCAAGCTCAGCAGAGGTTCTCCCAGAAGCAGAGGGTGCTGAAAAGCAGACAGAGCAAGTGCCAGACCAAGAGGGGGGAAGAGTTGAGATGGATCAAAGTCAAGGTAATCCGACTCCTCCGGAGCCCGTTGCAGGTCCATCAAGAGAAAACACCATAGAGAAAGAAAAGGAAAAGAGTCCAATCCTGAGAAGAATACTTCCAGAAGGACTGATAAAAGGAGATAGTTGGCCTGAGTTGCAAGTAGGGAAAAGAAAGGAATTGGTTGTAAATGAGACAATAAAGGAAGAAGTAGATACCACAAGAAAGGAAGAATTGAGTGAGGGAGAACTAAGTGGTGATCGAAGGTTGAAAAGAAAGAGAATAGTAAATCGATGTTATGCAGGTCCTGAATGGGCGTATGCAACTACTAATGAATGGTAATACAAGTTTATGTCCTTTTGTTTTGATAGAGAGGTTCCGAGTCAATTCTTTGATGTAACCTGAAGGGAACCAAGAAGCTGATTAGTTGAGCCAATCTGAAAAACCTGAAAGAGGCTGTTGAAAATAAAACCGGAAGAGACATTAATAACCTGATTTGACATAAAACCGGATGTGACAATCTGTTAATCGATTTTGACATAGGGAAAAGGTTCCTGAATGCAAAACTGAACTGCGAGAGAAGAATTTTTCTTTTTGATTTTTACTACACTTTATAAAAGAGTTACTTCTGCTTTCTGATTCTTTACAGATCGTGGCTGGGCTAAATAATCAAGGTAGAAATACTAGACACTGTAGATATATAAGTGTTGGATTGGCAATTATGTGTGGAATCTTGTTTATTGTAATGATTGTGGGAATGTCTGTTCTTGATACGAAAAGAGCTGATCATACTTCTGCTCCTGAAACTACTAGACTAATGGCTTTGGAGAAGTTTAAGTTAGATGAGAAATAGTTGCAGGACTGTACTAATGCTCAAGGAGAGCTTTCTTCTAATTTCTTCTATCGCTTGTTGAGTGAGTATGTTGAACCAATGGATGCATGGGATTGTCTTGTGTGTACGTAAATTCCTTCATCAGTAGAGGAAGGAGTTACGTACCACAGCTTAACTTTAATCTACGGAATAAGCTGTAGTCTGCTATTAACAAGGTTCTATAATCAAGATTAAATACAGTATTTTTACTCTAATTATGATTTAGGGCCTGATTCTGACCCTGGCGGCCGGTGACCGCCAGGGTCACCGGCCACGGGAGCACCGCCGACAGACCGGCGGTGCTCCGAAGGGCATTCTGACCGCGGCGGTTCTGCCGCGGCCAGAAAGGGTAAACCGGCGGTCTCCCGCCGGTTTACCGCTGCCCTTGGAATCCCCCATGGCGGCGCAGCTTGCTGCGCCGCCATGGGGGATTTTGACACCCCCTACCGCCATCCTGTTCCTGGCGGTTCGCCTGCCAGGAACAGGATGGCGGTAGGGGGTGCTGCGGGGCCCCTGGGGGCCCCTGCCGTGCCCATGCCAATGGCATGGGCACGGCAGGGGCCCCGTAAGAGGGCCCCACTGTGTATTTCAGTGTCTGCCTAGCAGACACTGAAATACGCGACGGGTGCAAACTGCACCCGTCGCACATGCCCACTCCGCCGGCTCCATTCGGAGCCGGCTTCCTCGTGGGGAGGGGTTTCCCGCTGGGCTGGCGGGCGACCTTCTGGCGGTTGCCCGCCAGCCCAGCGGGAAAGCCAGAATGGCCTCCGCGGTCTTTCGACCGCGGAGCGGCCATATGGCGGTTCCCTCCAGGCGGGCGGCGACCGCCGCCCGCCGGGGTCAAAATGACCCCCTTAGTGTTTTTGTTTGTTCCTATAATTAGATATGTGAGTAGAGGAGCTAAAGAGCATGATATAGTATTAGTCAGAGGATTCTTTGAGCCTACACTAACGTTTGGATCCACATATGCGCACAAGAACAACCCTACATGCTTGCTTACACCTTTAGAAAAAAAGCTTCATAGGGCTTACTGATGATAGAAGAAAGGCACTAAAAGAAAAAGTAGAAAAAGGTCTAGAGAAAAGGATTTACAAGAATGATTATGCTTACACTGCAATTAAAATGAAAGGTAAGTTAGCATTAGATGCCTTACATGTAGGGAAGCTTTGTATATATCGGCCAAAATCACGTACTGACACTTTATTTGTGGGAAAAAGTGAATATAGGCATGAGTTTTTGTTTCAGAGTAAGTGGACTTTTATGCTGAATGGTCAGGATCCTGCGATTCCTGGGATTTATTATTTTTGTGGACTCAATGCTTTTTACCGTCTTCCAAGAGGATGGTATGGGACATTTTATTTGGGGATAGTTTTCCCAATGATTTATCAGATAGATGACTTAAAGAAGTTTCCAAAATTGACTGAATTACATCATAAGCAACAGAGGAGGGAAACCTCTTCTGCAGTGGTGGGAAATATCTTTGGTGCAGTGATTCCCTCAGTGGGAGTCATCCTGAATTTGATCAAGAAACTAAAGTTGTCCAATATTGTGGATAACATGCTGACAAACTTTACAGGGGCAATACTCCTTATAGATACTGAATTAGCCACAGACAGAGCTATGATGCTTCAAAATAGGCTTGCTGTAGGCATTCTTTTAGCGAAGGACAGCAGAGTTTGTAAAATGATTAACTCTAGGCATTGTTGTTCTTACATTCCTAACAATAGTAAGGAGATAAGAGATTTACTTACTAACCTGACTAACTCAAGTAAGGACTTAAAAGAATTGAAAAAAACAGGTGTTTGGGAAAAGGTTGGAAAATGATTTGCTTCAGTGGGAAATTGGCTTAGTCAAATTTGGAATGGGGGTATTATTAAAAATCATACAGGGAATATTGATTGTGATTGCTTGTATATTAGGAATATGGGGTTCATGTAAATTGTGTCAAAAGATAAAATTGAGAAGATCTAAAAATAATCAAAGGAGGGAAGAACGAAATAGGGAAATAATCTATGGAGAAGATTTGAGAAGAAGACAACATACTGATGAGAAAGAATTGTGAAAACAATGATGGTGAAGGAAGGTGTGATGACATATTTAGTCATCAGAGGAGGGACTGTTGTGGCAGATATGCTAATTAGAAATCATAAATGAATGTTTATGCGTTTTGATTAACAAGAAGTTATTAGAAAAATTAAATGTAGAGAAATTAATGTGCACGTTTGAAAATGTGCCCACGGAGAGTGACAGTCAACTTATACTAAAATGATTAAAAATGTGTGAAATAATGAAAAAGAGTAATAATAACGTAGTAATGAGTCATATTGAGATGTATAACGTGTGTTTTACATTATGTTGTAGAGTTAACTTAGCAGAAGTTGTGGTCTAGTTTTGCCGGGCAGAAGCTGAATTAATAGCACTACAGAGAAACTGATGCATTGTACTGACCATGAACCGCATCTGTTAATAAAATCTGCTTAGCTAGAACTTTCTGCAATGTACCGACGGACAGGAGATGATGGAACTAGACATGTAACAATTCTGGTGTAAGGCAGACTCAATGTACTTTCCCATGACTTGAACAATAGAAGCACTGACTGTAGAAGAAGATCAATATTTTTGATACGTGATGAGCCGGATAATGAGGACATCATGCAGTGAACCAACCAACAAACTGAGAACGGCGTAGTATTAGAATTAATTGATTTGGAAAATGAATATTATTGGTTAGGGTAATAACTGGTGATTGACTGCCCAATTAGGAATTAGGGGGATGGACTGAAAAACTCTAATAAAAGGTCGTGACAGAGGGCAAAAACTTGAGATGCGAGATGTGAAGGGTGAAATGCTGATGCCAGAAGACGCAATTTGAGATTCTGTCATCGGGATCTTGCTCTTAAGAGCCTGATGCGTTGCTTATCGATTGATGACCTGAAGATGAAGGCTAACTTTGCTGCTGATTCATTCTGTTGATAGGTAGCTATGACAATGTGACGGTTAACCTTTTGTTTCTTTCTTTCCAGGTACCAACTGCACTGTTTGAATAAGTTTTTCTTTTAGCTAGATGTTTTCTAAATTCGTGTTCGTGTTCTAAATTGTTTTCGCATGAAGTCCCACATGCAAATGCTAATCTGGGTTAGGTAAGGTTCCTTTAGGTGACGTTGACAGTGACAAATGATTGATGAAACTGATTGCTGAACTCTGCTATTCATGTCGATTTAGTCATCTTTGTTAGCTTCTGCTGAAGCATTAGAGGATACGTTTTCTCAAATTCTGATTAGAATATGTTATTTGTGGTCATTAATGAACTAATTCTGAGCTAATCGAATAAAGTTTGAATTAATGGACTAGTATTGTAACTATTAGGGAAATAAAATTGATAAAATGTATAATTGAGTTGTGGTTATTCATGAAATGGCGATGTTATCGATTGATGATTAGTGTTTTGCTTTTTGATTATTGATATGTACATTGATATTGATGGTCATCCATTACTATATAACTAGGATACTCCATGCGATCCAAAAGGTTCATCGGCCTATACGCGCCCCTTGTAAGTTTACTTACTAAGGACCAGACGCGCTAGCAACACTAAAAGACTTAGGCGGTCATTACAACATTGGCGGTAAAAGCCGCTTACCGCCTTGCAGAAGACCGCCAACACACCGTCGCGGCTGCAGAATTCCGCCACAGCTATTATGACCCACATCTCGGAATCCGACAAAACTCAGACACCCACACAAGTCTGTCACACCAAAGGTCAGTGATAAACTGGCGAAAACAAAACCTCCACCGTCACGCCAACAGAAATACGCCCACACTATCACGACACACGAATTCACGCGGCGGTCTTTCAACCACGGTATTCCATTGGCGGTACACACCGCCGCGCTCAAAACACACACACACACACAAACAAAACACTACCACATTGGACAATTCAAAATACACACACCTGATACACATACACACACCATTCCCACACACCCAATACAATATAAAACACACACCCACATCACCCACAAACCCCTATGATCACCATTACAGACAGAAGGCCAAAGAGAGACACCACCATCAACAAACTAGCATCCACAGGCACACAACACCATCACCCACACAACTTCCACGCACAAAACACTACACACCACTACATATCACCACACTTACCACCACACACACACCACCCCACACATCACCTACAGCACCCCATGGCACGGCAAAGACACCCCAGGTTCTCGGAGGAGGAGCTCAGGATCATGGTGGAGGAAATCATCCGGGTAGAGCCACAGCTATTTGGAGCACAGGTGCAGCACACCTCAATTGCAAGGAAGATGGAGCTATGGCGAAGAATAGTCGACAGGGTCAACGCAGTGGGACAACACCCAAGAAATCGGGAGGACATCAGGAAGAGGTGGAACAACCTACAAGGGAAGGTGCGTTCCGTGGTCTCAAGACACCACCAGGCGGTTCAGCAGACTGGCGGCGGAACCCCACCTCCTCCCCCACAACTAACAACATGGGAGGAGCAGGTCTTGGCGATTCTGCATCCCGGTTGGCCTCGCAGGAGTCGGTGGAGAAATGGACTCTGGTAAGTCAAACCTTTAACTACCATATCCCCCACCCTACCTGCATGCTATCACATACCCCCACCCCTATCACTCCAACTCCTCACAAATGTACCAATATCACAAACCAACCATCCCAACACCAAGCCCTGCATGCAACACCAACGTATGGACACCCATCACTAAAGCATGCCCACTGCACATACCCATACACCCCCCTAAACCATCATCACACAAGCCCCCACACAGGAATGCCAGCACTGGGGTACACGCTCACCCACCCATTGCACACCATGACACACAGATGCAATAATCATGCCTTTACACCCCTGCAGGACCACTACCCAACATCACCAGACAGGAGGGTCTAGACATCTCCACTCCACCCACAGAAGAGGCCCACAGTGATGACAGCACCTCTGTCCACCTAGATCCAGATGACCAGCCCGGACCATTGTGGGCCTCGGGACAGTCTGTTCCCCTCACACAAGCACAGGCCACCACAGACCTTCCCCCCTCTGGAAACACCAGCACAGCACCCACCCAGCGGGCCCATACCCTCCTCCCCAGGACACGTCAATCAGCTGTGTGTCCACCACTACAGGGAACCTAGGATAAGCCACCACCCCAACAACAACAGTGACCTGGGGGCAGTGGCAGTGGGCACACGGTCCAGGGAACGGAGGCACAGGAACACAGGGGAACTGGGAGGGCTGCTGTGCGACAGGGGGCGGACAGGCCAAGGGAACCCACTCTCCACGAGGCCCTCTCCTCCATCATGGGAGCATATCACCACTCCCAGGAGACGATGGCAACGGTACTGGCTAAGTTTCAGGAGACCCAGCGCATGCAGAAGGAACAGTATTTGGGGTTCAGGGAGGAACTCAGAACCATCAGCTCCGCCCTGGGCACCATCGTAGGGGTGCTGAAGGAACTGCTCAACACCAGGAGGGACACTGTGGCACTACAAGGGGCCCCTGACACTAGCATGGACGATGAACTGCCCACCACCTCCGCCGGCGCTAGTGGACAGGATGCCCCGCCACAGGACCACCACACAAGCACCCCGCCCCCCCAGAGGGAGAACCACCCCACAAACGGTCCCTGAGATCCAGGAACAAGACAGAGCACGATGCCAAGACCCCCGCCAAGAAATGAGACTACCCTGATTGTCATTCCACTGTCCCACTTTGTCACCCTGTCCATATTGAAGCAGCCCCAGCTCCACTTCCTATGCCCATATGGGCAATGCACCTGTGAGACTAATAGACAGGACTCTGCCATGGACATTCCTTCGCCATCACCCCTCACCATTGAACTTCCCCCTCCAATATTTTGTATTGAAATAAACACACCTAAAGCACCAAAAGATCAGGAGTCTGTCTGTGATTTCGAAATAGTGTATTTGCAATTACAGTGACAAAATGTTCTGGAAATTGTAATGTTAACATACCTATGTCACACAGCTCTAGTCCCTGAGGAATCTAAGCAGATGACACACGTTGGGACCCACACCTGTGAAACTGTAAGGGAAAGTGACAACTCAGTGACCATACACTGGGTGAAATCGACAGACAGGATAGAGGTAGAAGTGTAAAAGTACATTTAGTAGGCAGGAATGTATTCTCACCTGTGTTTCACTGGAAATATTGCTGGATGACTGAGTCCCTGTTCTGCATGTCTTCTTCCTCTGCTTCCTCCTCATCACTGTCCACAGGCTCCACAGCTGCAACAACCCCACCATCTGGACCATCCTCCTGCAGAAAAGGCACCTGTCGTCGCAAAGCCAAATTATGAAGCATACAGCAGGCCACGGTGATCTGGCACACCTTCTTTGGTGAGTAGAATAGGGATCCACCTGTCATGTGGAGGCACCTGAACCTGGCCTTCAGGAGGCCGAAGGTCCGCTCGATCACCCTCCTAGTTCGCCCATGGGCATCATTGTAGCGTTCCTCTGCCCTTGTCCTGGGATTCCTCACCGGGGTCAGTAGCCATGACAGGTTGGGGTAACCAGAGTCACCTAATAGCCACACACTGTGCCTCTGGAGTTGACCCATCACATAAGGGATGCTGCTATTCCGCATGATGTAGGTGTCATGCACTGAGCCAGGGAACATGGCATTCACATGGGAGATGTACTGGTCTGCCAAACATACCATCTGTACATTCATGGAATTATAACTCTTCCGGTTCCTGTACACCTGTTCAATCCTGTGGGGGGGGACCAAAGCCACATGGGTCCCATCAATGGCAGCTATGATGTTGGGGATATGTCCAAGGGCATAGAAGTCACCTTTCACTGTAGGCAAATCCTCCACCTGAGGGAAAACTATGTAGCTCCGCATGTGTTTCAGCAGGGCAGACAACACTCTGGACAATACGTTGGAAAACATTGGCTGGGACATCCCTGATGCCATGGCCACAGTTGTTTGAAATGACCCACTAGCAAGGAAATGGAGCACTGATAGCACCTGCACTTGAGGGGGGATTCCTGTGGGATGGCGGATTGCTGACATCAGGTCAGGCTCCAACTGTGTACACAGTTCCTGGATTGTGGCACGGTCAAACCTTTAGGTGATTATAAAATGTATTTCCTCCATTGTCGACAGGTCCACCAGCGGTCGGTACACAGGAGGATTCCGCCATCTCACATGTCCCAGCGGACGGTGCCTATGAAGGACAACAGCGAGCACAGAGTCAAACAACTCAGAGGTACACACCCACTGTTTAACCAGAACACCAATCATACACAAAAAGTGGCCTGTATGTGTGTTGAGAGTAGGCCTAGGAATGTGTGACGCAGTTGGTAATTAGGCCATGTGGGCCCCTGAAATGGTGGCTGCCTGCCCTCTAAAGTGGGACAATGGGATGTGAGGTAACTGCGCTGGCGTTGTACACCGTCGCGGTAGGCGGTCGAAGACCGCGGTGCAATGCTGCATTGGTTAACATTGGACCCTATGGGTCCCAGGAGCCAATGATGATGTACGCCGGCGGTGATGGTATGCACCGCCGCAGACGTGACCGCCATTTTCTATCTGTTTAATCACTCGATACCTGATCTTCGACAGGAGAGGACCTATACTGCAAGTGCTGCTGTGACCTCGGTCTGGAAGAGACAATGGCTCGTGCGTCTGGGGAAAGGGCCCCTGCCTTCACATCGGAGGAGTTGGAGAAGCTCGTCGATGGGGTCTTCCCCCAGTACACGCTACTCTACGGTCCTCCAGACCAACAGGTAAGTACACAGGGAGCATGTTGTATGGGCTATGCCTGTGTGGAGAGGGCTTGTTGTAAGAAGGAAGGGGGCAGAGTTCTGAGTGAATAAAAGACGGTGGGTGCATGTGCCACATGGCAAGGGTAGGGATGGGGGCCACTCACTTTGACGGTGCAGTTGGTAATGACTTCTCTTCTTCCCCTGTACATTTCATGTAGGTCAGCGCCCACCAGAAGAAGGATATTTGGCGTGCCATCGCCAAGGACGTCCGGACTCTGGGGGTCCACCACAGACGGAACACCCACTGCCGGAAAAGATGGGAGGACATTCGCTGCTGGAGCAAGAAGACAGCGGAGGCTCAGCTGGGGATGGCCTCCCAACGTGGGAGGGGTGCCTGTCGAACCATGACCCCCCTGATGTTCCGGATCCTGGCGGTGGCCTACCCGGAGTTGGATGGGCGCTTGAGGGCATCACAGCAGACACAAGGGGGTGAGTACACTCTCATTCAGCTGACTTTGCGCGCAGTGGAGTTGTCTGGGTGGGGGAGGAGGGCTGTGGGTTTCCCTAGGCCAGGGCGAGTTCCGTAGGCTAGGCCCCTTCGTAAGGCATGGCCCTGTGGCCCCCAACCCCACCTCTGTAGAGTGCCAACTACAACTATTCATGCACCTGTGCCCTCTATGTGTGCATATGTCATCCATAGCCTTGTAGGCCATTTCCCAGGAATTGCACCTTAGAGCCCAACAGCGCGACGTAGTGCAGGGGGCTTCTGTGTCTGTCTTGTCCGCCAACGGTAGCGGTAAGCCATGCACTCAACATGTCTTTCTTCTGTTCCCCCCCTCCCTTTTTGCGGTCTCCCTGTTCTTCTGTGCATTAGCATCATCAGGTGGAGGAGCAGTGGCACCGGAGCACGAGGGAACTGCATCCCACATGGCCATGGAGGGCCACACTACGGACTCAGAGTACAGCAGTGGGACGGAGGGCGAGGGGAGCACCATGGCGGTGAAAGGAGCTGAAACCAGCGACACGGACTCATCCTCCGATGGGAGCTCCCTTGTGGTGCAACATCTGTGCCCCCCACTTCTACAGGTACAGCCGCCACCCCCCTACCAGCACCGCCCTCCCAGCAGCCCCTCAGCCTTCGCCCCGTGCCCGCTCACCCAGGAGGGTGGGCATCACCTTCGCCCCAGGCGCCTCAGCCCCTGCCCCTGTCACCTCTGTTGCCCTCAGTGAGGAGGCCATTGACCTCCTCAGGTCCCTCACTGTTGGGCAGTCTACCATTTTGAATGCCATCCAGGGTGTAGAAAGGGAGTTGCAACAAACCAATGCATTCCTGGAGGGCATTCATTCTGGTCAGGCTGCCCTTCACCGAACTTTTCAAACTCTGGCCTCATCACTGATGGCAGCCATTGTCCCTGTGTCTAGCCTCCCCCCTCCAACTTCCTCCTCCCAGACCCAATCCCCTGTACCTCTGCCTATCCCAAGCACACCATCAGACCAGCCTGCACACACCTCAACACACAAGGGAAGCTCAGGCAAACATAAGCACCACACATCCCACAGGCACTCACGCAAGCATCACACACATACAGACACACCAACATCCACTGCCTCCACTGTGTCCCCCGCCTCGTCATCTCCCTCCTCCCTCCCAGTCTCGTCTACACTCACACCTGCATGCACTACCTCTACAGCCACTACGTCCCGCACCAGCACACCCACCAGCACACCCCGCTCACGTGCAGTCACCACCCCCACTACCATTCACACGTCCCCTGTGTCCTCTCCCAGTGTGTCTGTGACGCTACCTCCGAAGATACACAAACGCAGGCACTCACCCACCCAACATACATCCACGTCACAACAGCCTCCAGCGCATGCACCTGCACCCAAAACCACAAAACTTACACCTCCTACAACCACCACCTCTTCCTCCACTCCTAAACCCCCTACAGCTACCCGTCCCAGTGTCTCCAAACAACTTTTCCTGTCCACCCTTAACCTATTTACCACCACCCCCCCTGTCCAACTCATAGGTCCCGAACTAGCACTTCAGTCACAAAATCTACAGGACCTGTGGTGCCTGTTGTCACAGGTATGTGGAGTGCACCGGCCACCAGGACAGCCAGTGTGGCACGGAGACACAGCACAGCCAGTCCCCCCCCTGTGAAGCACCAGAAGTTGGCCAGTGCCTGGCGGGAGAGGGGGACGACTCCAGCCACCCTAGCCGCACCCAGGAGTCCCGGGGGGAGTGTGAACTCAGCTGTGACTCCTCCCAAGGTGGGGAAGGGCCAGAATAAAGCTGGCTAGTCTGGGAGGAGCAGCACAGCGGAGAAGACCGCCATCATCCCCGCTGCCCAGGAGGGCCCCGCCAGCCACAGCCCAGCTGCTCAGGAGGGCCCCGCCAGCCCCATCCCAGCTGCCCAGGAGGTCCCCACCAGCCCCATCGTCGCTGCCCAGGAGGGCCCCACCAGCCACAGCCCAGTTGCCCAGGAGGGCCCCGCCAGCCACAGCCCAGCTGCCCAGGAGGGCCCCGCCAGCCACAGCCCAGCTGCCCAATGAAGGACCGCCAGCCCCAGCCCAGCTGCCCAATGAAGGACCGCTGAACAGGGCAAGCACCGCTGAACAGGGCAAGGACTGCCAAGTCAAGCACCGCTGAACAGGGCAAGCACTGCTGAACAGGGCAAGGACCGCCAAGTTCAGCACCGCGGAACAGGGCAAGCACCGCTGAACAGGGCAAGGACCGCCAAGTCAAGCACCGCTGAACAGGGCAAGCACCGCCAAGTCAAGCGCCGCTGAACAGGGCAAGCACCGCCAAGTCAAGCACTGCTGAACAGGGCAAGGACCGCCAAGTCAAGCACCGCTGAACAGGGCAAGCACCGCCAAGTCAAGCACCGCTGAACAGGGCAAGCACCGCCAAGTCAAGCACCGCTGAACAGGGCAAGGACCGCCAAGTCAAGCACCGCTGAACAGGGCAAGCACCGCTGAACAGGGCAAGGACCGCCAAGTCAAGCACCGCTGAACAGGGCAAGCACCGTTGAACAGGGCAAGGACCGCCAAGTCAAGCACCGCTGAACAGGGCAAGCACCGCCAAGTCAAGCACCGCTGAACAGGGTAAGGACCGCTGAACAGGGCAAGCACCGCTGAACAGGGCAAGGACAGCCAAGTCAAGCTCCGCTGAACAGGGCAAGCACCGCTGAACAGGGCAAGGACCGCCAAGTCAAGCACCGCTAGCCCATGAGGGGCAGGGGCACTGACGCAACAGGGACCGTCACGGGGTGAGTGATGCACTCTGGGCACAAAGCCCCCTCCAGAACCAGTGGATTATCACATCCACTACCTCAGTCCTTGGCAGGATGAAGCACTCTGGGCACAAAGCCCCCTCCAGAACCAGTGGAGACATGCATCCACTACCTCAGTCCTTGGCAGGATGAAGCACTCTGGGCACAAAGCCCCCTCCAGATCCAGTGGAGTATCACATCCACTACCTCAGTCCTTGGCAGGATGAAGCACTCTGGGCACAAAGCCCCCTCCAGAACCAGTGGAGTATCACATCCAGTACCTCAGTCCTTGGCAGGATGAAGCACTCTGGGCACAAAGCCCCCTCCAGAACCAGTGGAGAAAGGCATCCACTTGAGAGACTGTGGCTTTGCACTCCCCAGGATGATGCAGTGGGCAAACCACCCACTGTAGAGACTTGAGAGACTGTAGCTTTGCACTCCCCAGGATGATGCAGTGGGCAAACCACCCACTGTACAGACTTGAGAGACTGTGGATTCGCACTCCCCAGGATAATGCAGTAGGCAAACCATCCACTGTAGAGACTTGAGAGACTGTGGCTTTGCACTCCCCAGGATAATGCAGTGGGCAAACCACCCACTGTAGAGACTTGAGAGACTGTGGCTTTGCACTCCCCAGGATGCAACAGTGGGAAAAACCACCCACTGTAGAGACTTGAGAGACTGTGGCTTTGCACTCCCCAGGATAATGCAGTGGGCAAATCACCCACTGTAGAGACTTGAGAGACTGTGGCTTTGCACTCCCCATGATAATGCAGTGGGAAAACCACCCACTGTAGAGACTTGAGAGACTGTGGCTTTGCACTCCCCAGGATAATGCAGTGGGCAAATCACCCACTGTAGAGACTTGAGAGACTGTGGCTTTGCACTCCCCAGGATAATGCAGTGGGAAAACCACCCACTGTAGAGACTTGAGAGACTGTGGTTTTGCACTCCCCAGGATGCAGCAGTGGGCATCCCACCCACTGTAGAGACTTGAGAGACTGTGGCTTTGCACTCCCCAGGATACATCAATGGGCATGGAGCCCCCTCGTGGATCTGGCGTTGTGCACTCATCCGGCTGAGGTGCCCCCCCTTCCCTCCCCCTGAGGTGCCTGTTGTTTTTCTATCTGATGCCCCTGCAGTGTTCTCTCTGTTTTGATCTGGTGTTGTGTGTGGGCCTCGCCCATACATTTTGGGCCTAGTGTCCACGGACTATGAATGGTGCAATACCTGGACTACTGATCTTGGTTTATATTTTGTAAATAGTGTATATATGTATATATTTGCTTACTGAATTTTGATATATTACATGGTTACACTCATTTCCTTTTGTCTTTGCATTCTTCTGGGGGGGTTCGGGGGTGTAACTGTAATGTTTAGATATGCATTGGTGTGTGTGTTGTAGTGGGTTAGGGTGGGGGTGGGGATGTTGCATATGTGAGTCCCTGTTTTTTGCCTCCCCCCTCCCCTGTGTCGTAGGTGCAGTACTCACCGTGGTCTTCGCCGCCGGCGTTAGTGCTCCTGGTAGAGGACCAGAAGACTATTGCAGGAAGAATATGGAGTTCCGTCTCTATGGTGTCCTCGTGGAGTGTGTAGAGGTGAGCGTTTTCCCTTCGAAATTCCTGTTTCCGCCGTGTTTTTATCCATGGTGAATCCGCCCCCGAAAAGGTGGCGGATTGGCCTGTTATAATAGTGTGGGCGGTACATTGTCCTCCGCCTGTCTGTTGGCGGTGACCGCCGCGCTGTTTCTTTGGCACCACCGTGGTGGTCTGGGTGTTAAAGTGGCTGTCTTTGTTGGCGGTTTCCGCCACGGTCGTAATTCCAAAATTTTTACCGCCGGCCTGTAGGCGGTCTTACCGCTGCTTTAACACCGTCCGCCAGGGTTGTAATAACCCCCTTAGTTCTTAGTCAGCAGGAAGCTCGACCTCCTGTTCTAGTCCAACTTCGGGAAGATCTACTATTGCTGGCTGCTGCCCACTTTGTTCTTTTTCCTGAAAAGATTGGGTACTACATTGTGAAAGGAGCAAATCCATTTCAATGTCACTGCTTGTCGGCGTCGCCATGATTGCAGTGGCTGCCTCACTGACAGACATGGCCTTGGGCTTAGGTTGGAGTGTTATTGATGCAGGAGAGCTGCTCCCTGGTTCCTCCCCGGAGGCCGGTGTGGCAGGCACAGGTCTCCACAAAAGGTTGTGGTTGGCACGCACACTGGTGGAAAGCTGCTTCTTCTCCTTTGCCACTTTCTTGGAAGCAACTTTTTTTGGGGCCTTGTTAAGCTCTAAGTTGGCAGAGGAACTAAGATGCACATGCGGAAGAGTTTGAAAAACTGAAGTAAGTGTAAGGCCTTCTCTTTGGCAGTACTGAGGGTGATGTGGGGTCTCTTCTGTTGTGCACCTAAAAGCAACCGAGAAAGAAAACCATGTAGTTAGCGAAATGTGGCAATGTTGCAAGTTGAAATAGTACAGACAAATCAGAATTCAATCAAACATTTTAAAGTCAAACCACATCACCATACCATACAATTTCATTCCAAATCAGAAAGCACAACATGCAGATATAGCTCTTTGCTTTATAATTATGTGTTTTAAAGGGGACACCTGTGGTAGTCAGCGAAAGATGCATGGGTAAATGGAATAATCCTTTAAAAAACCTATTGCAGCAAGGTGGTCCAGGGGAAATGGAATAATCATTGAAAAATGAATTATGCTGCTGATGTGGCTGCAGTGCCCATAGCAAGGGTGTCCAGGAGGAAATGGATTATTATACAGTTGAAAAAATCGAATACTGTAGTGTGGCTGTAGGGTCTTTGATGGGTGGATGAAGGAATGGATGTGGATTGATAGATGGTTCATGTCAAAATGCAAAATTAAATTAAAATAAAAAAATATTTTTTTAAAAAAATTAAATCAAAAGTACATTTAAAAACAAGAAATTAAAAAAATGTAAATAAAAAAACCCATACAAAAATACAATAAAAAATTAAATTACATTAAAATTTTAAATAAAAAATGAAATAAACAAATGATTTAAAAAATAGAATAAACAATTAAAATTAAAAGTTAAAATAGAAATTTAAAAATACAAAATTAAAATTGAAACAAATTATCAATAATGAATGATGTCTGTATGTAAGCCTATGGCAAAGACACACTGGCTGGATGCACAAAATGGCTTCCAAGCCACATGGTCAAACAACAGCAAGGAGTTAGGAACCATGGCAAACAAAGAAGACATGCAAGCCTATGACAAAGGGACACTGGCTGGATGGACAAAATGGCTGCTAGCCACATGGTCAAACAACAATAAGGTGTTAGGAGGAATGCGGAACAATGAAATAACATCTGCAAACATATTGCAAACGGACTCTGGCTGGAGGACAAGATGGCCGCCAGCCAGATGGTCAGACAACAACAAGGAGCAAAGACGCATGGCAAACAAAGAAAGACATAATGGACATAAACTACACAAAATGGCCGCTGGCCACATGGCATGGAGAACAAAAACAAATAGTGGATGATGCCACACACACACACCGACACTGGCCACAAGGATACATGATGGTCACTCTGAAGAAAACACTAACATTATTTCACTAATGAAAAACACGAAAATTAACTCAGCTGTAAAAATTTCACAACAATAGCACACACATCCACCTATGCCATCAAATATTACCACACAACATATACACTTTTTGAAATGCAAAATATACCCAACATGGTTAATTTATTGCAATGACATTTCTGCCCATAATGAAGTTTTAAAACCATATACAAGATTGTCTCGAATCAACACCAACAACACCAACATCACATCTACCAATACAACTCACGCACTTACATTGCACACATGCCATGGACTGTCATCACATTCAGCACATATATGTATGGATGCAGCATGGAACACAAGCACCACTACCATTAAACAGCCTTGCAATGGATACACACATCAACCTTATTGTAACACAAGGGAAGGACAATGGGCTGCACAATAGACAGAGAGACAAATATACAAAGCTGACTATCCAAACAATATCTGCGCAAAAGGGATGGGGCAACAGGAGAGCTCAGGGAAGGAGGATGCCCTGGGATACATACCAGTTTGCACATGCCCCTTAAACAACATTTGCACAGGAACTGGCCCTACAAGTATTTCTGGGACAAACAATACTAAACGCAAATGGCATGCCTATCTGCACAATATAGAAGTGCAAGTCAACAAAGCATATACAACTCCAACTGAATGGGACATACATCTACATGAAGTAGGTGCAAGATACACATGGCTAAATGGACACATGCACAGTCAAATGCAAACAAAGGTACCACAAATGAATACACTCCATGTCTGCACAAACAGAACTCAAGCTGCCACACATTAGATGAATCCATAATCCTTGTCAGGGGGACAAGTCTAACACCATAGATGCTGACACTGGACAACACAAGTTGAAATACTTACCATACCAAACAGTACACAATGCTGTGACACCACCATTGCATTTACACCCCCATATCCATACAGTCAACATATACCCTGGTCTTGGGGGACACAAGCACTGCCCAAAAAGTCAGACACTGCAAACAACAGCAGATTGATCAACACACAGGCTAAAACACACACAACTGTAGGCAGACGACACAAATTAGTCAGGAATGACATAAAGGTAGAAAAAGAATTGCAGGACAAATGTGTACCTCAAAAAAACAACTGCTTGGGTTTATTAATACCCAAACTTGAAAAGTACGAGGCCATTGTCCAGTTCCTTTAAAAATTTACAGATACGTCACTGTGCTGTCACTTGATTCCTAACTGTCAGGAAGCCTCCATAGGAAGGGGCATCAAGTGGACAGACAGGCACATCAGGGATCATCTTGGGGGGTGAGTCGGATTTGGGATGGGTGGATTTGGCTTTTGGAAGGGGTGGACTGGTTCTTCTGAGGGATGGACTTTTTCTTTGGGGTATGCGTGCTTGCAGAGGGGCTATGGGGAGCAGGTTTTACAGGGGAGAACTTGGAGGTAAAAGGGATGGGTTGGGAGGTGGGTCTGGCTTCTTGGGTTTGGGACAGGGGTGGAGGGAACAGGGGAAAGGGCAAGGTTAAACACTTTCTTAATAACACTGGGACCTCAGCAGAAGGGGGTGTGTATTTGGAGGTTGAGGGAGCAGCTGTCTGCTGCGTCGGTGTGGATGTCTTAGGTGTACGTGTGGGAGGTATGCTTGTGCTTGGGTGTTTTTTTCTGTGGGCGAGTGTGGGTGTTTGCGTGTTTTGGGGATTAGGGTGGAGGTGCTGGGTGATGGGGAAGTGGTGGATGTGTGTGTGTCTATTGGGGTGGTGTCTGCACATATGCTGGTAGTGGCGGATGTCTATGTGTCTGTTGGGGTGATATCTGTTGGTATGCTAGATGTCTTTGTGTTTGTTTGGGTAGTGCCTGTGGGTATGGTGGTTGTGGTGGATGTCTGTGTGTCGGCGGGTAGGCTGGGTGTGGTCAGTGTGTCACTGACTGTTGCTGTGGTGCCTGTGGGTATGCTTGATGTCATGTTACAGTGGGGGTGCCTGGGGAAGTGGTGACTGATGTTGTGTGTGTGGGTGTCTGTTGTTTGCATGCAGGCCAGTGTGTTTTGTGGTGCTTGTGTCTGTGTGTGCTGCTCTTTTGTGTTAAAGTGGGAGCATGTGGATCAGTCTGTGTGCTTGGGCTAGGTGGGGGATTGGGGGATTTGGATTGGGAAAGGGGAGATGGATGTGGAGGGGGAATGGAAGGTGGGGATGAGAGACTGCTGTCAGTGTGGAGGCCAGAGCCTGAAAAGATCTCTCTCTAGGCCAGACATTGCACCATAAATACCTTCCAGGAATGCATTGGTCTGTTGCAGTTGGGTTGCCAGTCCCTGGATGGCATTCACAATGGCCGTCTGACCCACAGATATACTCCTCTGGAGGTCAATAGCCTCTTCTCTGAGGGCAGCAGGGGTAAGACTGGCTGTGGCGGATGTGCCTGGGTCACAGAAGATGCTCACCCTCTTGGGTACGTGGGCACAGCCAATTGGCTGGGAAGCAACAGGGGTGGTGGCGATAGAGTGGGGGTGGCGGGCAAAGATGATACAGGGGCATGCCCTGAAGGGTCCACCACTAGGGACTGTCCACTGGAGGAAGAATCTGATGATGAAGATGATGTTGTTCTGGTCTCCCCCATTACACTTCCCTCATCCCTGGGCCACTGGGTCCCTCTGTGTCAGTGGTGTCTCGACCTGAGGGCCAATGGCCAGGTGCACCCCCATTCAGCTGTGCCTGTCTCCTTTGCTTCCCTGGGCTGATTCTGCAAATGCAAAGAGAAATAGGGTCATCACATGTCCATGATTACATGTGAACAGCTCTGATTAGCAAACATTACCATGATGTGAAGTAGGCACCAGCAACAAGCTCCACCTAAGTGGCCCATACACGTGCCATACCATATGTGTGCATGCCGTTTAAACTGTCAGCAGTTGTCTACAGGAAAATCAAGATCTCATCAACTACAATTGCATTGCTGAAGTTGTGCAATGACAGTAACCATTGAACTAGTAGGAGACCTCATCACCCTCAATGCTTCGCCCCGTGGAGCATACCTCAGTTACCTGTTGTCATACAATAGTAGGCCATCTGCATTTCCACAGATCCCACACAAGGGCATGCACCTATCTATTTGCCACATACATAATGACCCATAACTTCCTTAGCTTGTCCTGTAACACTGATGAGTTGTGATCTGTGGCATGGAAGTGACACCCACTACAACAGCACTTGATTGATCACTGTACATAGCCATATGTTGTGTCCTTGGAGAACAAGTTGTTTGTAAATTATACACAGTTGTGTCCTCAGTCCCCAAAAGGCAAGGCACATCAGTAAATAACACATGACATGTCTACACAAGCAATCACTCATCTACTACGTTACACATGGCTCATTCCTAATCGTCAGGGGGAGCTGTCATAACCTAGCACCTTCACTTGGCAGTGTGCCAGGGCAGGAATATGCCCTGTACTCATCCTCTTATGGAAGTGGCCCATCAAGGTCCAGATAGGCCACCACCAGAATGCGGACAATTAGGGGGGTCAAGGTCCAGCGGGCACCCGACCCACAGTGGGAGGACATCCCCAGCTGAACCTCTGCGATCTTCCGGGTCCAGTGTCTCAGGTTCACTCACCTCTTCTGACAGTGGGTGCTCCGCTGGCTGTGGACCTCCAGGGTGTGCACCTTCTTGGCGTTGGCTTTCCATATGTCCTTTTTCTGATGGGCGTTGACCTGCATGGATGTAAAAAAAACAAATCAAGAGATTATAATCAAAAGTTTTTTCACAAATAGTTGAGTCACATACATGTCAGTAACATCAAGCTAGGACTTTTCTGTGTGTTAATACTCCCCAGATATGAACCACAGAAGACAATAAATACTGGGACCTGACTACAGACATATGTATTTGCATCTGTAGACTAACCCACAACTCTGCTCATGGCCAACAATGACTAAGCAAGCTTATTGATATCAGGTAGCCCATGCTCTAGCAACCTGTACAGTGATGTGAGCCACAATGAAACATTACACACATATGTGGCTTCTGAAGGGTAAACTCCTTAAGTATGAATAGACCAACACATTCTCTCTGTGAGAATGACTCACTGCATACAGTACCTACAGGCAAGTGCCAGAGTACAAACTTCAATATTACACTAGTAAGAATCAAGGGGTTGCCCTTGTGGGGACAGGAAATGTCTTCCATGTCCATTTCTGGACCTGTAGAATAAAAAATGCAGACTCATGCCCATTCAGGGGGTTGAGTTCTGTGGTATGTGCCTGTATCACAGAAACCTCCTTTGGACATATGTGTCTATCCTACAGAGATGGTATCCAATAAACAAAGACATGCATTGTAGAGTTTCTGTTATGTGACCAAGCAACTGAGTCACATATCAAGGCCTCCTAGGAATCAACACACTGTCTGCACTGTGGGACTGTCAGTTATGCAACACACCTGTACAGGACAAAAATGAATTTTATGAAGTTGACAACAGAGCAGTGGGAGTAAGGGGCATGTCATCAGTCTAAGACACATATTAATGATGCTAAAGGCACATATGGAATAGATTAATGATTTGCCTCTATACCCAGTCCTAATCTAGTCAACGTAATGAGGCACTCACGGCAGGCTTTGGCACCAGAGTATCATACTGGCCACATGACAGGATCTGCTGGGGTACAGGGAGTGGGCACAGTGCCATAGTTGCATAACCGCAGTCACTCTCCCACACTCTAGACTAGGTCCCATACTGGAAGATACATTTGGCAGGCCTTGGTCTTTGCAGGCTGAGCAGACAGAACCTATATGACACTTCATTCCCATCACTTCCATGCATGACAGTACATCATGTAGACAGCAACAATTTTGCATGCGGTGTGTGTGGCAACCTGAAGGGCAGAGTGACTCATGGGATGCCTCCCACACAACAGTTTAGCAACGCTAGATGTAGTTTGAGAGATCTGTGGCACTATACACATTGCTCACATGACTCTCAATTGACTCATACAACATGCATACACAGCCCGTGCTGTCATGCACATACATGTTGTCTGACATTTACAACAATCATGAGGAAAAAGATATCAGTGGATGGCAGTAATGTCTCCTTACCTAATTATGTGCATCCAACACAAGGATGATCTGGAACCTCAAAAACCTCACACAAAACAATGCTACTGAATTTAACATAAGGCATGAGCCCCCAATACCTGTACATTGTCCTTCACATTGATGCCACACAGATTGCAACAATAGGCATACAAGAGGTCTAAATGGCACACCTGGGCACATTCTAGTCTGTGAGGAGGGAAAGGATGGTGAAGTACAGAGAAAATTATGTGCATGAGGTACTTACCTGCTTCTCTGGTGAGCCATAGAGCTGTTGATACAGGAGTAGGACCTCAGTCACCATTCTCTACAGCTCCTCTGGTGAGAAGGCAGGGGCGCTATCACCTGCTGGACGTGGCATGATTGCTCCCAGAGGCAGCACACAGCAGCTCAGGTGCTGCTGGCAGCAGTGTCAGGAGTCAAATGAGTGAATATGCACAACATGGCAGTAACGTCCGCCATGTACAGGGTCATCACTGCTGGTGGATAAAGCCATTAGCCCACAACGACCACTGGCAACATCGTTAGCCAATGGCTGTGTCCGTCAGTGGTTGCAACTGCCTCCTGTCCTGACGACTTCTGCCAACAGCTGCAGGCAGTTCTTATTGATCAGTGGAGTAGGTCAGGCAGCCGCTATTTTGGCAGCCTGAAATGCTGTATTGGGCTTTAAAAACTAAGTCACACCTGCAAAAAAATGATTTTTGACATCACAAACACTCTTGTCCTGTCTTGCCATGTAGGTCCTACTACTCTGACATCATTGTAGTATGTTGCAGGGCACAGATGGCTTTTAACAGTGGGGCACAGTCCACCACCGCCGATGGTCATTTTGGCGGTCGGGAAATACAGTCACATTTCGAGGGGGAATTGTGTTGCACATCTTTGAGTTTGGTTCATATCCATGCTGTGTACAGGTGTCGAAAACCATGGGGGACACATGTGACCCTTGTGTTATTTGCAGCTGTGAAGTGTAGTGGGAGTCATGCCTATCCAGTCAGAAATGGCTTGTCACATGATATAATTGACACTGACTAATGTTAGAAATCATGTCTTGTCATACATAGGTACCCAGGGAGAGGGAGAATGCGACAGCTTCCTACCGGCCACTGCCAGACCTTCAGACATTGGAGCAAAGGCACATAATAACATATTACCACCTGGATAGGTAAACAACAGTGGACTTATGTTGTCAGTTGGCACCAGATCTGATGCCAGCTATTAGTTATCCAACCAGCATACCACCCATTGTACAAGTCATTTCAGTATTGCATTTCCTAACCACATGGTCCTTCCCATGTGCAGTGGCTCTATCTGCTGGTATGCCCTAACCTATGTTCAGTCTGGTGTTGAAGGATGTCTTCTCAGCAATATTGAAACACCTTGACAGCTATATCCGGTTTCCTCGACGTGAGGATTTAGCCCATGTGAAGGCCGACTTTTATGGTTTTGCATTCATCCCACTTGTGGTGGAGGCCATTGATGGCACACATGTTGGCTTGGCCCCACTGCAGGCCAATGAACAAGTTTATCACAACAGAAAGAACTTCCATTCCATCAACGTGCAAGTTGTCTGTATGGCAGATCTCTACATTTTACATGTGGGCCAGATATCTGGGTTCAGCCTGTGATTCCTTCATTATGCAGAACAGCATTATACGCAGCTAATGTCACAACTTTACCCAGAGAGGGCTTGGCTGGTTAGTAAGTCACATCTGTCCTGTTTATGTGAGTGCAATGACAGGTGCTACTATCATGAAGTGAATGACTCCTTGTTGTACATATGTCCCATTCCTTAACATGAGACTCTGCATATCCAAACCATCCTTGGTTGTTGACACCACTAAGGAATCCAACTACGCCAGGGAAGTCCACTTCAACGAGATTCATGGAGCTGGTATTGGAGCAGGCTTTTGGGCTCCTGAAGTTCAGATTTAGGTGTCTGGACAGGAGTAGTGGAACCCTCCTTAACTCACCAGGAGAAGTGTGTCAGATCACTGTTGCATGCTGCATGCTTCACAACATCACCCTGTGGAGGAAACGCCCATGCATCCCAGAGGAGAGGGAGACTGCAGTGCCACTGGGTGAGAATCCTGAAATGCCAAGTGAGGATAACAGCGGTGAAGAGGAGACTTGCAGGAAGATCTCATCTATAGCTGCTTTTCATGAGTGTAAGTATGTCATGTGATGTCTATATGTGACTGTACACTGAACTGTAGTTGTAAGAATTTGTGGAGTGTTTTAGCAACAACTACGCAGCTGATACTCTGCAATATTCAGTCAAAGACTGCTTGAAGAATTACTCATTGACATATCACCACCTTGATGATGTTGCTTTGTTTGTGTCAGTTTCCTTGCAGTGTAATAACATTTCCAGCTGCTTGCTATGTGATTTGTGTAATTGGTATGTTTTCAAGCCTATACTCCTTGTTTTGTCTTTGTACAGGTACCTTCACCTTGACATCCTCATGTGGGCATTTCAGAGCTGTGACATTGGGAGGTATCTGATGCTGTTCTGACATACAAAGTGGACATGGATTATTACAGGTACTGTAGGTCACAGATTTGGGTTGTATGAGACCTGTGCAGCTTGACAGAGTTTAGGTGGAAAGTCAGGAGTGCACATTGGACGTATTTTGGGTGCTGTGCTGGGCCGATTGCACCATGTGTTTTATCATGTGGGCATTAAATATGTAGTCAAAGATTGCGACCAAGTCATTCACCCTTCACATTGGCTAAACCCTATTCTTGTATGACCTGTATGCAGCCTTAGATGTGTTTCATCATTGTAGGCCACAGTGCCGTTTGCCACAACACTGGCATATGTTTATGTCATACCTCCAGATGCATGGGCATTGGATTATGATGGGCCTGTGATCAGGGACTGTTGTACTGCCATCTGTCTTTATCTTGGATTATGTGATGTTTGATTACTTTGGTGTGGTATGTGATAAGGCACAAGCTGCTGACATTATCCACTTTCATGTTTGACTATTCTATAGGACAATGTCTGACAAATTCCTTCCTTCCGTGGTCTGGGCTGTACCTTGGAATATGTACTTTGACTCAGTATGAGTCACACATTCTTGTGTCAAAAAGGTCTAAGCATATGGACAGCCTATGTACTGTACACTGGAATAAAATGTTTGGTGTGACCAGACACTTGTACGTATGTTTTGTGTGTAATGGCTATAATACTGAGCAGGACACTGTGTACCTGTAACATATCTCCTCGCACAAGTAAGTTATGTTGTCGTTATATGGTTCACATGGACTTGCAGCTCTACATAGCAAAACATTGAAATTAAGCAAGCAACAATGAGTTTGTGTTGGGTGAATGTATTACAATGCTGATGCAGTAAATAACATTTAGACCGAAAAGAAGAAAAAATAATGTGAACGTATCAGTCAAGGTGAATGAAATCATTGGAATAGATGTCACACTATTGGGAGTCCAAAGTCCAGAGTTCTCCTCAACTGAGTGAATATATGGCACACAAAGGAGTTCCTTTAGAAAGAGGTCCCTTGCTGGCAGTGGTGGTTGTTTTGCCACCAGTACCTCCTGGATTCTTTGCTTGCGTGGTGGGGAGGATCTGCTGCTAGAGAGGCAGGGGAGTCTGGAGCATGTTTTTCCACTGGCGGGCCTCCATTCCGGGGGCTTGCACTGATGTAGATGTGCCTGGTGTTGATGAGCCAAGGGAAAGAGAAGAATGGTTCAGATAAGCCCTACTAAGGTGAATGTTCCTCATCACTCCTGTTAGGGAGGCAATGTTGCTATTGTGGGCCTCCATCTGTCCTTGCACGTCCCTCTGCATGTCCCTCTGTAGCTGCTTGACTTCCTGGAGTTCAGTCAAGACCTGGCCCATCACGTCTTGGGACTCCTGATAGACCCGCAAGAAGTGGCGGATGGTGTCCTGGCCAGGAGCAGCCCCAGTGCTCTCACCCCACTGGCCCACAGCATCCCTCCCACACACCATTTGCCCACAGGCCTATCCCCTTGCCACAGGGTGCCCTCTCCCACTGGTTCCTAGGCCCTCACTGTGCAAAGTGTTGCGCTGCAACTCAGGATCCAGTACTGGGGGGCACAAGATGGTAGACACTGTGCTCGGTACACAGGTTGGGAGGCGAATGGTTGCCTATGATGTTCAGGCAACTGGGCTGGGAGGTGTTGATGTGACTACAGTGAGACTCACTGTTGGTGTCGGACCAGGTTGCCCAGATGAGCAAGAAATGTCTTCCATGTCCAGATGTCCAGGAGTGTCTTGTTCACTGAGGGCTTCATCCGGTTGGGTAGTGGCAGCCTCTTCTGTGGCCTCTGTGTACCCAGTGGCAGTTTGATCTGTTGATGTGAAAGATACAATGTTAGTGGTTATATTGCGACATCTACCTCCAACAGTGTATTGTTACATTAAGCATATACCTTGTACAAAGTGAATTTGCAGTTAATCCTACTGTGGCAAGTACCCTTGGTATTGATTGTATTGACTAGACATTTGTGAAGCATGCCAATTCCCTCTAAGTCAAGCAGCTGATGAAATGTGCCGATCATTAGCACTTGGGAGGATGGCCTGAGAATGCCATTTTGCCACAAGTGCAGGGAAAACAGTGGCTAGGCAAGATATGTCTTTGGCCATTTTGAGGCCTACTTGATTGTGATGCAGGCACAGCCTGGAGTTTGTTGTATATGAGATTTGAGTCATCATGTGGTCAATGCATTGTGAATGTGTCTGCTACCAATACCATTCTGTTTATGCATTTTGAGGCCTTTGGGATCATTGTTTTGCACACTAGGTAAGCTGCCCTTCCTGTCCTCAATTGTTTCATCTTGGGTTAGCAGGTCAAGATGGAGTTAGGTGACCAGATACATCTCAGAGTTGAGCATGATATGAATCTTGGTCACTCCCTCTACTTCATACAATTGATAATTGTCATTCACGCAGGTGAGTACACTTCATTTGTGAATTTCGAAAGAAGGGTATTTGGAGAACTGAACACTGGACTGGTGTTCTATGTTTGTGAAACAGTGACTCCTGGGAGTTACAGTCATGTAACTCCTTGTACTTCATACACCATACAAAGATTATCCTCCCAAGTGAGTACACTTCAATTGAGAGTTAAGACACAGGGGTATGTGGACAAAAGAACATTGGGTTGGTGTTTGGAGCTACAGAAACAGGACTAGCTGGGAATTGGAGTCATGTCACTCTCTCTAGTACATACACTATGCAAATGTTATCCCTTCAGGTGAATACACTTAATTTGTGAGTTACCAAACAGAAGTCTTTGGAGTTGAGGACACTGGGCTGGTGAGGAGGTAACTGTGACAGACCCTCCTGTCCTTAGCAGTCAAATGGTATCCTTCCAGCCGAGTTAACTTACATTGAGAGTTGCCAAACAGAGGTCTTTTGATGAATCAACACTGTTCTGGTGTTTTGAGTATGGGTGGACGGTGAACTCCGCTCGCCGATGAGGTTTGCAGAGTTGTTCCCACTCGGTGCTTTGCTTAGAGCACAGAGTTCCAAAAAAACTCTGCGTAGGTGAGTTTTTTCCTTCTCCAGTCTCTATACTTTCCGAGCAAATAGCCCAAAACTTGAAGTAACAGAGGCTGTGGGACTGGGGGTAACAGAAGATGCAGAAGTGAATTACATTAGTTTTAGTCCATAAGCCTACCTTTAGAAAAATCTGATTGTGCTATTGGAACAATGTTATTTATTAGCATAAGTCTATCATTTCCCTAACACATTACAGCTCACACCCCTCTCCACGAGTGTGGGTCTTACATCCCTGTTTAATTGTCTCTGACTTTACGTGCTGTTGTATGTCACATTCTAAAAATACTTTTCATACATATTTTAAAAAATAGGGGCAAAGCAGAGCACAGAGCTGTACTGCTGTGTTGTGTGTGTGTCTGTCTGAGGTAAAGGTGTGTGTATGTGTGTGTATGTGTGTGCCTGGGTGTGTGTGTGTTGGGGGGTTGTGTCTGTGTGCGTTGTTGGTGTTTGTGGGGTTGGGTAGGTGCAGATGTAGAGACTGAGCAGTGCTCTCAGGGTGCTGAGCATGAATGTGAGGGGGTGCCCACGTGTGTCTGGGTACGTGTGTGTCTGGGGTGCTGGTGTGAGTTTATACTTGTGAGTGTGCATGTCAGTTGGTGTTTGTGGGGGTGGGTAAGTTTGGATGAGGATGAGGAGCACTCTTGGGGGCGCAGAGTGAGGAGGATGTGAGGGGCGTGAGTGGATGAGGAAGGGCCATGTACTTTCTTGAGTTCACTTCACATTAGTCTCATTGATAGCTCCAACTCCCCACCCCCCAATCCCCTACCTTGACAGTTCGATCAGCTCTAATTAGGATGTACAAGAAGGGTAAATATGCCAGGGTGAAGTTTCATCAGCAAACCGGAGGAGGACGTTTATCTTTGAAGTTTTGTCACATATTAACGGATGCTGCTGCTGCTCCCTCATGAGCCCGACCCCCCACAGTCTGTTTTTTTTACCCATGTCTGCTCTTCTCTCTCTTTTTCTCTTGCTATCGTTCTTACTCACCACTATTCCCTTTCGCTCAATTTTCTGTACCCCCTTGCTCACTCTTGCTTTCTCTCTCTTGTCCTTTGTCACACATTCACCCTCCGTCATTCTTTCTTTCTTCATCACCCCACCCTCTACTTGAGTGGCAGAAGAAGTAGCGCTCTCTTGTGCTACGTGTGGTGCAGTTCACATTGATTTTACAGTGTGGGACAAACACTGGGTGCTAAAAAACATCACAAACTGTATGACCTAACGCATTCTGCTGCTTGAGAAACCCCACATAGCAGGACAGAGTTTTTTGGTAACTTCGTAGAGTTTGGCTACAAACTGCTGAAACAGTGCCTCCTGTGACTTGCAGTCAAGTCATTCTCTCTAGTCCACACACTGTAGACATTTTATCCCCCCAATTGAGTATATTTCATTTGTGGGTTGACAAACAGGGGGTAGATGGGCACGTGACTACTGTGCTGGTGTTTTGAGTTACAGAAATAAGGCCTGCAGGGAGCTGGAGTCATGTCAGTCCATGTCTTACATGCACTATACAAATATTATCTCACCAGGTGAGTGTGCTTCATGTGTGAGTTACCAAACAGGAGTCTTTGGAGAAGAGGACACTGGACTGGTGATTGGAGTGCCAGTAACACAGCCTCCTGCAAGTTACTGTTATGTACTCCCTGTAATACACACACTTTACTAATGTTCTCCGCTCAGTTGGGTCCACTTCACTTGAGAGTTACCAAACAAAGGTATTTGGACAAGAGAACACGGGCTGGTGGTTGGTTTTACAGACACAGCACCTTCCTAGCCTTAGTAGTCATGTCACTCCCCCTACTTCCCACATTTGACAAATGGTATCCTCCCAGATGAGTAAACCTAAATTATGAGTTGCCAGATACTGATCTTTGGACAAGTTAACACTGTTCTGATGTTTGGAGTTGCTGAAACAGTGCCTCCTGTGAGTTACTGTCAGATTACTCTCTCTACTACACACACTTGACCAATGTTCTCCAGTACACTTCGATTGAGAGTTCACTAATAGATGTAATGTAGCATGTGACCACTCTGATAGTGTTTGTAATTACAGGAATAGTGCCTCCTTGGATTTGCAGCTATGTTACTCTCTCTACTTCCCACACTTGACAAATGGTATCCTCCCAGGTGAGTGAAGCTCATTTGTGATTTGTCAAACAAGGGTATGTGGACAAGTGACCACTGGTCTGGTGTTTGGAGTTGTAGAGCAGTGCTTGCTGGGAGTTGGAGTCATGCCAGTCCCTTTACTACACACAATGTAGAAATGTCATCTCCTCAAGTGAGTACACTTCAATTGTGAGTCGCCCAATAGAGGTACTTGGGCACGCAAACACTGGGCTAGTGAGTGATGTGACAGTAAAAGTGGCAAAGGATGAGTTGTGTGCAGACATGGACTAGCATTTTGGTGACATTTTTAGTGTTTTGACTTAACAGACTCTACTCTCTGAGGTATTCCTATCAAGCCCTCAGGATGCAGGATAGCCTGGACCTTCTCCTCCCATGGAAGGAAAGAGATTTAATGGGGCACTGGGAGGGCAACCACCAGTCTTCTTCGCCTGCAGCTGGTGCCTGGAGACCAGGGAATTGACCTTGCCCTGACATTGTTCCACCTCTTGCAAATGTCTTCCTTTGTGCGCAGGGTGGTGCCTACAGCATTCACTCTGTTGATGATACTGCCCACATTTCCATTTTCCTACTGAGAGGAGTATGCTGGACTTGTGCTCCAACCAATTGTGGCTCTGCTCTTACGTTTCATCCACCATGACTCTTAACTCATCCTAAGAAAAACAGAGATTTTTGGAACATGACATGGTGGAACAAAAAAAAAGAAGGTGACAGTGACTTGCTTAACAGGGGAAGTGCAAATCAGTGTGAAGAGACAAAAGTTTGTGCAGGGTGTTCAATAGGATGGAGAAACAAGGGGTGCCTAATCTGTGCAATAATCAATATGTGCTGGTTGTGACTCCAAGTGGAAATGCAAAGGTTTATGGTCTGTGAAGATGTTCTTTGCAGGTGTGTCCAGTGTGACAATGTGTTTCAGCTGTATTGTTTTTTAAACTCATCCAATGTGCTGTTGTTATTACGTTGGTGAACGTGGACCGCCATTGTCTGACAACCATGGGGGTCTGCCATGGTGACTGTGTGCTTGTAATAATATCTTCGGTTGGTCATGTGCTGATGGCGCTGGAGGTCGGACCACCTATTTAAAGGCCTCCTCACCAATGGCGGTGTGCCTTTTTTTTTGGTGGTCCTGCCTGGCCTGTATAGCTTGTAAAAGGGAGGTCTGAAAGACTGCCAACATGGCGATCTTTTTAGGACAGCCAACATGGTGGTCTGGTGGTCCACCCACCAAATTCGTAATGAGGTCCAAAGCCCTTAAATCCAGAGGTAGATCCAGAAGACAAAGAGAGTCATTCTTTCACCTTGTAATCCAAGTGAAAAGTGACCAGGAAATGGACAAAGCACCAGGAGAAGCCTGCTGGGCAGGAACAGGAAGTTAGAGTCTTTGGGGCACTTCCTTCCTGTTTGAAAAAAAAGGATTCTCAATCCAAAAAACAAGTTGAAGGTTCCATTGGAATATAAAATCCACTCAAGAAGCACTTTTTTACTACACTTAGATGTATCAGGAGTAGAAAATCTATACCAGGTGCATTTGCGCTCATGAGCTGGACAGTTTTTGCTGATGTCACAGCTGGAAGCCTTGCGCCCGTGTCCGGAACCAGTGCTATCAAATGCAAAGTCTTGCCTGCGTCCACTAGCGGCCTGGAAGTATCATGGTGCTTGTGCGAGAGTGCCAAAACCCAATCTTGCACATGCAATAGAGCTCCGCTCTGCACCAGAATGCAGAATTTCGGTACTCTGCGCTACTCTGTGTAGGGTGGAGTGCCCAAATTTCGCAAGCTCTGCCCGTGGAATGGATTTCTACACCTGGGACTACTCTAAATCCCTCCCCTTTTATAGTAAATATTCCCCATTTTTCAAGGCACTTCCCCTGTCACTCCCATATTTAAAACTAAAACCATTACTGTTCGTGTAGAGATCTCTACAGTCGAGATGAAGATGCCCACACATAAAAGATAGGAGAGGCAGAGGTGGAGACCTCTTCATGTAAGTATGTGAATAGCATTTTCTAGTACATGAGTGGTGCTATTGTGGCACTACTAAATGTACTAAAACTACAGTTTGTAAATAGGAATAGCTTGTGTAATAGGGACAGCGTAGAAGAACTATCGAAAATGGCACACTTGCTTCATAGTGATATTGCGGAAATTGCAGCTAATGCACCTTAAATGGACCTTAAAAGATCTAACAAGGAGGTTATTCATCTGAATAACAGATGCACAGCAAAGAACGTGATGGTATATATAAATACATTTGGTACTAGACAGTCAATGAAATTCTATGTGGATAAAAATAATTTTATTTTAGGATCATAAAATAAAACACAGAACATTGAGAAACTCAGTAATAAACATTATTTCAGTAACAAGTGCCACTAGTAAGTCAGATCAGTCGTCTGGAAGTGTAATAGCAACATGAGTATTGCAGTTATGATTAGCTTGACCATAGGAAATCGACAGAGCACAGCTACTACACAAAATGTGATATCTTAATAAAGTTCAAGGACAAATGTCAGCAAAATAAACTATTTGGAGAATGTAAACATTCATGCCCATTGATACCTGCTTAGGCACAAGAAGTCTGACGATGTAGAGAAAGACAAATGTTGGTGCTCATGAAGCAAAAAGTGGCTTTTGCCATATCAATACAACAGAAGCCATAGTCCCCTGGGCGGCGCGATGTGTATGTGATCCCGCTTTGTGCACCCTCAGGGCACCTAGGCAATACAGAGGGGCGACAGACGCTTGTGTGGCCCCATCCATAATACTGAGAGCACTGCCTCATAGCTAGCTGCAGCACTACCTCAATAGGGCATTCCCTCATTTCCATGGGGGTGTGGCCTCATGCAAATGAGAGAATACATTTTTTTCTAGCTTACGCGTGAAGCCGCTACGCACAAAACGTTTCCATGAAGACATGAAATTTCAGGAATTCTTCTGATCAGAACCTATAAGTAATAAACAGGAAGGTAATATCCAAAAGGAATTGAGCACATCTCAATAAAATTGATATTTCTATAAATGACAATAAACTGGGAGGGTAATATAACAATAGATCATCAACATCAACTTAAATTTGATATTCAATATCATATTGTACTTAAGGGAGGGATGATCCTCGCCTCCGTGTCCTTAATAGAATTTATAATTCTTGACGCGTATGCTAGAATTATTTTTATTCTATGTCAGGACCGGAGGCTCCGATTATGCTAGTCCATTACTCCAGTGGCAACGTCCAAAACAGGTTTGTGATAAAACTTACGAAAAGTATTTTCTGAAGACCAATCTGCTGCCTTCATAATGTCTTCTAAGCGGGAACCCAAGGCAAATGATTTAGAGGCATAGCTCCTCTAGCAGAATGAGCTCCAAACAGAGAGGTATCAATACCCGCTTCATTCATTAACCATCTCATCCATCTGGCTAACATAGCTGAGGTAACCGGTTTAAAAGGTTAGATGCTGACCTGCAATTTGTTTTAGTCCTTCTTGTCACCGAAAATGTGACCCCATCTGGGGAATAAGCTCTACCAGCTAAGTCCAATACTCTGACATCGGAAACTCTTTTACAAGAGATAAGACATAAAAGCATGGTCAGTTTAGCTGAAAGCTGCTTGCGAGACAAATACCTGTTGGCAGGCCAAGAGTCTAAAAATTTTAGAATAACATTAACAGCCCGTGATACAGAATATTTAGCTTGAGGAGGTTTAGAGAGACGTATACCCCTCAAAAGTTTACAAATTAACGGATGTTCTCCAACGGGTTTACCTTCTAGTTGAGAGTGCCCCGCTGAAATGGCTGATCTAAAATTATTGATCGTCCAGTAAGCTAAACCAGAACTAGCTAATTCTGCTAAAAAGTTAACAATCAATTCAATATGTGCTTCCACTGGATTGGCACCTCTTCCATCACACCAACCAGTCCATCTGCGCCAAGCTGAGGCATATCTTTTATGGGTTCTACCGGCCCAGGCCTGTTTAATGTAGTCCGCAGCTTGTTGCGAAATGTCTGGGGTACTCCATCTTGACCTGAAATCAACCAGGCTAACAGAGTCAACTTCCCTGACGAGATCATTGGATGTTGATGGCCCTCCGGACTCAAGAGAAGATTCTGAAGAGGCGGAATGAGAAGAGGAGAGGCACAAGCTAAATGTAGATCTATGGGAAACCAAGGTTGTGCCCTCCAAAAGGGCGTCACCAGAACAATCTCTGTCTTCTGTCTCCGAACCTGAGACAAAACCCTGGCAATCATCAGGAATGGCGGAAAGGCATAACCCCGAAACTGAGACCAATCCTGAAGAAATGCATCTGTCTTTATCGCACAAGGGTCTGAACGCCAACTGTAAAATTTTGGTATCTGAAAATTGAGTCGAGAGGTAAACAGATCCACTTTGCAATTGCCCCATTCCTTGACTATCTCGGAGAAAATCAGAGGATCCAGTTTCCAGTCACTGGAATCTGTCAGGTATCTGGAATTCCAGTCTGCTATAGTGTTCTGGTCCCCTTGAATGCATTCCGCTATGACTACTAGGCGTTGTGTCAGACAATAATGCCAGAAATCCTTGGCAATCTCTGCCAAAATTCTGGATTTCGTGCCCCTCAGTTTGTTGACATACCTCACTGCTGAGACATTGTCCATCCGTAATAGTATGCAAAAGTCTGTCTTCTGAGGGGATAGACTCTTTATGGCAAAGGAACCCGCCAGAAGTTCCAGGCAATTGATTTGTAAAGTTTGTTCCCATTCTGACCATCTGCCTCCCATCACAAGGGAGTTGTAGCGTGCTCCCCATCGGCTGGCATCGGATTCTATCACCACCTCTGGGTGAGACCCGAAAATCGCTCTGCCATTCCAGACTTCCATATGATGAAGCCACCATTGAATCTCCGATCTTACCTCGGCAGTCAATGGAATCTGTTCTGAATAACTCAGACCCTGTTGTAGATGTCTGATCTTGAGTCTCTGCAGAGCACGATAATGTAAAGGGGCAGGGAAGATCGCCTGAATAGACAAAGCTAACAAGCCCACAACTCTGGCTATATTCTTTAATGAGACCGTCGGACTGGTCAGAACCGATCTCAATTCCCTCTTGATGTTGTGGATCTTTTGAGAGGGTAGAAGGAGCTGACATAGAATAGAATTTATCTGAAACCCCAGGAAATCTAACACCTGAGTCGGTTTCAACAATGACTTCTGCACATTGATAAGGAAACCTAAATCTTGCAGAAGACTGATGGTCCAATTCAAGTGAGATAGGAGGACTTGAGGAGACTGGGCCATCAGAAGGATGTCGTCCAGATATATGATTAATCTGACTCCCATGGCTCTTAGACATTCCATCACAGGTTTCAGTAGCTTCGTGAAGCACCAAGGTGCTGATGACAGACCGAACGGGAGAGCAAGAAACTCCAAGCACTGACCTTTCCACTGGAATTGAAGAAACCTCCTGTGAGGAGGGAAAATTGGAATCGACAGATAAGCATCCTTTAGATCTAGACGAATCACCCAATCTCCTTCTAACAGGATATCTCTTAACATGTGGATGCCCTCCATCTTGAAGTGCCTGTACAGAATCCAATGATTGAAATCCTTTAGGTTCAAGACTAAACGGTGTCCTCCTACCTTCTTGCCTACTACAAATATAGGGCTGAGGAAACCGTAAGGGTGAGGGGAAGCAAACTGGACGGCCCCTTTGTCTAACAAGGCCTGAACTTCTTTGTCTATAAAATCTTGATTTGCTAGGGAAAAACACATCTGTAGCGGTGGAGAGAGTTGCCTGGGAGTACTGATAAACTCTAGGCGAAATCCCCTGACCGTTTGGAGAATCCACGGATCTCCGGTGATCCTTTCCCAATTTACCAAAAACAATGCCACTCTGCCCCCAAGTTTGACCTGAGAAAAATGAACAATGCTCACCTTTGAAACTTGTGTCTTGTATGGCTCCTTGTTGCCCTCTGTGAGATCCTTTGCGGAAGCGAGGACGTTCTCCTCTGGGGCAAGTGGGATAGAAGGTGGGATCTTGTTCACTGTACCAACCACCTCTGCCTCTGGGATAATAGTTTTGGAGACTATTGACTGTTCCTCGGCAGGGCATGCGTCCTCTGTAACGACCAGCCCTGACAAAAAGGCCTCATCTAAATACCTTTTTGAGAGACATTTGGGCTTTGTCCAGCGAAGAAAAGGTAGAACAGAACTTAGCCAAGTCCTTAATAAAAGATGATCCGAAAAGAAGTCCCTTGGCCGAAGGACCCGCCTCCAAAGTTGCTAGATCCGACAACTTTGGGTCAATTCGCCTTAGAATAGATTTCCTGCGTTCTGCAGAAATAGCGCAATTAGTGTTTCCTAGAAGGCAAATGGATCTTTGGGCCCAACCGATAAGAATATCTGTGTCTACAGGAGATCCTGATTCTTTAGCTAGATACGCCATCTCAAGGATCTTGGTCAGAGGTCCGGAAAGATCCAAAAGTTTGTCTTGGCAACTACGCCAGGATCGATCCAAACCTTGTTTGGGGTCCTTTGCAAACTTTCTCATGAAAGTGACCATAGTAGGGTCTATTTCCGGGGTATCAGAAACCTTGCCCTCTAGGTCTGGTCTTGGACATTCGGCTTTTAGTCGTGATCGGACTTCCTTATCAAAACTTTTCCTTAGGTTAGATTGAACAGACTGAGCCACTTCTATAGGAGGAACCCAATTGGAAGCTCTGGGGTGTATGATTTCTGTGGGGTCAAAGTCCAAAACCTGACAAAGTGGGGCCGATTCTTTAGCTCTTTTACTAGTAACCGGAGTATCCGAGTCTTCTGAAGCTTCAGAAGAGGAATCTCTATCTGAGGAAGAGGGGGAGAAAGAGGCTTCCTTTCTAGAGCTATAATTATGTTCCCCACCACGTTTCTTACGAAGTTTTTCAAAGGTGTCGGCGTGAATTCCGCTAACATCGGCTCTAGACTCCAGATTTTTTGCCTTATCTTTTACTTTTTTACCTTTGGGTTGAGGTTGTTGTCCTTGCACCCAACCCTGTGAATGTGCGTGATCAAAAAGTTGCCCAGAAAAGGCACCCAAGGCTCTCACCAGGGCATCATTTACAGATTGCTGGACCCTGGTATCAAGGGCTTCCACTAGATCTACTTCCAGCTGATTGCCCAACTCTTCAGTATAGTATTCTGCCTCTTGGTCATCCCACTGAGCCATGACCAGAATGTTAATGCACAATAATCTTTAATAAAAGGAAAATATATATTTATTTTGCTTTTTTAAATATCTTTGAAAATGTTTTGAACAGCAATGGGGAGTGCAAAAACCCCAAATCAGGCAAAGTAATAAGTGCCCCTAAATAAAGTGTGGAGGGAGCTGCCTGATGGCACTCTCGGCAGAAGCCTTGTCAGAATTTTACAACCCAAGCTATTCTTTTAGCTGGGCGTCAGGGAGCACAAGCATTAAGGGCCAGGGCACACCAGAACACACGCGCTGCTAAATCAATGAGCCGATCGATTTCAAGAAAAGGAAACAGACCAGCTCGTTTAGATGCGCGCGCACGCGTGCACGGGCAAAAGAAATGGAAAGTAGACTGCGTAGAGCAAGCTCCACAAAAGAAAAACGGGCATAAAATTATCGGCAAGCCGAAACAACAACAAGCGTGAGATGCGCTTCAGATAATACAATGAAAGCGCACTGAATCGCGGCGCTTAATAAAATCTACAAGTAATAAAAAACAATGTTATAAACACATTAAATAGTAGAGAGAACATTAGAGTATAATTACCTGCTGCGAAGCAGCAAATAAAGAGGAAGTGACGTCGAGGGTCAAAGGACTTATGGATAGAGGTCATGCTTAGTGATTGGACCATGTGATGAGATGTGAGGCATCATGGGATGTTTAGTTTTTCTGTTTACTTGTATTTGATTGGCTGCTATTTAAGTCAGTAAAGAAAGAGAAAGCATAATCGGAGCCACCGGTCCTGACATAGAATCTCTTTCCACTTTCGCCCAGGCCATATAATAGACATAGGGGCAAAGTCAAAGAAGCTATTAGTAGGGGCACTGACAGTTTGCCACCACTGTCAGTGCTCCCCCTGGTAGCAGTCCTCTGGAGTACACAAAGGGGGTCTAATTGGACCTCCCAGCTACTGTACCCACCCACAAGGGGATTTCTGTCCCCTCTCTTACGTGAAAGTGGGCACCACATGCACAGTGAAAGACAGATTTTCTGATTAAAGCAGCCCTTCCATATTTCACTGAATGCCCTTCCCTCAGTGCAGCCTGAATTCATGGCTGCCCGGAGGGAAGGACATTCATTGTAATACAGCGTACTGCGCACTGTTCCTTTTTGCTCCTGGCTTAAACGTGAACAGTTTGCACCTGCCCTTAAGGGAGCCCATCCTTTGTAAAAGGGTGCACTGTCCCTGTTTCTATAATACGGCCACATACGTTCAACCTGGCCTCTTCATGGTAACTGGGTTCAGTATGGACTTTTAGGCCCGTATTTATACTCCGTTTGCGCCGAATTAGCGTCGTTTTTTTCGACGCAAATTCGGCGCAAAACTAACGCCATATTTATACTTTGGCGTTAGACGCGTCTAGCGCCAAAGTATGGGCAAATAGCGTCATTTTTTTGCGTGAACGCCTTCCTTGCGTTAATGAGATGCAAGGAAGGCGTTCCCGTCTAAAAAAATGACGGCGACGCAAATGCGTCGTATTTATACTCCCGGGCAAAAGTCATGCCCGGGAGGTGGCGGGTCAAAAAACCCCGCATTTGCGCCACTATTTAACGCCTGGGTCAGGGTAGGCGTTAAGGGGCCTGTGGGCTCAAAATGAGCCCACAGGTGCCCTCCCCTGCCCCCAGGGACCCCCCCTGCCACCCCTGCCCACCCCAGGAGGACACCCAAGGATGGAGGGACCCACCCCAGGGACATTCAGGTAAGTTCAGGTAAGTATAATTTTTTATATATTTTTTTTTTTTTTGGGTGGCATAGGGGGGCCTTATTTGTGCCCCCCTACATGCCACTATGCCCAATGACCATGCCCAGGGGACATAAGTCCCCTGGGCATGGCCATTGGGCAAGGGGGCATGACTCCTGTCTTTACTAAGACAGGAGTCATTTAAATGGCGTCTGGGCGGCGAAAATAATGGCGCAAATCGGGTTGAGGCGATTTTTTTTGCCTCAACCTGACTTGCCCCATTTTAAGACGCCCTAACGCCATTTTCCCCCTACGCCGGCGCTGCCTGGTCTACGTGGTTTTTTTCCACGCACACCAGGCAGCGCCGGTCTGCTAGCGCCGGCTAACGCCATTCCATAAATACGGCGCCCGCATGGCGCTTCAGAATGGCGTTAGACGGCGCTAAATTTTTTGACGCTAAACTGCGTTAGCGCAGTTTAGCGTCAAAAAGTATAAATATGGGCCTTAGCCTCTTTGTATTCGTCTTCTTACAGTGAAATGGCTTTTAGAAAGCTCAGCCTACTGCAGAACCTTTCCCTCTGCAGTATTATCGTGCAAACTCCATTTATTAAACAAAAGTATAATATCAGTTTTGCGTGAATGTCGCCTTGCAAAATGGAACCAAAATAGAAGCAGCACCAACAAATATGAACAATATTGTCGACGAGCTCTGTAAACCATTACCACAGTCCTAGCAGATGAAGCATCTCAATATAAACAGACGGGATGGAAGCATGCTGTGATTAAATTGACCTGCTGCGACTTAGTGTCCCCACAGTAACTAGAGAATGTTTTGTTTTCCAAATTAAGTATCTCCACATGGCAACGGGCAGGAAGTCACTGAGTGAACTCTGAACTCTTAAAATGAACAGAGAGCAGCCAGACTGCATTATGCAAAAAGGCTATTCCAGCAAGGCAACAGTGACGTTTATGTATCACACCTGTAAGAATTTAGTACTATTATTTTATCAAAACATTTTTCCGGACCATAAACACAGTAGAGGTATGAAATATGAATGCCTGGATTCATTAAATACTTTGTATAGTGTAAAGGAGGTGGGGCAGCTGCAGTATACAGATATGGATTTGTGAAAACCAACTTTGGTTGCAATATGGAAAATATGGTTCACACCAGTCCACTTCCTTATCCAAACCATTGGATGAACGGTGACCAACCCTGAGAAACATTACACATCAAACGTTACAATTTGGCTTGTACTACCGAATGTGTGTTTTCGGACACCTCTCTATTCAAATATTTCAAACACTGACAATCCTAATCGTTTCGACGATTCCAAAGTTCTTTTCAATCATCTATTACACACAGAGACCTGGTATCACATAGGCAGCAGCAGTCTAAAGCATCTTTTACACACACATCGTATTTACAACCCAGGCAGCTGCACCATCCAAGCATTCCCTCTCGCACAGTATAGGTATAGCTCAGACAACAGTGCAAGGTCCCCTCACATACACAACGTAGGGGGTTATTTATAACAATCTCTGAAGCCTATCCTGAATTAATTTGTTTTTTTGGCCAGTTAAACAATAGGTGCAAATGCAAGCTAGAAGAGGCCGCACATCACAAGCTGTCCAACTCTGCCCAGATCTTTCTGAATCTGTTTTCGTTTTTTTCAAATATATTTAATGACATATTAAACCAAAACATAACCGAAAAAAGAACATATCAATGCTGTCAGGGTTATTTCAATAAGGTAAACTAAGGTACATTGGTGTCACTCACAGATTGTACTTGCAAGAAGAAAGACTGTGGCCCTCATTACAAGTCTGGCAGTCTTAAGACCACCAGACTCGCCGTGGCGGTCGGACCACCGCGATCGTGGCAGTCTGACTGCCACATTACGACTGTGGCGGAGGTGCCACAGTCCGACCGCCAGGTCGCCACCAGTCTACAGCCTGGCGGTCTTGTGGTTGTAATCTCCCAGGGTGGTGCTGCATGCAGCGCCCACCTGGAGATTATGACTCCCCAATCCGTCAGCCTTTTCATGGTGGCTGGACTGCCATGGAAAAGCTGGTGGAATGGGGGCATCAGTGCTCCCTGGGGGGCCCTACACTGCCCAGGCACTTGGCATGAGCCTCCATGGACGGCCCCGTCGCACTTTCCACCTCCCGAATTACGGGTATTGGAAAGAGCGGCGGATGCTGCTGCATCCGTCGGACCTCCACATTGCTGCTGGCTCGATAACGAGCTGGAGTCAATGCTAAGGCCCTCTGTATCCGACTGGGCCGGTGGGCGGAAATGCTGTTTACGCCCGCCGCCCCAACGGGAGACTCAAAATAGGGCAGGCAGTGTTCTGGCCTCACTGGCAGTCATGTGGCAGTGGGAGTTTGGCAGGCAGCCTCTGCCGCCCGCCAAACTCGTAGTGAGGGCCTGTATGATGGACTTTATTCCATGTTCTAGAATCTAGGTTGTAGATGTGATCATTATCAGTCTATAGGCGCCGCCCCCGTGAAAGAGAAGAGAAAGAGATAGGAAAAAATCATCTCTTGTCTACATTTAAAAAATAGCAATAAGTTGTGTGTAATTTGATTCCCAGTTAACCTCACCAAATTATTTTCTTTAAAAAAATAAATATGATTTTTTTTAAATATTACAAAAAGCCATATATCAAAACATCATAAAGAAGCATATAATGAATCTCTCATTTTTAATTACACAGCAAGTGGAAGGTACAGGTAGGAGTCCCAGCATGCTATTGATAGGAATGATTAACAAAGGTAAATATTCATGTGTATATTTACTCATGTGTAGATCTACTCCTACACCTTGGTGTGGCTCTCCACGTTTTGCAAGTCACCATTTATGAGTGGATAGTTGCACCTTAGTGCAGACTTACATGTCTTCCTCCTCCCACTCAAATGAGGGAGCGGAACCTCCAAAAACAGATTATTGTGACGTAACACCATATACATTTGAAAAACTGGTGGCATCGGCAGCCCCACAAATGTTGGTTCTGGTGAATGTTGACTCATAGGAAGCAGCTATGATGATGGGTAATTGCGCTGAAAAACGTCTGATGCCTTCTGCTTGATCAAATTAGCTCTTAGCAATCTACATTAACCACAGCTAGTTGTTCCAGGGCAGGGTTCAAGATGACAGTCTGAAATAGTCCAAGCATTGAAACATAGGCCTCACCAGAGATGGTTGAATTTTGCTAAAGCACACAGTCCTACATGCACATGCACCAGCAAGTATACTGCCTGCTAAATAGAAAGTAGCAGCATTGCAGCACTGTTGTTCAGTTAAATAGGGTGAGTTATTGTGTCAATTTTTATCACTTTAGTAGAACAAGAGTGAAGAAAACCCACCCAGTGATGAGAAGAATCATTGATATTGCACCAAACAATCTTGAAAACATCTAACTAAAAAAATCTTTCCAAAAATAGATTTCAAGCAAAGTCATTAAGTCAGATTCCATAGTTTTAAAAACATTCACAATGCGAGTTGTGTTCAAAGCAAGGAGGACACTGGATGTTGTAGTTATGTATCATGTATGTGTTCATACGTTCCGAGTGACATGTATTTCTGACAAACATGACAGAAATGAAATGAAGTGATAGACAAAGAAATGACTCCATACAATAGCCACATTATCAGGAATAAAAAAAGATGGATTCTCTACTACTTTGCTGAGGTGTACTCCCTATTAGTTTGCTTAAAAGAAAGCTACAGGAGAGCTCTTTTTATGGCTTAAACCTTTTTATTTGATTTTGAACCCATACACCCACCTTAACCACTGATCGGTTGGGCACAGAGCATGACAGTATATGAACTCAAATCAGCCATCAATTGTTTAACAGCACTGATTTCTTATCTCATGGACTTGCAGAAGTGCTTGATGTGAAATGTCGTCAAATTGCATTGTCAAAACACAGAGATTTTAAATAATTTCTGTAGGGCCCAAAATTTCATATGACATTCTTTCCCAAACCACTCCATCAAATAGCTAATGTGCAGTGACGTTAACAGAATTAAAGTTACCTTTATCTCTTTGTTGAATAGTGGGATTGCGACTGTCACAGAAGATGGCGCAAAACGTTCTGGAAGATGTTGCCCATGCACCATGAGCAAACTAATAAACAGCACAGTAAGCCACTGAAGAAATAATAATGTTGTGGCAAAAATGCATTTACAAGACCCCAGTGAGTGGATATACCAGTTATGGCCCCAGCAACAGGGAAGAATCCGTCTGTTGTTTCAACTAATTGTGGAAGTTGACATTTCTCGTCTTTCACACACGTTTTTGGATATTAGCACGCTGCACCCTAAGGGGCATATTTATAATGCCCTAGCGCCACCTTGCACCACATTAACGTAATTATTTTTTATGTTAATGCGGTCCTATGAGGCCAATATCCCTGCTCCGTATTTAGAGAGTGGCACAATGCATGCATTGCACCACTCTGTAACCATTTGCCCAACATTATGCCTGCACCAGGCATAACGTATATAAAGAGGATGTTCCCCCATCGGGTGGGCAAAAAAATGGCGCTATGAAATCTATGAGATTTCCTTGAACCATTTTTTACATCACTTTTAATGCCTGCTCAGAGCAGGCGTTAAAAAGGGTCTTCGATTCTTTAGAATAGGCCCCTATATACTCTGCAGTAGCAGCGCCAACAGGGTGGCATTACTCCTGCAGAGTACATCAGTAGCATAAAAAAATAATGATGCTATTGCTCCCTACCCTGCGCCATGGTGTGCCGTATTTTAAGTACGGTGCACACATAGTGGTGGTAGGGAGCGCAAGGGGCGCAGGGAAAGTGGTGCTGCACTCGGTGCAGCACTACTTTCCATAAATCTGCTCCTTATTTTTTATTACAAAATTCTATGAATTTGGACTGACTCATTGAATTTGTGTTTTAATGAGGGCATTAGCATGTTACACTTCAATTTTTATTATGAAACTATTTGAGTTTGGACTGATCATTGTATTGATTTTCATTTGGGGTCTTTTTAAATATTACTGAGGCCATTTAATTTTTTTAATTTTTCTAAATAATATATTTAGGGATTGTTCAAATTGCACTCACATCCAATGGGCTTTATGGGCAGAGTGCTGTTCTATGCCCTTTGTTTAGTGGCCTCTCGTTAGCCACCCTTTTACCGCTGGTTAGCTGTCTAGTAGTTTGTGGGAGGCAGGGTTGGAGGAGGAGATGAACGATATGAGCAGGCTTAGCGGTCTAGTAGTTTGTGGGAAGCAGGGTTGGAGGAGGAGATGTACGACTTGAGCAGGCTTGTGGTGCAGACACGCAGTGAGCGCACGGCTGGTGCACCAAAGGTAAGACTGTCTGTGTCTGACTGCATCCAGTCCATGGCCAGCGCTAGTCCCCTTGTTGGTTTCAAACAATATGTTGTCTCATTGGTAGAACCACATAGAGAGCTCTTAGGTAAGATGCCTCTTTGTGACAATGCTGTTGATTTGTAACAAATAGAGGGCCCTTTTTCATGTGCTTGTTGCAAGGATGTTTTTAACTGACGTGGGTTGCTTAGCGGTGTGGCTTCGACTTCCAAGGCTTAGGGCAAGGTGTCTCTTTCTGCTGGGCCTATAAGTGCTCACCCTCATTCCAAGCATTCTCAAGAAGTATTTGATCTTTTTAATGACTGCCATCTTGATTTTCTGGCTATTACACTATGATGGAGTCTTGTATTAAGACCTGGTGTAACCCTGATATTGCTGCTGTGCTTCCTCTGAGTTATTCCATTCTCAGAAGTGATAGATCTGAGGGCTGAGTTGATGGGTTGGCTATCATCTTTAGTGATACCTTACAGTTTGGTTCAGTTGAGGTGAGGAATCTTAGAGGAGCGGAATGCCTGGGATTCTGTTTTAAAGTATGTAATTCCTGCTCCTACATGGGGATCTGAGTCTATTGCATGCCACACCCTTGTTCTAATTTCTTGGGCTCTATGGGAGATAGTAGCATTCAAATTTCACCCTAATATGTGATTTTTATTGTCATTTTGATGATGCTGGGAACCTGGACACTAAGAGTTTTCCGAACGTTTTAATGGTTTTGGGTCTTTCTCAACTAGTGGTTTGTCCTACACATTCTGTTGGCCACACTTTGGACTTGAATTGCACCAATTTCCCTTCACTATCCTTGGGGATTCCGGACGTTCAGGAGAGGTTGGACCACTGTTTTTTTTTCATTTCAAGATAATGGGAGACTCTTTGCTTCCTGTCAATCAACAATCAGATTCTGCTTCTTTGTGCACAAGCAAGTGGAGGAAGATCACAGATACAAAATTGGCTATTTGCTTACCGGCGACCCCGCTCCCTTGCAGGAGAGTTTCACAATGACCTAGAATCATTTAATCAGTGGATATTGGATGCTGTATATGATCTATCTCCTTCTGTGCATCCATAAAGAAGTCACTCTGTCCCTTTTACAGATTGGTTTACATCTTTGGTAGCTAAAGAAAAGCTTCTCTATATATAATTACAATGAAAATGGCATTTAGCCTACAAATCTGATGACTTAATCAGATTTAAAATCACCTTGAAAGCTGACCATAAATCAACAAGGGAGATTAAAAATACCTTTATACCTCTCAAGTGGGCTCACCAACTATGACTCCAAGAAGATTTTTTATACCTCTAAGTCCTTTGTATAACATAAAGCCTCATCAAGAGATCTCTTCCATCTCAATCCCTCTATAACAGACTGTCACATTATTTTGAAGAGAAAAGTACAGGAATCTAAAAGGGCTACGTGGAAAACAGTCTGGAGTTGAGTCAGTCTCAAGGGGCTGCACAGGCTGTTTTATCCCTTAATTTCTCTCAAGCTGTTTTTCAACCTATCTCCTTATTATAATCGGAACATGTTATTCTGTCTTGCAAAGCTAGCTATCCTCATGATCCATGTCCACTTGCTTTCTTTCAACAGTCTATTGTTGTGGTAAATCCAATCATGAATCACATACTGAATACCTCACATTATCTGTCAGTAGTTCCAGTGCCTTGGAAAGTGGCAGTGATTAAACCTGTCTTGAAAAAGCCTTTGGCTGATCTTTCAACTCTGGGCAACTTTAGGTCAATCTTGCTTCTTCCTGCTCTAACTGAAATGTAAATGATCAACCAATGACTTTCTTGGAAACGTCTAAGGTTCTTCACCCCGTAGGATCAGGTTTTGGGCCTACATACTCTATGGAATCAGCCCTGCTGGAGGTCTCTGATAGTATAAAGATTACGCAGGATAGTGGCCATAATGCAGTCCTGAGCCTTTTAGATCTATCTGCAGCATTTGATGCAATCTCACATTGAATACTCCATCAGCATCTCTTTGAAATTGGGATTACTGGCAAGGCCTGGTTGTGGTTCACGTCTTTCCTCATAGGTAGGAGACAATGTGGCCCTCATTATGACCCTGGGAATGGTGATAAAGTGGCAGTAATACCACCAACAGGCTGGTGGTAAGTACAGCCAAATTATGACCACTGCGGTGATATCTCTGAAAGACAGCAAATGTACCAGAATGACCGCCAGGGCAGAAACAACAGGCACAATGGCGGTAGCCACCTACAGTCAGATGAAAGACAAAGTTCCCCCCACCATATTATGACATGGCAAACCGCCACCTTTTCCGGGGCGATACCAACGCCATCAAAAGCCTGGCAGAAACAGAGCTCAGCAGTCAAAGGACTCACCATTGGGGACACAGGGAAGAACCACGCCACCATGGAACCAGAACTGTAAGTCTTTCCAATGATCTTCTACGTCATACTTGACCACGAACACCAATGCCGGCGAAGATGACAATGGTGAGTACAGCCGCCTAGCACACAAGGGAGGGGGGAGGAAAATGACAGTGACACACACGCACAACACACACCCCACACACACACACCATACACACAACCAGTTGCACAAGAAAACAAATTATCCATGAAAATTGGCTAACTAATGCAGGGACAACAGGAATTGACTAAAGCGATTGTAATAAGATCAACTGCAAAAATAATAAGTCGATGTGGCAATGCAACAGATATGTACAAATGTACAAAAAAAGGACACTGCCCAGTCCACAGTTCAGAGGGGTCACATGGCCACAGGTCAAAGTCCAAGGTCCCACTCGATCCCTGCACCAATACGGAGAGAACACTGCAGGGGCATAAGTTGGCAAATAGGCAAGCACCTCAAGGAAAGGGGGGGCACCTTAGCCAGATGCGGAAACAAGACCATTGGTTCTGGAGGGGGCAACATGCCCTGTGCTTGGTCCTAGGAAGTGGAAGACCACAGTCTATCAAGTGGGTGTCTTGCCCACTGGTTCTGGTGGTGGCAGGCCGCACAGCAGCCCATGGAGGCGAGATAATATGCTGTCCACCTCGATGACAGCTGCACTGTGCTGGTGGTTGTGGGAGGCTCCTGCTCAGCCCCTGCACTCTCCGATGGCTGCACTGTGGTGGTGGTTGTGGGAGGCTCCTGCTCAGCCCCAGCATTCTCTGACAGCTACACAACCACGCCTGGCAGTGCGGTCTCTGTGGCAGCTGCTGGTGCAGGCTCCTTCCCCTTCTGGCTGGCTAGTGCCGGCTCCTTCCCCTTCTTGCTGGCTGGTGCAGGTTACTTTCCTTTCTTGCTGGCTTGTGCAGGCTCCTTCCCCTTCTTGCTGGCTGGTCAGGCTCCTTCCCCTTCCTGCTGGCTGGTGCAGGCTCCTTCCCCTTCTTGCTGGCTGGTGCAGGCTCCTTCCCTTCAGTATATGTGGCCTGGAATCCTTTCCACCACAAGTAGGTGCTGCAGAAACTGGGCCTGTTGACTGTTTGGCTGAGGTGCTTGGCTGGGTCCTTGATACCCTGGACATACGTGCAGGACTGGGGGAGGGGCAGGGAAGAGGTCAAGTTGGGCAAGGAAAAGCTTTTTAGGGACATTGGGGCAGGAAGAGGGAGAAGTAATGGGAGTGGAGGATGAGGGAGTGGTTGTTGGAAGTGTTTGTCTGCTGGATTTGGGTGCAGGTACATGGGTTGTATGCTGTTATGAGGTTGATGGCTGTTAAGTGTCTGAGTGCTTGCGCTTGTGTACTTTAGGAGGGGAGGACAGACACAGTGGGAGAGGACAGAGGGGATGTGTGCATGGATGTTGTGGATTTGTCTGCCAGTGTGGTGATGATGCAGGTAGTGGATGATGATGTAGTGCATGCAGGTGGAGTGCGGACGTAACTGTGTGGGAGTTGGAGGAGGAGGTGGAGATAGTGGAAATAGTGGATGTTGTTGTGTCTACAACTAGATGGTGTTTGTGTGAGTGCCTGTGGGATGAAGTGTGGTGCTTGTGTTTGCCTGTGACACTCTTGAGTGTTGTTTTGTGTGCATGGTTGTCTACCTGTGTGCTTGGGATGGGTTGGGGTTGAGGAGAATGGGACTGGGAAGTGGTAGTTGGAGGAGGAATGGTAGAAACAGGGACAATGGCTGCCATCAGAGAGGATGCCAGAGCCTGGATCGATCTCTGTTGGGCCGCCAATCTATCGTGAATGCCCTCCAGGAATGCATTCGATTGCTGCATCTGGGCTACCAGCCCCTGCATTGCATTCACAATGGTTGACTGTCCTACAGAGATCGATCTCAGGAGGTCAATAGCCTCCTCACTCAGGGCAGCAGGGCTCACTGGGGCTGGGCCTGAGGTGGCAGGGGCGAATTAAATGCCCAACCTCCTGGGTGAGCAGGTACGGACAACTCGCTGAGGGGCTGCTGGGAGGGCATTGCTGATACGGCGGGTAGCGGCTGTACCTGAAGCTGGGGTGGTCACAGAGATGTCCGCCACCACCAGGGAGCTCCCATCGGAGGACGTATCTGAGTCTGTATTGTCGCCTCCAGTCTCTGCCGTGGTGCTCCCCTTGCCCTCCATCCCACCTGTGCCCTCAGCGTCGGTGGACTCTGCCTCCAGGGTCCTGTGGGATGCAGCTCCCGCCATCGCCGGTGCCTCTGCTCCTCCACCAGATGATGCTAATGCACATAAGGACAGGATGTCAAAACAAGAAAGGGGGTGGAGAGACAAAGGATACACTGGGTCAATCACTGCACCAACGCCACCGTTGGCATACACAGCACCCTCAAACACAGGGAACAGGCCTACGCACTATGCATTGCACTAACAGTGAGATTGCTAGCCACCAAGGCATGAGGAGGAGCACACACCGCCAACTGCAGCACACCTGGGACCCACGTAGCCCTGAGCAGTAGTAGATGATAATAAGCAAGGTAGGCAGTATTTCTCCTCAGACCCTTAGCCACCAGATGACCTAGGCTTCTATGTCTGGCCTGGCCTACGGGTACCCACTGACACCGCCACCCAGATACCACCCCTCCAGCCATAAGTTATAATGATGGCCACTGTACTCACCACCCATGTGGCTGCTGTTATGCCCTCAAACGCCCATCCAGCTCTGGGTGGGCCACCACCAGTATGCGGACCATCAGGGGGGTCAAGGTCCAATGGGCACCCCTTCCTCGTTGGGAGGCCATCCCCAGCTGGACCTCCGAAGTCTTCTGTGCCCACCATCTCATGTCCTCCCACCGTTTGCGACAGTAAGTGTGCCTGCCATAGACCCCCAGGGTCCACACTTCCTTTGCGATGGCACGCCTCTTTTGATGGGCGCTAACCTGCAGAGGCAATACAGACAGAACACCATTAGAAAAACAGTCCAGCCAGTAACACGAATGGCCCACCAAACCCGTTTCCATCACTATTAGCACACACATAGCCCAGCACTCAATGTGTACCCCGCCAAGAGGACATCCCTCCCCCCTTTCACAATGCCTTTACACACACACCTCCATGCATTCATGCCACATGCATCGTGCCCATAGCGTATTCACCTGTTGGTCTGGAGGCCCATACAGCAGTCCGTACTGGGGTAGGACCCCATCCATCAGTCTCTCCAATTCCTCTGAAGTGAAGGCTGTGGCCCTTTCCCAGGTCACACGGGCCATGGTAGGTTACAGTCACAGCAGCACATGCAGTGTGGGTCCTCTCCTATATAAGGTCAGGAAACAAGTGAGGAATCAGATAGGAAATGGTGGTCACATCCGCACTGGTACATACCGTCACCGTCGGCGTTGATCACCATTGGCCACTATACCCCATAGGGCCCAATTATAACCAATGAGGAATTGCACGGCAGTGCCGGACTGCCTCCCGCCACAGCGCACAACGTCAGCGGAATTACAACACTTCCACCTGTCCCTCCACACAGGACAGGAAGATGCCATTTCAAGGGGGGTCAGACCTATGGAATAATGCTGCGGCACAGGAGAAATAGGCACATACTTGACAAATTACACTGTCCCATGACATGTTTGCACATTACGGACTACTGTTGTGGCTATTGTTCAGTTGGTGACAGCCTCCTCACTCTTTTGTCCCTTAGATACCTACCGCTGTGGATGAATAGGAGATGGAGACATACCCTCTGTACAGGCCCCTGGTGGACTTGGCTACCCTGGAAGACAGGCATATTATCCTCACCTATAGACTACGCAGGGCCACAATCACAGAGCTGTATGCACAATTGGAGCCTGAGCTGATATCTGCTATCCGTCACCCCTTTGGGATCCCCCCTCTTGTGCAATTGCTTTCAGTGCTCCATTTCCTGGCAACTGGTTCTTTCCAGTTGACAGTTGGTTTGGCAGCAGGAATGTCACAGCCAATGCTCTCAATAGTGCTCACAAGAGTGTTGTCTGCCCTGATTAAACACATGTGCAGCTACATTGTTTTCCCTCAGGTTGAGGATTTGGCCACTGTGAAGGTCGGGTTTTATGCAATGGGACATATCCCCAATATAATTGGGGCGATTGACGGAACACATATTGCATTTGTCCCCCCTGCCAGAATGAACAGGCGTTCAAGAATCATAAGAGTTTCCACTCTATGAATGTGCAGATGGTGTGCTTGGCGGACCAGTATATCTCCCATGTTAGTGCTAAGTATCCTGAGTCAGTGCATGATGACTTTGTCCTGAGGAATAGAAGCATCCCAAATGTGATAGGCCAACTACAGAGGCACAGGGTGGCTAAAAGGTGAGCCCTGGTTCCTACCTAGTATATGTTGGTGAATGCCTATGCTGTTGGCTACATAGGATAGTGTGTGGCTAAATGTTGTCCCTTAATATTTGCAGGTGACTCTGCTTAACCAAACCTATCATGGCTGCTGACCCCTGAGAGGAATGCCAGGACAAGGGCAGAAGAACTTTATAATGAGGCACATGGGCGAACCAGAAGGATCATTGAAAGAACCTTTGACCTCCTGAAGGCCAGGTTCTGGTGCCTCCATCTGACAGGTGGATCCCTGTGCTACTCACCCAAGAAGGTCTGCCAGACAGTGGTGGCATGCTGCATGTTGCACAACCTGACCCTCAGATGCCATGTTCCTTTTCTGCAGGAGGAGGAGACTGGAGATGCTACTGTGGCAGCAGTGGACCCTGTGGACAGTGAGGATGAGGAGGCAGAGGATGAGGATGTGGACAACATGACATCTGTAATCCATCAGTACACAGGTGAGACAGTGCATCTTTACATTTCAATAACTTTGGTTGTATTCTTTGTGGCATTGTGATGCTGGTATTTCCCACTTCTATGCCCACTTACTGTTACCTCTGGCTATTCATTTTGCAGATGTTGGTGATTTGACAAATACTCCTAGTGTGATCACAACAGCCAGCTACAGGTCATTGATTCTATGCTCATTCTATGTACAGTTCATTTGCACTGGTTGCACCTGTTTCAATCAATACATATTTGAAATACAAGACATACTCAAATCAATTTATATCAAAGGGTGTTTATTGAAGTGCTAATATATAGAGGGGGAAGATGCTCTGGCAGCAGCTGGGGATGGCTCCTTGCCCTTCCGGGCCGCACTTGGGGCAGGCTCCTAACCCTTCCTGGTAGCAGCTGGGGCAGGCTCCTTGCCCTTCCTGGCAGCATCTGGGGATGGCTCCTTGCTCTTCCTGGAAGCAGCTGGGGCTGGCTCCTTGCCCTTCCTGGCAACAGCTAGGGATGGCTCCTTGCCCTTCCGGTCAGCACTTGGGGCAGGCACCCTTTCCTTGATGCTGCCTGGTGCCCTAGATCCTTTCCCACCACAAGTTTTTGTGGAGACTACTGGGCCTGTGTACAGGGTGGCTGAGGTGCTTGCCTGGGTTTTTGCCACCCTGGCCAGACGTGAAGGGGTAGGGAAAAGGTCAATGGTGGAGAGGAATAGCTTCTTAGGGACATTGGGGTGGGAAGAGGAAGAAGGTTTGGGAGTGGAGGAAGAGGGAGTAGTTGTGGGAGGTTTCTGTCTTCAGTGTTTCAGTGCAGGTGCATGGGCTGGATGATGTTGTGAGGTGGATGGCTGTTGGGTGTCTGAGTGCTTGCGTTTTTGTACCTTGGGGGGAGGGGGTGACAGACACAGTGGCAGAAGACACAGGGGACCTGTGCATGGCTGTTGTGGTGGTGTCTGCCAGTGAGGTGTGTGTTCTGCTAGATGTGGTGGCGATGGTGATGGTGGTAGTGGATGAGGATGTAGTGCATGCAGGTGTGAGTATAGACGCAACTGGGAGGGAAGTGGGGGAGGAGGAGGGGGGGGACACAGTGGAGGCCGTGGATGTTGGTATGTCTGCATCTGGATGGTATTTGTGTGAGTGCCTGTGGGATGATGTGTAGTGATTGTGTTTGCCTGTGCCACTCTTGTGTGTTGTCCTGTGTGCATGCTCGTCTGCCTGTGTGCTTGGGATAGGTTGGGGTTGAGGGGATTAGGATTGGGAAGAGGAAGTTGGAGTGGAGATGGCAGAAACAGGGACAATGGCTGCCATCAGAGAGGAGGACAGAGCATGGATTGATCTCTGTTGGGCCCCCAAGCCATCATAAATGCCCTTCAGAAATGCATTAGTCTGTTGCATTTGGGCTGCCAGCCCCTGGATGCCATTCACAATGGATGACTGCCCTACAGAGATGGATCGCAGGATGTCAATAGCCTCCTCACTCAGGGCAGCAGGGCTAACTGGCGCAAGGCCTGAGGTGCCTGGGGCAAAGTAAATGCCCACCCTCCTGGGTGAGTGGGCACGCGGAACTCACTGAGGGGCTGCTGGGAGGGCAGTGCTGGTACAGGGGGTGGCGGCTGTACTTGTAGCTGGTGTGGTCAACGAAGTGTCCGCCACCACCAGGGAGTTTCCATCGGAGGAGTTATCAGTGTCTGAACTGTCCCCTCCAGTCCCCGCCGTGGTGCTCCCCTCGCCCTCAGTCCCACTGGTGCAGTCACCGTCGGTGGACTCTGGGTCCTGTGGGATGCAGCTCCCTCCGTCGCTGGTGCCTTTGCTCCTCCACCAAATGATGCTAATGCACATAAGGACAGGATAACAAAACAAAAAGGGGGAGACAAAGGATGCACTTGGTCAATGGCTGCACCAACACCACCATTGGCGTACACACCACAGACACACACAGGGAACGGCCCTACGCACTATGCAATGCACTACCAGTAATAATGCTAGCCACCAGTGCATGGGGAGGGGCACATACCGCCAACTGCAGCACACTTGGGACCCACACAGCCCTGACCAGTAGTAGATGTCTACAAGCTAGGTAGCAGGATTATCACTTCAGAACCCTGTCCAACATGGGACCTACTCTGAAATGTCAGGCCTGGCCTAGGGGCACCCACTGATACACATCCCCCACCCGGGTCCCCCCCTACCATGGGTAAGTTGTAATGATGGGAACTGTACTCATCCCCGTGTACAGTGATGCCCTGGCTGTGATGCCCTCAAGCATATCTGCAATCCGTCACCCCACTGGGACCCCCCTCTTGTGCAAGTCCTATCTGTGCTCCATTTCTTGGCAACTGGTTCTTTCCAAGTGACAGTGGGCTTGGCAGCAGGAATGTCACAGCCAATGCTCTCAATAGTGCTGACCAGAGTGTTGTCTGCCCTGATTAAACACATGTGCAGCTACATTGGCAACTGGTTCTTTTGAAGTGACAGTGGGCTTGGCAGCAGGAATGTCACAGCCAATGCTCTCAATAGTGCTGACCAGAGTGTTGTCTGCCCTGATTAAACACATGTGCAGCTACATTGTTTTCCCCCAGGTGGAGGATATGGCCACAGTGAAAGCTGACTTCTATGCAATGGGACATATCCCCAACATTATAGGGGCAATGGATAGTACACATATTGCATTTGTTACCCCCCGGCAGAATGAACAGGTGTTCAGAAATCAAAAGAGTTTTCTATCAGTGAATGTCCAGATGGTGTGCTTGGCAAACCAGTACATCTCTCATGTCTATGCTAAGTATCCTAGGTCCGTGCATGATGCCTTTATCCTGAGGAATAGCAGCATTTCCAATGTGATTGGCCAACTACAGAGGCACAGGGCGTGGCTAATAGGTGAGCCCTGGTTCCCACCCTGTTGATGTTGGTGTATGGGTATGTTGTGGCCGTTATCAAACAGACCTTTGTCCTCCTGAAGGCCAGGTTTCGGTGCCACCATCTAACAGGGGGATCCCTGTACTACTCACCCAAGAAGGTCTGCCAGATAATCCTGGCATGCTGCATGTTGCACAACCTGGCCCTCAGACGCCATGTGCCTTTTCTGAAAGAAGAGGAGGCTGAAGATCGCAGTGTGGCATCAGTGGACCCTGTGGACAATGAGGATGAGGAGGCAGAGGATGAGGATGAGGACAACAGAACTGAAGTGATTTGACAATACTTTTAATGACACACAGGTAAGACAGTGTTACTTCACATTTACTGTCAGTTATTTGTATATATTTGGCACTGGCATGCTGTTATTTCCCACTTCTATGCCCACTTACTGTACCCTTTGGCAACTCATTTTGCAGTTGTTGGTGCCCCACTGTCGCTCCTGGTGTGATCACTGCAGTCAACTATAGGTCTTTCCTATTTGAACATTACTGTACATTTGAATTGCAATGTTTGAACCTGGTTAAACGAATACATACTTAAATCAGTTTGACATACTTCATACTTGTATTTTTTCAAAGGGTGTTTATTTAAGTGCTAAGAAGTAGAGGGGCAAGTGCATTGGGATGGGGTGATGATGGAGGAAAGTCCAGGGTATTGTTCCAGTCTATCTGTAGCACAGGTGCATTGTCCAAGGGAACATAGGAAGGGGAACAATGGCAGTTCAAGGTGGACAGGATGACTGAGTGGGACACAAGGGTGACAATCAGGAGAGTCTCATTTCCTGGCGGGGGTCTTGGCAATAGTCTCTGGCTTCTGTCTGGATCGCAGGGAACATTTGTGGGTTGGTTCACTTCTGCAGGGGGAGGGGTGCTGGTGGTCTGTGAGTCCTGTGGTGGGGGCCTCCTGTCCACTAGCAGCAGGGGAGGTGGAAGGCAGTTCAGATTTCTGGCTAGTGGCAGGGGCATGGTGTTGTGAGGCTGCCTCCCTCATATTGTTGGCCATGTCTGCCAGCACCCCTGATATGGAGACCAGGGTGGTTCTGATGGCCTGTAAGTCCTCCCTGATCCCCTGGTACAGTCCCTCCTGCAGCCACCTGTTCGCCTGCACGTTGGCCAGGATCTGGCCCAGCATATCCTGGGAATGTTGGTATGCTCCCAGAATCTCGGTGAGTGCCTCCTGGAGAGTTGGTACCCTGGGCCAGTCCTCCCCCTGGCGCACCGCACTCCTCCCAGTATCCCTGTTGCCCTGTGCCTCTGTCCCCTGAACAGTGTGCACACTGCCACTGACCCCAGCTCCCTGATTGTCTTGGGTATGAGGTGTGCCCTGGGGTCCCTGTAGTTGTGGACACACTGCTGATGGACGTGTCCTGGGGACAGATGTATGGATACGCTGGGTGGGTGCTGTGGTGGTGTTTCCTGAGGTGGGAGGCTCTGTGGTGATGTGTGACTGTGCCTGGGTAACCGACTGTCCAGGGGTCCCTGATGGGCCAGGTTGGTGATCCAGATCCAGGTGACCAGAGTTGCTGTCATCAATGTGGGCCTCTTCTATTAGGGGACTGGATAGTGCTGGCACCTCTTCGCTGCTGACATTTGCTGGGGTACCTGTGGGGATGTAAATGCAGTGTTATTGTTTCTGTGTCTGACATATTGTGCATCGGTGGGTTGCCCTCTTTGTTGGTATTTGCCTTGGCAGCTTTAACTTGTATAAGTTGGTATGTGGTGGGCTAGTTGATTCTCTCTAATGTACATGCTTTGGTGATAGGTGTTCATGCAATACTGGGAGTGATGTCCATTCATTAGTATGGCATGCAGGGCTTGGCATTATGATGAGTGATATGTGATTGTGGGGTGTGTGGGAGGTGGTGGAGTGATGGAAATGAGGGTGAAGGTGAGGGTATGTGATGGCATGCAGGTAGGGGGTGATAGTAATAGAGAGTTGACTTACCAGAGTCCAGTCCTCCTCCTACTCTGGCCAGTTACTCAGGATGCATGATTGCCAAGACTTGCTTCTCCCATGTTGTTAGTTGTGGGGGAGGAGGTGGGGTCCACCGCCGGTCCTCTGTACAGCGAGTTGGTGTCTTGCTGCAATTGAACGCACCTTCCCCCATAAGTCGGTCCACCTCTTCCAGATGTCATCCCTGGTTCTCTGAAAATCAGGGGTATTTTTGTGGTGCCATGGGTATTGTGTGAGTTGTGTGTGTGAGGGTGTGTAGGGTGATGTGTTGGGGTGTGTGATGTGGGTTGCGTGGATGGTGTATGGTGGTGTGTGGCTCTGTTATTGTCTGTGGTCATGGTGTCTGTCTCGTGCCAATGGTTTGTAGTAGTAAGGGGTTGTGGGTAAAGTGGGTGGGTGTTTTATAGTGGTGTGGATGTGTGGGTGTGGTGTGTGTATGGGTGTCAGGTGTGTGTTTTTTTAATTGTCTAATGTGGTGATTTGTATGTGTGTGTGTATTTTGAGCGCAGCAGTGTGTACCAGCAATGGTTTACCACCATTGAATGTCTGCAGTAGTGATTCGTGGGTCACAGTGTGATGGGCGTAGTTCTGTTGGCGTAACAGTGTGGGTTTTGATTCCGCCACTTTATCACTGACCTTCGGTTTGGCAGAATTGTGTATGTGGCTGAATAGTGACGGATTGGTGTGTGTGTGTCATAATATGGTGAACGGACGTCCGCCGCGGCAGCGGTATGTTGGCAGCAGCCAGTGTGGCGGTTAGTGGAATTTACTGCCAATGTCATATGAGAGCCTTTATAATTAAAAAGGCTTTATTGAAACCTAATGCCCTAATCTAATACACACTATGTAAATAGATTGTTCTAAAACAAATAAACATAAAGGTAAATCTAAAAGTAATTTAAACAGTAAATTAAGAAACGTAGCAACATTGTAGATGATACTCATTATATTAAATCAAAAATTATAAACCTAGGCTATGATAAAGCCCCTTCCTCTGTAGCCCTAGCTTAATCTGTGTTAGCACCAACTATTTCTATGAGTTTCCCACATCAAATAAATATAACGTCTTTGTTGTAAATGATGCCAGGTATTCCATTTTCACCATCTCCTCACAAACCATTAACATCCAACCACCCTGCCTCAACAGAGTTGCACCAACAAACACACAGGTATGCAAGCCATTGATTGCTCAGAGGAATTTAAGCATCCACAAAATGGGTTTTGGATGTCTTGATCCCTATGACTTGTAGACTCACTAAAAACTGTGACCCCCAAACAAGTTCTCAGGATGAACCACTAAAGTCACTAAATAAAAACTGAGCCAACTGCCTGATAGCTATGGGACAGAGTGGAAAGACTTAGCTTTAGGGCAATGAATAAAGTATTTTTGCAGTACCAAAACAGTTATAAAGTCACAGCACAATGCAATAAGAATTCCATATAAATTACAAAAAAGAGAGTAAACTGTAGTAACTACAATTACATCAAAATCACAAAAATCCAATAAGGGAAACCAGAGATATGATTTTAAAAGTCTTAAATAAATATAGCACCAAAAATGTTAAGCACCAATGGCAGTCATCTCGTCACAGTAGATCGGGACATGTGCCCGATTTAAGGCTAACTGAAATATAGTGCAGGTTGGATAGACAAACCTTGTTAGTGCTGGTCAGATGTTTTACCTCAGAGCTTAGTTTCTGAAATGGAAGTTCAAAATCTGCAGTCGGGCAAGGCAGTAGGCAGTGGCTTAAAAGGACTCCTAAATTTTGGATAGCTGTCAAAAGGTCCCTTGCCAGTAGGATACTTTTGGCACATTAACCCAGTAAAGATGTCTTCGTATGAACTTAGTTGCATTTTTGAAGCTCGAGTTCCTTCAGCAGGGCAAAGTGGTGGGCTGTAGATGAAGCGGACTCCACAAGGCATGATACCTTCTCTGCAAGGTCCGGCTGAATCAGATTTCTGCTGTGGGAAAGCTTGCAGCAGTGAAACCCTGAATCTTGAACACAGAGGCAACACACCTTAGTCAGATCAGCTTAGCAGGTTTGTCCTGGTCCTCCAGAGGTCTGTGGACCCAAAACTTTTCTTAGTGCCAGATTAATCAGGGTGTTAGGAGGAGTACACTTTGACATATCATAGTGTTCCAGGACATAAGAAACAGCACTTGGGGTCAGAACTCACTTTAGGAGAGTCCAACAGAAGGGTCTAGTACAAGTCCAGTTGGAACTGGTCAGCTGGGCCATTGCAGTAAAGGTCCTCTGTAACATGTCATGTCCCTGTAATTTGATAAGGAGGTCATTGTAATGACCCTTAGAGTCCTCTTCTTTGTCCTCGGTGTAAAAGGGAGAGATGTTCCAGTCCTTCAGGGCCCTTTTCAGTTCTCAGAGAGCAGATTCAAGCCTCGTCTGACCTTCCTCAGGTACAGTAGTATTCTGAAAAAGGTATTGAATATGCCACATTTATGCCTGCAACAGCCTTTGGGCAGTGGTGAGTCGTGGCTCCTCTCAACCCAATGGGGTAAATGTTCCCCAAGGTAACCTTACCCACCTACTCACGTTTGCAGCATTCCCTGTGTGCCATATAGCAAATAATACCACAGTGCCCTTGTCTGTCCAAATCAAAGATGTTGAAACCTTTCTCCCCTTGTGCCTAGCAATGTGTGTCCACCCCAGAGGTTTGGCTAGAAGAAATGAGCAACTCCTCTTCTGTGGTCACTTCACACCAGTTCTGTTACCAGCTCCCTCCCCACTGTGACTGGAGCCTGGCTGACTGGGGTACCAATGAAGGTGGCTGTGCAGGTGAAATCTGACATCTGCCTGTGACAGGGGAGATCCTTAGAAATAAATGAAATTATTGTGTACTGACCAAATTGTCATACTGCTAGAGGAACAGAAAAGGCTTTCATAGACATCTTTGCCCCATACAGCGACTTTGATTCCAATGACACCCCCTTCTTATCTATACACGAAAATATGATCATAAGATTACAACGCATATTCTATAGGAAGGTTGGTGTGGTATTGTGTTAAGAATAAGTAAGGAAAAAATAACTTTCATGTATTTAAAATGTATCATATTACTTGTGTAATTGTAGTTCATTGTTTTACTCTTTGTTTATTTGTAACATGTTACTTGGTTTCTTCCGGCCGCCCCTGCTCCATCAATGGGACTGTTTAGAATGTTGGTCAGGACAGTTGGAGAAGGAGCAGAGCAGGAGTGGCTGGAGTTTCCTTTTCTGAGTTGAGAATTATTCTTCAATAAATACGGATTACTGTTTCCTGGTTTCCTGCATCCGAATTACTTCAGTTGGGGCAAGACACCAAGGAGCTACTTCTAGCCCATGGTTTGACGAGTCCTGCCACACGGCCAAGAAAGGATTAAAAGGTGCCCTCATGGAAGGAACCCATGGGGAAATATTATTAGCTAGACGTACTTACAAAGAATCCATCACCCGAGCAAAAAAAAAAAAATGGGACGACACAACCTGGCAGGAATTGTTGGATGCTACTCAATCCAACAACAATAAATTGTTTTGGGAATTGTTAGGTAAGCGAGAGAAAGAGGGCAGGATTGGTGTGAGAAGCCATATACAGCCAGAAAAATGGGTTGAGCATTTTTCGGGCTTATATAGAAAAAGTGAGACCCCCACAATCCTAGTTACAGGGGAAGCAGGCCAAGATTTTCTCACTACCCCTGATGAGCATCACGAACCAGCTCCCCTTGCAGGGGGCTCACAGGATCCTAAGAGCCATATCTGCTTTACTATTAAAGAAACAGCCAATGCTATTAGTTCTTTAAAACGTGGGAGAGCTCCAGGACCAGACAAAATTCAGTGGGATCTTTATTCGTCAGAACCAATAGTCTGGACCTGGTACATCAATACACTCTCCAATAAAATTGCCGAAGGGGGGCAGATTCCCATGACATGGAAGGGTGCAGAAATTATCCCCATCCATAAAAAGGGTAACGTAAACCTCCCGACAAACTATAGACCAATCAGTTTAATTGACAACATCCAAAAAATATTTGCCAAACAACTCCTAGGTAGATTAACTCATTGGGCTAAAGATCAGAACATTCTTTCCCCTCTTCAAGCTGGATTTCGACCAAGGACCAGCACAGTAGACCAGGTCTTTAGACTGGCTATTCTGTACTGGAAATATACAGCCCTGGCCAAACAACCACTATATATTGCTTTTGTTGATTTGAGATCAGCATTTGATCTAGTCCCGAGGGAAAAATTATGGGAGGTGCTACAAAAATTAGGGACCCCGGCCAATCTAATCCAACTTCTGAAGCTGTTGCATGAGGACACATATGCACAGGTGAGATGGGGGAACCTAGGCGAACTAACGGATAAAATCCCCATAAATAGGGGTGTTCGCCAGGGTTGTGTGCTGGCACCTTTTTTATTCTCTATTTTTATTAATGAGGTTGTACAGGTTTTAATGACGTGCCAGAAGGATGCCCCCACCCTATGTGCTCAAAAAATTTCAATCCTTCTTTTCGCTGACGACTCTCTTCTTATTTCTAAATCTCCCATGGGCCTCCAAACTCTCATCAATAGATTTAACTCCTTTTGTCGAGACTACAGCCTAGAGATGAACCATAAAAAGACCAAGCTAATGGCGTTCCGCTCAGGAGTGCGGAAGAAATGCACTATCCATCTAGAAGGGAACCTCCTGGATAAAGTTTCTTCCATTGATTATTTGGGTGTAAGGCTTACCAATAATCTGAACTGGACAGAACAGATCAATAAAAGTGTGGGTCGCCTGCAGCACGGTGCGGCGTCAATCCTGCGTTTCTATAGGGGTACGACAGCTAAAACTGTCTCCCCGGCAATCAAGATCTACATTACCAGAGCACAGGGTGCCGCCGCATATGGAGCGGAGGTCTGGGGTTTTTCTGACTGTAACAGGCTCACTATCAGTGAGAACAGTTTCGCATGGTCCTTGTGTGCCTGTCCTCCTAGTACTCCATTGATACCACTGTTTTTAGATTTGGGCCTGAGACGCATAGCCGATCTAATTATTTTAAGACCATTATTATATTGGATACGACTATGGACCAACCCTGAATTAGACGTTTATAAGACCTCACTCCACGACCTGCTAATGTGTTCCAATTCAACCTCTATTCCTTGGGTTAAACATGTATCCAGTTGGTTTAACAAACTTGGCCTCAGCCACTTTTGGGAGGAACCCCATAAACTAGAAAAGGCTCACTCCACTGTGCTGAAACGCATATATTGGTTCTATGTATGTAACGATTATATCACCCACAGAACTTATGGCACCCTAACAAATTGCTTCACAGATTTTAAGTGGTATCCACAATTTGAACCATACTTAGACAATATTCCTGACATTCTCGGTAAAAGCCTATATGCCAGATTCCGTTTTGGGTCGTTGCCGTTGAAGTCATTGATTTGCAGATGGGGTACAAAAGCAGATACAAGTACATGCCCAGTTTGTGGTGCAAAATCGGAAACGGTTGAACATTTTATGTTTTTTTGCCCTGCATATTCCCTTCCTAGGTCTAAGTGGATTCGTCACATTTGCCACGAAATTGGGATAAGAGATTGTGCCTCTGCCTTGAGGATTCTAAAAAGTCACCATTCTACGGTTCTAATAGTTGCTGTTAGTAAATATTTATTAGTAGCATGGCGAATACGTAATTCCATTGCAAGGACTGTGTTTTAATTCAGAGCCCCACTTTTTACTCCTTCTACTCTTATAAGAACTGCAGGAGGGGGGTTGAAACCGTATTATTGTATCATGTGTATTATGTATACCGAGAATTTTAATTGGACCATGCTCTTAGGTATCCATGTTTTATAATTTTTATCTATGTATTATTATTATTATTATTGGTTTTATCCTTATTCTTATTACTATTGTATATTCGCTTTGATGATCGATTGATCGAATAAAGCATGTGTTAAACCAGAAATGCCTCCCTACATCCAAGCCTTTGTCTCCTCCTCTAGGAGCAGTTTTCACACCCCAAAGGCTCTAGGCAGAGAAATAATAACTTTCTAATAGTACCTCTTTCTTAATATGTATTAGGAATTTGACTTCCAAATCAGTTCAGCTTGTAATGAGCATTACAAAGAGTCCACAAATTAAATTTCTATTGTTTTCCTAATGGAGACAGCATTATTAAATTTAATGTCACATCCAAGTATTTTATCGAATAGCCAGCCTTGCTTCTATGGAAATAGTTTTTGGAGCTTTTTAACTGTAAGGACATGTTCATTATCAAATTCCTACATGTTCTACTTTTAAATGCCATGTACCCTGCTTTTAGGTAGTAAGGCCTACTAGGGGTGACTTAGTAATATTTAAAAGGAAGGTTTAGACTTGTTAAAAGGCTTCATTTTGATAGGTCAAATTCCAGTCTGCTTGAGTCAGGCTCTAGTGGTAGACCTAAAGCCATGTTTTAAACTGTAGTGGATAGCACAATGGGGGCTGAAATTCACCAGTAAACATTAACTTACAGGTACTGGGTACACTTTGTACCATATACTGCAGACTTATATGTAAGTTGAAAATGCCAAATAGGTGTACACAATTTTTGTCATGTAAAAGGAGAGCAGGTACTTTACCCCTAGTTAGCCAAGGTAAAATGTACAGAGTACTACAGCCAACAATGACAGTTAAGGGAAAAATTGGGGGGTACACCATGAAAAAGAAGGTAATTTCATACAAATATATGAACTGCACACCTACATCTGTGCATTGCAAGTGCTGTGTTATGTGTCATGTGTCAGGGTTCCTGTAGCCATATCATTTGTGACCCCTGTATAATCCAAAATGTATAACTAAGAGACTTTCATCAACGCAAACCTATTGGCTGGAATTCTCTTTTTTTAAATGTATATGTCAAATCCAGTTGCATCACATGCTGGTACACATACACTTTTGTTATGGTATATCATGCAAAGCTAATTTCCATGCTCTGACACTTAGGCCCTCATTATGACATTGGCGGTAAGTCCCACTTACCGCCACGCCGACTGCCGCCAACATACCGCTGCCGCTGTGGTTTACCGCTACCCATATTATGACCCACAAATAGCAATCCGTAACTATACAGCCACACACACAAGTCCGCCAGCCCAAAGGCCAATGATAAAGTGGCAGTAGCAAAACCCAAACCGTTACGCTAACAGAACTATGCCTACAGCATTATGACCCACGAATCACCACGGCGGACATTCAACCGTGGTAAACCATTGGTGGTACATACCGCCGCGCTCAAAATACACACACACACATACAAAACAACACTACATTTGACAATTTAAATTACACACACCTGACACCCATACACACCACACCCGCCCCACTATAAAACACACACACACTACCCACAACCCTTTACAACTCAAATAAATTGACAACAGAGAGAGATACAGCAAGAGCACCCACAGAACCATCACCCATACACCATCCATGCACCTTACAGCACACACCCAAAAGCATCACCCCACACCCCCTCACACACACCACACACACTACACCCATGGCACCACAAAGACACCCCAGATTCTCAGAGGAGGAGCTAAGGGTCATGGTGGAGCAAATCATCTTGATAGAGCAACAGCTATTCGGATCACAGGTGCAGCAGACATCCATTGCAAGGAAGATGAAGCTATGGCGGAGAATCATGGACAGAGTCAGTGCCGTGGGACAGCACCCCAGAACAAGGGATGACATCAGGAAGAGGTGTAACAACCTACGGGGGAAGGTACATTCTGTGGTTGCAAGACACCAGATAGCTGCACAGAGGACTGGCGGTGGACCCCCACCTCCTTCCCCACAACTAACAACATGGGAGGAGCAAGTCTTGGCAATACTGCATTCTGAGGGCCTGGCACGAGTAGCAGGAGGACTGGACTCTGGTAAGTCAAATCTCTATTATTATCACCCCCCTACCTGCATGCCATCACATACCCCCACGTATCCCATCACCCTCATCATCCCACCACCTCACATACAGCCCACCATCACAACCCACCCATCCCAATACCAAGCCCTGCATGCACCAACAATGCATGGACATCACTCACAGCACTGCATGGACATCCATCACTTAAGCATGCACATTAGAGAGAATCACCTAGCCTACAAAATCACTACTCACACAAGGCAAAGCTGACAGGGCAAAAACAACCATAGAGGGCAACACACCCATGCACAAGATGACACACACAGAAACAATAACACTGCATTTACATCCACACAGGTCCCCCACACAAAGTCACCGGAGAGGAGGTGCCAGCAACATCCAGTCAACCCCCAGAAGAGGCCCACAGTGATGACAGCAGCTCTGGACGCCTGGATCTGGATGACAACCTGGCCCATCAGGGATCTCCAGACAGTTGGTTACCCAGGCACAGTCACATACCACCACAGAGCCTCCCCCCACAGGAAACACCAGAGGACTGGCGGTGGACCCCCACCTCCTCCCCCACAACTAACAACATGGGAGGAGCAAGTCTTGGCAATACTGCACCATGAGAGCCTGGCAGAAGCAGCTGTCAGGAATAAGGCTGTGCGCGGTCCAAGTCCTGCCCGAAACTCCGTTGCGCATATTTGCGGCACTTCATGCGCACCACTTGTCATTCCCTCTTGTTCTAGAAGTGGTCATCAGCATCGCCTGCCCTGTGGTAAAGCTCATG